>NC_045437.1:68102636-68227351 GCF_002776525.5 Piliocolobus tephrosceles
GAAGGAAGGAAGGAAGGAAGGAAGGAAGGAAGGAAGGAAGGAAGGAAGGAAGGAAGGAAGGAAGGAAGGAAGGAAGGAAGAAGGAAGGGAGGGAGGGAGGGGAGAGACAACTGCTCAGGAAAATCGCTAGGGATCTATAAGCTTCCAGAGGCTGCTGAGAACCTGGGAACAGGTGGTCAGGAGGACCTATCCACATCTTTCCAGGAACAGATAGAAGAAACAAGAGATAGAACAGATAGAAGAAAAAAGAGAGGCCGAGCGCGGTGGCTCAAGCCTGTAATCCCAGCACTTTGGGAGGCCGAGACGGGCAGATCACAAGGTCAGGAGATGGAGACCATCCTGGCTAAAACGGTGAAACCCAATCTCTACTAAAAAAATACAAAAAAACTAGCCAGGCGTGGTGGCGGGTGCCTGTAGTCCCAGTTACTCGGGAGGCTGAGGCAGGAGAATGGCGTAAACCGGGGAGGCGGAGCTTGCAGTGAGCTGAGATCCGGCCACTGCACTCCAGTCCGGGCGACAGAGCGAGACTCCAGTCTCAAAAAAAAAAAAAAAAAAAAAAAGAAAGAAAGAAAGAAAGAAGAGCACTGAAGATATTTGAAGATATTTGGTAACACTAATGGCAGGTTGAAGGACAAACAAAAACAAGCAGAAAGGAAGGAAAAAAAAACTTTCTTTCCCACCAAAACAATTTAAAAATCAATATAGTTCACTACTTTCAAGGATAATACATTTTAGTAATGCTTAGTGGCATACAGTTAACTGAAATCTTGTGAAATTTCTTATGGTGTAGGCCTCTCTCATTTCTCAGAGGAAAAAAACAATATAAATGTAGGGTGAGTTGGAATAGGGATTACTATCCTAAAGGTATTTTCTCAGCTTTCTGAAGTTTTATGACAAGAAATAAGGGTAATAACACGTATGCAGTGTATTTGTCAGGTTAATGGGTAAGCTCTGAATGCCGCTAATTTCCATAACTAGGCAAGTGTAGAGATTTGTCCTCTTGTATTAACTCAAAAACACCTACTACTATGGGATCAGAAGTTCAGAGATTAGTAAGCCTCTCAAATGTGGTCGGTTAAGACTCTTTATCCAGTTTCAACATCTGACTTTTCTTCAGCATGCTGTCATGCCCCCTATAAAGAACATTTGATACCAAAAAAGCATCTTAGGGCTGATAGATTAAGGAGCTCTTATCCACCTAATAAAAGAGTTACCTTAGATTAAAAACAGTTTATACAGCACAGTTTAGATGATTTGTTTCACACAAATTCAAACAATATAATGCTATGAAAGCCTTTGTGTGTGCAAAGTGAGTTATATCTGTATAGTTAAATAAACAAATATATTTTCCTTGTTAATATAATTTCTTCTCTTAAAATCTAAATATCAGTGTTTTGTTTTTATGATAGATAGGTAGATAGAGAAAGAGAGAGAGAATGGAATATGACCAAGATTAAATTATTATTTCAGTATTGAGGTATGAAGGAGTCAATAAAGTTTTGTGATGAGAACAAATAAATACATAAATGTGAAGACATCTTCTTATCCAAAAAATAGAAGAAAAAGGAAAGCACACAGACATTTCATTGATACTCTCACAAAATTAAAAAATAAATTTTCACCAGTTAAAAAAAAAAAAGAACGTTGGGCACCTAACTTCTTAGATTAATAAAGAATCCACAAACATTTATGCCTACTCCAAAAGATGAAAACAATCCATAGCAAAATTTAACTTAGATATAGTGACAACATTTCTTCTGAAAAACAAAACTAAATTGATTTTATAGGTTTTCAACATAATTTCTTTTTTTCTTTGATTATTTCAAATTTAAAGTCTTTCTTGAAACTATAAAACTGGGAATGTATAAAGTTGGCTTGTGTCTGGTTTCAAAGATGGCCTTTTTTTTTTTTTTTTTTTTTTTCTTTTCTTTTCTTCTCTGTTTTATGCACAAAATGTCTGCCAGGCCTGAAAATGATGCAGATCATGTTTCTATGTCTGTTAGGTGGCGCTTACCAAGCAGTCTGGCTCTGGCCCGGGATTTTTCAACTGCTCTCTGTGGTGGAATTACAGTAGGGGGTTAAGAGTGGGGCGAATGGGAGGGAGTCTTTGTCCCCACTGCATTTAAAATTACATCTAATCTTATCAAGGCGCTCGTCATTGTTTCTGGCGGCCAGGAGCAGGTACAGTACTGCTTTTGTTCAAGTCAGTAGCTTTGCTGAATCAAGTTGAGGGAAAAGCCAAGACTAAGTATTCTTTCAGAACCTCATATGTTGATTGAAAAAATGCTTTGAAAGAGAAAGGTGGGGGTGGAAGAGACAGGTAAAGTCGCAATAGAAAAGCATCAATGTAGTTTAAAAAAAAAAAAAGTACCGACTTAAAGATTAGAGGAAAAAATCAATTCCAGGAAAAAAAAAATGTGCTCAAGAATATTTTAATGCTTATCCACTAAGATGCATTGGCTCATTTTCTTTGGCATAATATAAACATAAAGTCCAGGGAACATATTCTGTCTATTTCTTCCATTTGAGAAAATTGAAACCTAAAGCAAGACTACTTCTTTTAAGTGGCACAAAGCCACAAAGCATATTTTCTCTTGCACAAATAAATATTCCTAAATCTTCTTTGTACCGAGAGTTCCTGTTGATGTTCCTGTCCTTTCAATTTGCTAAGGTATAAGTTGAAGAGTCTCTGTCACAAGTTTTGAGGCTGTGGTAGACCTAAGACGAGTACGTGGTAATAAATCCAAGTTCAGAAACTTGCCCTGACCAGCTTTGAACAAAGCAGTGACACTATAATTCTAACAACCAGAACAATATAATTCTCAGCAAGGAAAGAAACCCTCCTCCCTTTCCATGTGTCAATAAAGATCTCAATTTAGTTCAGATAGAAATAACTGGCATTAAGATTTATTAGATATTCCATGATTATAATTTGAAAATTAAGATGAAAAGTAGCTTGTTTAAACATATTCAGTTTAAAAGTACGGTGAATTAACAAAAGTTACTTATATACACTGGAAAATAAAGTTTCTACCAAAAATAACTGGTACAGATTTTTATCATTTATAATTAGATTATTATATGTTAAGCTGGATTTAACAAATTTTTTGAAGCTGAAAATATGTTTTTCAGTGTGTACTTTCAGCAGATTAAAAGCCAGAATGATTTAATATTTTGATCAATAACAATCTTATGAGAGCTTTATTGTTTATGATTCTCATATTTTTTAGCTTTTGTATATACTGAGCATAATACTTAATTTTAATACTATGATCAAGAAAATACCTCAAGGTATGTGTTATGGAGGGGTGCATATATAAATTCTGATTAAATACCTTTTGGCAATATGCTTTTTCTCCACATTATACTTACTACTAAACAGACAACTAATTTGGCAATTTTCGAAATAGTGTAAGGAGAGAATGCAGGCACAAAAACTACAATTCAAGTGATTTTTAAAATTTGCAGAGTCACATTTTGTGATCTGATAGACCACTCTAAGTAATATATAACTGAAATTTACATTCCAATAATTTTTGATAGATTAAAATCAACTGTATATACTAGTTAATGTAATTTAAAATTGTACTTCAAGGTCTTTAGCTATCACAGTGTATTTTTATATCTAATTGTGTACTTAATCATAGAATCATTTGACTTATAGCTGCTGTGTAATCATTGTACTTAGTTACTAAAGTGAATTCTAACCATAGTTTTTATGATAGTTTTCTTTAAATCAAATATATTTGGATAGTATATATTATATATGCATATGATATCAAATGACGATCAAATGTATATATACATATATATACATTTGTCATTTGATTGCAATTGAAGTCATCTATTACAAATAATAAGATGTCTTTTGGTCAGATGGATTGTTCTTTAGTCTAAAATCATGCATAAATTTCCTTTGTATATTTGCATCCACTTCAATTTTTCAGTTAGAAAACTTCATTTGATGATCATGTCCAAAATTATCTGCTGCTATTTATATTATATTATTGTTTATCATTTGATTATAGAATTCAAGAAACAAGAATACACATCATATTTATAAAAGCCAAAACCATTAAATGATCAGTTTATAAATTTCAAATGGGGTTTCAAAAATTACTTAGTGGTGCCTTAAAATGTTATTTTCCTGTCTGACCTTGCTTCTAGATGTCTTTTTTTTTCTGCTTTAAAAAACTCTTACATATTCCTGTAAGGCTGGAAAATTACTTCAATATTCAACAATATTGTTGTAATTGTTGCACTTCACAGGAGATAGGAAATCATGATTCTTACTCCTAGTCGTTGGAAAAGGAGTTGGATATTAGTTTTTATTTGCTGGCCAAAATCCAAATTATGAAATTACTTTTACCTTCCTTAAATCATCTCTATAATTTTTGCTGAATAAATTATATTTCACTTCCCCGGTCTCTAAACTGATCTTACACTTAGTGTTGATGATAAGCTAGGGCTTAAGATGGAAGGCAGAAGTCAGGGAGGTGGAGTAGAAAGTGTTCCTAAAAATAAGAGTCAGGGTAGAAAATTCCTTCTGGATGTTAATGTGCCCCTTTCTTTTTTGTACTTTTGTTCCTAAGATGTCTGTCTACTCTTCAATTATATATCATAAACCTAGATTCAGTGGAGGGTTCAAATGTTCTGGGAATTTGTTACAACCCAGGAAAAGCCAGGGAAATAATTTCATTTCATTTTTTTTTTCTGCCTCTAGCTCTACCTATGTTCATGTATCATCAAATGTGTTACTATTATGCTATGAATCATTTAGAGCCGGGCATGGTAGCTCACACCTGTAATCCCAGCACTTTGGGAGGCCAAGGCAGGTGGATCACTTGAAGTCAGGAGTTCAAGACCAGCCTGGCCAACATGGTGAAACTCCGTCTCTACAAAAAAATACAAAAATTAGCCAGGAGTGTTGGCAGGCGCCTGCAATCCCAGCTACTGGGGAGGCTGAGGCAAGAGAATTGTTTCAACCTGGAAGGTAGAGGTTGCAGTGAGCCAAGATCACACCATTGCATTCCAGCCTGGGTGACAGAGGGAGCAGAGGGAGACTCTGTCTCAGAAAAAAAAAAAAAAAGAAAAAAAATCACTTAAAAGATAGTTTTATCATTATAATTAATTTTTAAAATGAGAAAACTGACACACGAGAAGATGAACTGCATTTATTAATAGCTAGAGACTATCAGTGACATCACTGAGTGCTAAATTAAAATTTAGGGTTTAAGAGATATGCTAACTATTTAACTGTCTTGTAGTTTGGAAAATAAACTTTCCATTAAAAAAAAATCTTATTTTCTCTTCAAAGTCATTTAAATTATTTCTTTGAAAGAGTAACATTGTTGTCTTCCTAGTTAAGATTCTCACTAAACTTTCATCTCCTTGAATAGGCCATAATTTCACTGACTAATGGGGTCTCTGTACCATATACAATGCCTCAAATATTGATACAGAAGTAAATCTGTCCTGTGCCTAGACACAACTGCACACATTAACTATGCAGAAAATGTGCTGAAAGGATGTTCAAAATTATAGGTAACCTCTTAAGACATTTGCACTTGGTTAGGGAAGACCTAGGGATTTTATTAAGATTTAATTCATAAATAGCCAATGACAAATTTTTCCTGTCACGTGCTACAAGTGTACTACAGAGCTGCTAATTTCCTTATGCAAATTCTCCTCCACCAGGGCCCTCTCCCAGCTCCTGAGCTGGTAGAGACTTTTCTCTGTGGTGGCATTGAAGTTTCCCATGCCCAGCTACAAGCAACTTTTACCCTTTCTTCACCATCCTCTCTCACACTTGGCCTTCCTCAAATTCAAGGAGCTCAACAAGAAGAAAGCAAAATTTTGAGGATAGGACTGCAGGCCCAGAATAAGCCAGCAGCTCTACTGGTTTGACCTTTGTGTCTTGATTAATGTTAGTGCAGATACAATTGATGAAGTGTTTGAATAGTCTTTGGGAGATAGACTGGTATAGGAATTCAGCCTCTTTGTCCCCTCCTGTCATGAAAAAAAAAAAAAAAAAAAAGTCTGAGTTTCTACCAATTTATATTTCTTTTTTGTGACCAACACCATCTGTAAACCAAAAATATGCATTCCAAGGAAAATAACAAAATTGTAAGTTAAAAAAATGCAGTACTAACGTGAAGGCACACTATTAACAGAGGAAATTAAAATTCAAACAGCCCACAACAAATCCAAAAAAGCAAGTAATAACTATGCCACTCTAAAGGCTATTGTCAAAAACAATCATTCTGATATCAGAGCATGAAAGAGAAAAGACAAGAACCCAATACCTGACAGTCTGTGGTGTTAGACGGAAAGGGAAACAATTTTACATTCTTCATTAGCATGATCTTTAATTAACTGGAAAATTTCTTAATTCGAAAAATATTCTCTTGGCCAACAAAAAGGCCAGATAAATAGAGTATCACCAAACTCAGCCAATATTTAGTAACATAGCGACTGCGTATAGTAAGGAGTTTCTTTTACAAGATGCCTACTTGTAGATATAATATTAAACTTAGTGTAAGATTTTTCTTGCTGTAGTAGACTTTCTTGTTACATATTTCTAATTTGGGCTTATTTTATACTCTTTACCTGTTTTCAAAAACAAGCCTTTATTTTCCAAGAAAATCAGCTTCCAAAATAATGCATCATATTTAATAATAAATGTAAATTCTGGTGAGCTTAAAATATAAACTGGGCATTTCTTGTCTTTTCTACACACAGCATGTCTTCTTACACAAATTTTGTTCATTTTTACCATACTAGCATGATCAAAGCAAATATATGCTATCTGCTTTTAAATGCACTAAAAGTTAAATTGTTTCTGCATTATTACAACATTGTATTTCCACATGGGAATGCTTGGGAGAGTGATATGACACAGAGAGTTAGTTGGACCCTGTAAAACACAGCAAACACACTGTGGAAGGCAGGCAGTTCTGACACTACAGAAAGAGAAGACAGTGTGAAGGGATTCTATGCACAAATGGAATACCCAACACTGCAAACATGCTACTGCTTCATAGCCTAGAAATCTGGGCATTATCAACCCTAAGTTCTATTTTCAGCCATAGAACAACTAAGAGACAAAGAAGTACTGGTTAGTTGGGTAAATGTGAAATGAGGACATTGGGAAGGCTGGATGTATTTTGGTATATGTTCATCAATCCCTAGACAGCCTGATTCAAGGGAGGGTAGATTATGGTAGATATATGATATATTTTTCAAGGGGATTTATTTGCCTTTTCACTTCTTACATAAAAACCAGTTTTGAGATGGCTCACTTTTATTCTTATTTTCCTCTGTTTTGCTTCCCATACTATTTTGCAAAATCTTTCACCTTACTGATCTTATGTTGCTGATATATGGAAAGAAATTTTCTTTCTGATAATCTTGCCACGTGGGTTTTGCTCTGAAGCCAGATTTTAGGTTCCTACCCACACTCCAGATGAATTCAGGACGGCCTGAGATGAGTTAAAGTAGCCTGTTTAATGCTTTGGCTTTCACACTTCAGTAAGCAGCCCAGCCTCTTTGCTTCCTCTCACAAAACCATCTTTGCAGAAACTGAAGTAGAGAACTATCTGGTGAAGCTTCCCATGATTCAAAAGTTGTTCCATTGACTACTTTTTGAATCTCCTAATTTTCTGTAATTAGGCTCTTTTTGAAGGAAATAAATTCCCCTTTTATTAAACCTTAATTCCCAATATTATATCAAAATGTTTACTTCTAAGCTCCCCATGAAATATGTGTAAATGTTCAAGGTCATATAAACATTATCAAAATTATTTTCTGCAAAACAACTAGTTGACTGGACAAAAATTTAAAATGCTGTTCTTTCTCTGTCTCCCACACTAACATTCTTCACAGTGTTTAATACTCTATCAGTTGGAAGTTGAAGCATTCTGGAATTCAGTGTAAGTGCTTGAAGAGTCTTCAGAAAAAATAATAGAAATACATTTCAATTGTTATGATTTCCTAGAATACATCTTTCCTCCCCTGAGGGCTTAATGACTGCTGAAACTTTTTCCCTGACTTTAAAACATCCATTGACAGCATTCCTAATGTTCCCTAATCAGCTTTAATTTCTTAGAGATTTTAGTTGATAAGAGTTACTGTATTTGGCAAAGATAAAAAAGAGTCAATTAAGAGGTATTTTTTCTTCCTTTCTTTCATTGGATCTTAAAAATATAAGGCATCGAGAGTGATAATGTACTAAATTCCAATAGCTTTTGATATTCACCCATCAAATTGTTCATCAGAGAGAAATACTAAAAAGAAAAGAATAAAAAGTCTAGGCTAGCGGAGTCCCTGAACACCCTTTGCCATGGCATTTGCTCTAGGAATCCTAGGACGTTCCTGTCTTTCTGTGTAAGTGGCTGGAACAGATGAAACTGTGTCTATTTCACCTGAGAAAATAACCTTCAAATGAGACTGTTTGCCCCAGAAAGAGTGAACAACTGGGGATCTGAAACACAATATCCTACCCATAGGCAGCCATTCCTTGCACTACTCAGCTGCTCTGGCCATTTCTGAACAATGTGTCATGGAAACACATGGAACTGATCTTAATGGCCAATGAGAAATGTGCCATTCTCCTGCTTGAAGAAGTTAAGGGGACCCAATAAATTCATTTATGATGTGTTTCTGTCCAGATGAAAACCAAGGTGTCATAACACAGTGGATCAATATTATTTGGAAAAATTTTCTCAAATAACTAAAGTTGACTAAGCTATATCTGATTTCAGATGATCTTAGGCAGATTTCCAAGAGAAAAAAAAAATTCAAGTAGTATCTACTTCAGAGCCAAAGAGCTACTGCTGCTGGAATGTATCAAAGATGCCATGTTTGAATTCTGTATCTGCCATTAATTTACTCAGCAAATACTTACTGAAAGCCTACTACCTTCCAGGCATTGTAGTTAGCACAGGCTAAATGACAGTGAATAAAACAGTGATTGTCCTGTCCTGTGGACTTCAGAGTCTACTAAAAGGGCCAGATAAACCGATAGGCAATTAAAATACAGGCTGATTAAAAACTGTAGACTATGGAAACTCCTGAAAAAAATACAGTAACAGTTTCTGCTGCTGTAACAAATTGCCACATAGAACAACACACATTTTTGCATCTCAATCTGAGCCAAAAAAAAAAAAAAATCACAAATTTATTAGATTAGAGTTCTGAAGGTCAAAAGTCATAAGTCCCACAGGGCTAAAATCAAGTTTTAGTAGGACTGTGTTCCTGCTGGAGTCTCTAGGGGAGAATCTGTCCATTTCCTTGTCTTTTCCAGCTTCTTTCTAGAGGCCACTTGCATTCCTTAACTTGTGGTCCCTTCCTGTCTTCAAAGCCATCAACGGCCAGTGGAATTTTCTCTGACACTGACCCTCCTGTCTCCCTATTTCACCCATAAGGACCCTTGTGATTACACTGGGCCCACCTAGATAGTCCAGAATTGTCCTCCATCTCAGGGTCACCTGATTCACAACATCAATTCCATATACAACCTTAATTCTTCCTGGCCATGTAACCTAACATATTCACAGGTTCCAGGAATTAGGATGTAGACATCTTTGAGGGCTATTATTCTACCTAGACTGGGGGTCGGAAAGACAAAAAGTGAGGACAAACTTCTCAGAGGAATTGAAATGTAAAGTAAAGCTTGAAGGATAAGCAGAGTTTAGGTAGATAAAGGGAGAATGTAGCAGTGTAAGAGTGGGTTGCTCCTTTCTGACTGTAGAAACAGCATATGTGAGGCCCTAGGAGAAAAAGAGACCATGGCCCATAGGAAGACATAAGAAAAATAATCAAGAATGGCTGGAGCAGAGATTATGAGGATAAGAAGATGGTGACAAAAGAAAAACCCAAATGATTAAGCACTCATGCAAGACCTTAGAAAAAAAAATAGTAACAGTTTAGGAGTATGTTATCAGAATCTCAACAGGTAGAGAATAGCATGAAGGTGTAGAGAGGAGATGAAGAGTGCTCGACAGTTTTGAGCAACATGGATAGGTCAACAGAAGGGAGGCATTGCTACCCTAAATTTGGAGGGGCAGTGGAGAGAGGGAGGCAGTAAATAAAACAGAAAAGGGAAACTTCGTCATAGAAGCCTTAAGTAGAGGTACACAGACAATGCTTGGCAACCCTGCCTGGAGTTGCCACAGCAACCTGATACCCTGCTTTCAAAATGAATGAATTATGATTCTGATGAATGTTCAAAGGAGAGTGCAGAATGCCAATAGAGACACATAGAAGCCCCAAACTTAAGAAACTTTTAAGCTGAGATCTGGAACATAACTAAGACATCACTACATGAGCAGGGAGGATCTTTGAGGCAGAGAAATAACAGTCACAGAGAACCAGTGGTAGCAAGGAGCATGCTCTGTTCCAGAAGTCAAAAGTCTCTGCACCTTGAGAGAAAGGAGAGAAAAGAGAGTCCTGCAAGTTAAGCCTAGTGCAAGGCAGGTGGTGGGGCGGGGGCCAGGTGTTCATAGAGCTCTGTCAGATCTGTTAGGGATTTGAAACTTTGTCCTGAGACCAGTGAGATGTTACTCATAGCTTAACCAAAAGAACATCAAGATTAAATTATCCCTTTAGAAAGATCATTTGGCAGCAGTGCGGAGAACGTACTGAAGAGAGTAAAAAATAATGTGCCTACAAGACAGCACAGAGGCTTCCTTGGAGAGAAATGCCCCTATGCATCACAAAAAGAGCAATGGCAACTAGAAGGAAAAACTACAGTTGGTTTGTCTTCCAGAGAAGGGAAATAATTTACCCCTAAAAAGATGACTATTTTTTTTTTTTTAGACAAAAATACCTTAATGGTGTATGCTGTTTCCTTTGGTTGAGAAAAGTCAGGTCCCTGGGCAGGGCTGCATGGGTAGTATGAGATAAAAAAAAAAAAAAAAAAAACAGTGCTGAACTGTTACTCTGTTTATTATTAAAAGGAGAAGAATTTGCCTTTGCTACAGGCAACCTAAGAGAGGGACCCAGTATTGAGAAGAAAGGGGAGTTGCAAGGAAGAGCTAGGAAAAAATGCAGGAGGGCTTCTGGCATGCATGTAGCTGGAGGCTGGAGCCGACAAGTACACCCAGAGAGGAAAAACTCCTTACAGAGGGGGGGTGTTGACAAATTACTTGGAACATATCTGTACCTGACGTTAACGCTGAAGTGTTTTCTGATCCCTAACTACTTTCTGCAACTCACAAATCCATAATAAAAAGCTGCCACTCATATGAACCCCAGTTTATGGTTCTTTGCTTGAGTGAAATGAGAGGGGTAGCACTGTGCACTGGGCCAGTCCAGGCAGGGAGCACCCACAGAACAAATGGTGGTAGCTTGGAGTGAGCATCAGTACATAGGTGCACATGCACAGAAGCTTGTGCATGCCAGAAAATCCACAGATAATGGGGAGGATTCAGGGCTTCCCACAGTAGAGTTCAAGGCATTTAATTTAGTTATTAAAGTTATGCATGACCATAGGAAATTTGCAGATATGAAAGGAGGAAGCATCTTTATTGTATTGTTTATATTTCAGGTTAAAGCCTATGTTGTACTGCTTGATGGTTATTACTATTTAATCTTCACTCTGATCCAAGCAAAGTCTTGACAATCATTTTCATAAGTTTCTATCAGGGCTTTTTTTGCAGACACAACAAATAGCTTACTGAATAAAGAAATATTCTAAAGTTCCAGATGTTGTATAAGATATAAAAATGAAATCTAAATATTCTCTTCATCAGAAATATTCAGCTGTCAAAAATGCATTAATGTGCTACAAAAAGGCATGCTGTGATATCATTCTTGTTGCACTTCTTGTGATTCCTGGCTAAAATGATGAAAAAAATGTGAAAAAAATATCTGAACTTTGTTTACTAAGTTTGTCACAAAAATGGCAATTGGAATGAATACAACTGAGAAATAAGCCTCATAACATGTGGTTTTTATTAAAATACCAAAACATGGAAAACTTTTAACAAAACTCTTCTAATACTGAGGACTTGTACGAGCTTTTTTTTTTTTTTTTTTTTTTTTTTTTAACTTCTAGCTCACTTGAATTTACAGAAAAATTTCATCCGCTTTTGCAGACTCACTGATCATGATGAGGACATTACAAGGTCAGCTGTTATCCAAGACATTTTGGGAGCATCTGCAAGAAATAAACAAATATAAAAGCAAAATGAAATTCAGAATGCTTTGTATGAAGCATTTTAATAAACCTATGTTGTCAAAATTATCCAGATAAATCACAGCAAAAGCTTTCAATTTGTGTTTATCTAGATAATTGCAAGAAAAGTAGAATTTCTCTTTCTTCCCTCCACTGGGGTAGGTATGACTTGCTATGAAGTTCATACTCATAAAAAATGTCAGCTCTTACATTCATTATGTTTTCTGTTCACTTGTGACTATTTGAGAACGTTTACACTCAGTATTAAGCTCAAAGTCAAAGAAATGTAAATCAATACATAAGAAAGCAGGCTTCCACGACATCAGTTCTACAAAAGCACAAATAAATTATTTTACAAGGTAATACCGTGTCAGCCATTGTCATTCACATCAGTCCTATCTGAAGCAGGCTCAGGATGGTCATCAGCTGCTGACTGTTAAGCTGACTGAGCATGTCCCGTTATATTCCACGTGCCCACACATTCATGGAGAAAGGAAAGACAGGAAACACTGAGTAGCAGGTGCCTTTGTTCTATACATTTAAATTCCTATTTTGCTCTTTTAGCAAGAACATATTCTGCTATAATATTTATGACATCAAAACCTCTATTTCTATTATTTTCTAATTATTAACAGGCCAAAGGAAGTGTTAGCATTAAAGAGATTGTTTTCCAGGAAACTCATTTCCTGTCACATTGTTGAGACTTGATTTTTCTTAATTCTCATGTTTTATCAATCTAGTTAAAAGAAGGTTAAAATGATCTACTTTTCATTCTTTTGCAAACTCCTTTTGGAATGCTTGCAAAAAAACTATTTTACACAGTCACCGCTTTAAGAAGAAGGGAAAATTTGATCAAAATTTAACCAATTTACTTTAGCTATTATAAACAGCTAAAAGGTGTTTAGCACAGCTGAGGTGGTTAAACATCAGGCTAGGCACCAGCAGCTCATTATCTCATTAATTCTTAAAAGAACTCAAAGCAGCTATGTAGCATTGTCTACAGAGCTATGGTTCTTAAACTTTAACATACATCAGAATCAACTAGAGAGAGCTTGTTAAAACCCTTGTTGCACCCCACTCTACAGTTTCTGATTTTTCAGTAAGTCTAGGGTAAGGCCTAATAATTTGTATCTTGAAGGCTTTCACAGGCAATGCTGGTGTTATTGGCACCGCTATGAAAGCCACTATCTTAAATCAGGTTTCAGAAAACCATGGCCCAAAGGCCAAATCCATTTCACTGAGTTTTTCTTGTTGGCAAGCTAAGATTGGGTTTTACTTTTAAATAATGGAAAGCGTTTCACACAATAAGTTGTAACACATAAATATTATGTGAAAGTCAAAATTTGGTATCCATAAATAAGATTTTATTGAAATACAGCATGCTTATTCATTTATTGCCTATTGCTGCTTTCACACACAAAGGCAGAGTTGAGAGTTACTAAAGAGACAGCATGGCCCAAAAAGCCTAACATATTTACTATATTTACTATGCAGCATTTCACAGAAAAAAAAAAAAATGTCATCTCCTGTCACAGATGGAAGCAAGATCTAAGATACTATAATTATAAGTGGTAGTGTTGAGGTTCATATTCACATCAAATTTTAAAACCCATATTCTTTACCCTTTCCCTAAGATGACACAATTCACTATTTCTTTTTTAAAGCAGCTTTGTTGAAGTATAGTTTGCCAACGATAAACTGCATAGATTTAAAATATACAACCTGGTTAGTTTTTCTTTTGCCATCTTAACCATTTTTTAGAATTTTATTTTATAAAATTTACTATTTCTCAAATAGTTTGCTTGAGTTGGTGATGTTAACAATCTCTTTCATTCTTTCATTAGTTTAGCAATTGTTTTCTTTCAAAAAAAGTCTTTTTTCATTCTTACCAAATTCCATCTTCCTTCTCCACTGTGCTACCACTCTTGTTCTGTTAACATTATGTCTCTTTTTTATCCAAATGAGTATCTGCATTGAAAGAAGCTATTTGATTCACCTGAGATTAATTTGGATTTGGTGAATCTGTTGCCCAGAAAATTAGTTCATAGATTCAACTGCATACTTAGGACAAACAGAAGAGGATGCATTTCATAAAAGATCTCTCAGGTTATTTCTGTATTTCAGAGTAATAACTTCTGATGGGAAAAGCAGAAAGCCTTCTAAAGTTCAGCTTGGATTATGCAGGAATAAAAAATGAAGTAATAACGATGACCTCATAGGTTCAGGCAAGAGAGGCTGACTGATGCGGTTAAGTTCTCTGCAGGCAGACCAGGACAATGTATTTCACAGGGATATCATCATCCATTAGAACAAGGGTAGTGTAAGCAATCAAAGCTCCTCAACTCTCACCCAGCCTGTCAGCACCAAGCTATTCAAACTGGCATCATTCAGCTCGAGAGAGAAAGTTCTTCTGCCTTTTTCTACTGTACTATTACAGGTTTCTTTGTTTTGAGCAGGGGTGGGGAGGGAAGAAATTCAAAGCATTGTTTAATGTACATAAACAATGATTTGGGAAAAGCTTAATGTATACCTGTAGAAAATATTTCAAAATTTTAGTTAAAAAATCTGTATGCCTAAAGTATACTACTGTTTGGCATGATCAAATTTCTTCACTTTCTGTCAAAATGTGACCAGCTCTGCTATAAATTCCATTATTGTAAATAAAACATTTTATCTACAGATAATTAAAATGAGATGAAATTAGGCAAGACAATCTATAAGTAAACAGACATTTGAACTTGTTTATATTACTATTAACTAGTAAAGACTTAATAATAGAAATGGAGAATTTCTCTTTGCCAACTAAGTCATTCAAGGTTTTAATGAATTTCAAATAAAAACCTCACAGTTTAAGTCTAATTATATCACTTTAGTTTCAAGCATAGTAATTATTAGCTCTTTTCTTAATTAATATTTTCAAGATTGCTACACTAATTATCTACAGATTTTTAAGGTGTTATTTAAGAATATAAGTCCAGAAGAAACGATGTATCCCCACTGGTATTTAGGCTAGTTGCCAACTTGTCTCACTTCTGATAATGTTGGCTTTGAACCAGGAATGGAGAAAAGAACAACTGACATTTGGAAAACAAAACTTCCAACTCCACCAATATTTTCAGTGATCTTTACAAAAATACAGAAATAGTAACTAATTTTTAAAATATAGCATATCTAGTTAGCATACTGTAATTCATAAATTCTACTTGTTAAAATAAAATTTACCAAAAATCATGGTTTTTTACCAACTAAGGATTATTACTAGCACTTTTAAAAATAGCACATGATCGTTCCTCTTAATATCCAGTAATCATTATTGTTAAAACATAAACATAAATGGCGAAATGTTGATGGTTGTTTAAGCCAGGGAATGCATACGTGGAGGTTTATTGTACTTCCTACTTTGGGTTATGTTTGGAAAGTTTCATAATAAAAAGTTTTTTCTAAAGAAAAATACATAAACATAAGAGCTCATGTTTCTATACTGATGGAGCTATTAAAGAGATTCCAATACTTTTAAGTTCAATAAATCTTTAGAAGACCTAACTAGTGACATAGCTCAAGCATTTACTTCTGAAGTTCTTATTCTGAAAATGTTAATAAAAGAATTATTGAGGTTCAAGCCCAGAGTACAGTTAGGCAAGTTAAAATAGAGTTTAGACAAACATGTCATAATTTTTGAAAAACTGAAAGCTCTGATTCAATGCTAGTCTGTTTTGGATAAGTCATAATACTAAAGAAGATTGAAACCTAATGAGAGAGAGAAAAAGAAATTACCTGGCCAAATTTTACTGCTGCACTAACAGCTTCCTTTTAAAAGTCTTCTAACCCTTGCCGCCGTTTTCCATTGTGAATGTTCTCTCTTAAAGAGGTGCGCTGTAAAAGTAAATATGAAGGCTCCATCTGAGCTATACAGTGAGACTATGCCTACCCCGTTAAAATAAGCCCTGGGAATTTTCAGAAGGGTTAGAGCTTTAATGTATTTTACCTGTGCTAAATTTGCTGCAAGTTCCGAGTTATCAAAATTATAAATAGGCCACCAAACCTATGTCAGCAAATGTTTTAAACTTCCTTACCACACCAAACTTAACCAGCCAACTATCAAAATTGATTAATTTGAGGAATAGGTAATAGAGCTGTCAGTGAGCAATAAAATGACCAGGATGTAACAATGCTAACTGGGGAGAGGAAAACCAAAGGGTCTAAATATTGCTCAACTTGGTACATTAGCAACTGGTGGTGATAAATGCGTAGAGCCAAGAGAATGTTTCTTAAATGACAATAACACTAAGGCTATAATGCTTTAAAAGACTGAAAATCGCATCATTTACAGATAAATCAACTGTTCATCAGAGCCATATTTTGATTTCCAACATACAAAACGTTTCTCTAATATGGTACTAAATTTTTCAAAGGACTCTACAGATTAGGAGATAAATTTCGTCAAAGCAAACAAAGGGGATATATGAAAGAGACAGAGGAGAGACAGGGTCGATGAATATTAATGAGAAGAATCCTGGAGAAAGGGCAAAATCCTAATCCATGATGTATTTTGTAAAGAAGCTGACTTGTAACTGACTTTTTGCCTTCCCTCTGATCCTTCACCAAAGCATCTTCATCATGTACCCCAAAAGTCTTCTCTGGATTCATGGACCTACCAGCAGTGAAGGGACTAAGAATCAGTGATTACACAAGCCTACAAGTAGGCACATAAATAGGTAGCTGTATATTATTTTCCATTTAATCAAATGTGTGAAGGTTCACATTTTTATTGTTGGCTCCTTATTTGGGAAAAAAAGGTGAGCATAAAGAAAAATTTTAAAAATATACTTCTAAATGTATATGAACATACATTTGAGGGTTTAAGATACATGGATCATAATGTACATCAAAACATACAGCCTTAAATACAATAAAAAATTAATAAAAATGGATAAACATGTTTAAAAGTACCTCAGAATGGTGTTTCCCTAAGAGAACTCCTACCCTTGAAGGGAAGAGAAGAGGGGGGTAGATGGGTTGATGTGATGTAACCTGATCATCACCCTTCTCTGGAAGACCCTTCCCTCTGCAAACTTCTAATCACTTTTTCCTATGAGAAAGAAGGAAATTTCCATAGTAATAGAAACTCTTGCCTGTTTCTCTTCAGTAATGTATTCTTAAAACCTAACATAGTAGGTGCTTGAAGAGAATTTGTTGAATGAAAGAATGAATTACTAACATCACTGAGATGATAAAGTGAGAATCATATGAGAGATTCCACACCATTTTATGAGTCCATAGTTTGAGATTTCAATCACTATTCCATCCTTGAAAGGCTGGGCTTCTCATTTCAATTTCTGCTTCTAGAAATCTATGATTTAAAGAATAATTTAAGAAAATAAAACACTTATGAAGAATAAGGAAACCACTTACCCTTTGTGACTATAAAATGTAGCTGGAAAATAACTAAGGCAATGATCCTAGATTACAGTTTATTTGGGATAGTCCATTAGCACCTAATGATAGATGTTATTTTCTTTCTACATATCCCAACTGGTTTTCTCAAACCAGCCTCCTCCGTGCTAGCTAGCATTCTTTTTTGTCAAGGTGAGGATGGAAAGAAGTGAAGGGGTTAAATTTTTGGAAATACTTTTTTCCAAGAACAACTACTTAGTAGCACAACTACTTCAAATAGTTACATTCTTCCAGGATAACTTCCCCAGTGGCTGATTTTCTTCTTTATGGATTATAAACTTGTCCTCAACATAACTCTGGAATTCCTTTGATGATCCATGTTTAGCTGAATCTGCTACCTAACAGATGCCTGAATATTTAGAATCCCAAAGGACTACAATATCCTGTGGTTTCAAATTCCTGAGCAGTTGATCCAGCAATTCTTATTTTATTCTCCCTTTCCTACCATCTTAGGAGCTAGTAGCAGATGTTCATTACAGTTTATTCTTCATTCTCATACAGTTAATCCAAGTGGGAATCAAGAACAACTTTATCTTTTTTCTCTCACTGGTTTGACATCCCTTGTACTTTTTTTCTATAGCTGATTTTTTCCTCTGTCATTGTGAATATTCCAATTTCTAAAAAGAGAATTCTTTTAAAAGACAAATTCAATAGATGTTTAAAATGGAAATACATATATATATTATGAATTTTTAGTTTCATTAGCTGCATTTATATTAGTATATGGGTCCACTTACTAATTTAGTTTGATACAAATGTAAAAATAAGATGGATTAAGAGCAGTATGGCATGAATAACCAGATTCTCAATTGACTGTAGTATTTGCAGGGGCCCCAGAGATGCAGAGTATCTAGTGCAGACAATTAAATACCTGGAAAGAACTATTGCATATCAAATTACGAAAGAAAAACCCAGGTTCACAATCTACCTGAATTCAATTTGGCAAACAAGGTGGCTTAAACTTTATGAAAGTAAATTCTGAACTATAATTCTGTTAACTTTTAATCAAGATATTTAACCCATTAAAAGTTCATTTTAATGCATTTTGATATTATAGAGAAATATCAGATCCACAGTTGGACTACAATACTCCTAGTAAAAGTAAATTCTGAGCCTTTATAAAAGATTGTATAATCAATGGAATATATCTACACAATTTTTCAATAATACTGTCAAGAACCAAAACCTCAAATGACTAAAATTAATCAAATATTTTATAAAAATGAACAGATGAACCTGGAAGAAGGGGGCAAGGAAGAGGCATTAACTAAAAATGAAACCTGATTTATTCCTACAGCAGGGAAAAACAATTAGTCATATAATTAATTCTATTTTCAATTATTTAATAAAGCTATTTATTTAGGGATAAGGTTCTACTTAGATTGTATCCTTTAATGTAAAGTGGTTGAACTAGCTGATCTCCAAGATCTTTGCATTTCTGTGGCTCTACAATAATATATACTGATGGTAACTGATGGCGTGTAAATAACACACAATCCTATAGTTAGAAATCTTTTCCTTTCCTAATTAAGTCAAGGTTAACCAATATTTCCAGGTAGTACCAACTTTAATCTAGATGTAACACTCATTTTTGAAAATAAACAGACTTATAAAGGTAAAAATTATTAATAGACAACATCCACTAATTAATGCATTAGTGAGAGTTTGAGCTTAAACTGAAATAGCAATACAACTTCGGTAGCCATTTATTCAGCCCTTACAATGTGCCCTTACAATGTGCCAAGGTAGTGCTGGCAATATTGGTTACAGCAATATTCAGGAAAACTAAATTTTAAATGTACAATGTTTACAACATAGTGGTAGGGGTAGGAGACACAGGCAATAAAGAAAGACATTACCAAACAGTTTCAGGTATTGATAAGTGCTCTATACAAAGAAAATAAAATAACATGGTAGAGAGTGAGTTGGAGAATTGCTTTGATTCGGGTACTTAAGACTTTCTTTGAAAGTCAACCTTACAATTAACACCTGAAGGAATGAGAAAGTAGCCATATCAGATCTGGGAACCAACTTTGAAGCATGTGGTAAAAGCTCCTGAAAACGAACAAACTCAGCATGTTTGGAAGACAGAACAAATACCAGAATGCTAAAGCAGAAGGACAGAAAGCAGGGAGAGGAGGTCTGTCAGGTAGGTAGGGGCTGGATCATGAGAAGCCGTGTGATGAGTTTGCGTATAAGTCTACTTGTAATGGTAAATCACTCCAAGGCTTTATGCAGAGTATTACGTGATATCTGCTGCTTTAAGAGCACCTTAGGCATTAGGTAGAAAATGAACTGCAACTGAGCAAATGTGAAGATAAAAGAACAAGTTAGACTGTTGCAGTTTTACAGGAATGTGACAAGGATGCCTTGTACTAGGATTGTAGCAGGAAAATTGGTGAGAAAGGGACAGATCAAAGATATATTTTGGAGGTCGAGCTAACTGAACTTACAGAAGTATGAGGTGAGAGGAAAAGAAAAGAAAACAATGACTCCTAAGTTATTGGTCTGAGCAACTGGGTGAATAATTTACTGGAATGAAAAAAGCTTAGAGGGTTTATCAATAGTTCTGACTTGGTCATGTTAAGGCTGTGATGTCTATTAGATATCCACACGTGAGGCAGGGAGTTTGATATATGATTCTGGAATTTAAGAGAAATATCTGGGCTGGTGATAGAAATGAAAGTCTTATCCACATACAGCCAACCTTGAGTTAGCGTGTGAAGTTCTGCAAGAGCTGATGAGACTGCTGGTATTCTCCCAGAACAGGAGTTGGCTAGAGTAAGCAGCCAGTGAGACAGCAGGAAAACCAAAATAAGGCACAAGCTATCCCAGGACCTAAAGAGGAAGAAGCAAGGAATGCTGAATTCCACCAAACACTGCCGAGGTATTGAGAAAAGTGAGGACTATAGACGTATAAGTTTTAAGTCATTAATGACTTTGATAAAAAGTCTTATTCCTCATTTTAAAAACTGTTGAAATATGAATTATTTCTGATTTTACAAATGGCAAAACTTAACTTTGGGGACATTAAAATGCCTAACTTCCTATCATCTTGCTGACTTTAAAGACCATGTTTTTATCTGCTATATTACCTGCCACAACTCATTTTTCGAAGGAGATAAAATTAAGTCATTTTTAGAAGTAAATAGAATTAATATTTTAAATAGTATTTAAATATTGTTTTAAATCTAGCCTATATATACTATGGACTTGAGTTTTTATTGTTAATTGGAATATATATATTAACTGGAAACATATTCACTGGGAAAGTATTTTTTAATAAGTATTGAATTATTTAGTCAGTAACTGCAGACATTAGAAAAGAATAGTGTAACTATCATGCATCCCTGTCCTCTGAAGGAAGATAAAGTTCTAAGTACCTGGAAAACGTCAGTTGAGAGTCTCAAATGTCTAAAGAAAATCTTCAGACATTTAAAATTAAAAAAAAAAAAAAAAAAACTTTAGAAGGAGGTCTCCAAAAATACAAAATCCATTGCATTTTTTTTTTTAAAGAAAAGGATACTTTCTTTACCCCTTGATTGCTTTGTACATAGAGTAATACTGCTGAACTGTAAAGAATTCATCTAGAAGACCATCTTTAAAGTATTCATTTCTATCCTACTGTTCACAGATATGTACTGAGCAGTGGGAGGCTTGTCCATGCCTAGTGCTCTCTTAGAGTAAAAATGGGAATTTGTTCCACTTTTACATTTTCATGCTCACCTCTTTCCTAAAATCTCAGAAGCTAGTACACCACTAATAGAATGAAGTTATAGAAGTTGGATTTTTGCTTGAAAAGCCTTTACTTAATGCAAATGGATGACATATGATTACTGATCTGAATCTATGAGCCCTATTTTGAGTATTTGGATATATTTAAGAATTAGAAAACTGAGAACATTTCATTATATATTCAAGTTATTTTTATCACACCATGAAAAATAAAAAATCTAAAAATAAGATTCATTACTTTGTAGAATTGTGAAAGGCTTATCTGATTCAAGCCCTCACCCATGTTAATTCAAAATTGAAGAAAAAATGTATACATATATCAAAATGATGACATATATTTTCAATCATTTATCATTTATCCACTCTTGCAAGAGGTGATTAAATCATCAATATCCTTATTTACTAGATTCAGAAACTGACATCACTGTTTAAGAATTTTTCATGGAGTTTTGTTGGTTTTTGACAGTGGCTAACCAGAAACAAGGAATGCCCAGCTCCTTCCCCTTCCTCTCTTCAGGAGCTCCCTGAATAATATAGTATATGGAACACGCAGTCATTTCATTCCTAATCAAAATCATGCCTGTTATGCTCAGTGAAGAGCCCTCTGGCTCCCTAAGCCTAACCTCCTCTTTCCTTTCATTGAACCAAAAACTTCCCCATCAGCTTGCTGCTGGGAGCTAAAGAGATGAGTGTGCCTTAGCTCACTGGGGGAAGCAGAGAGAGGGTGGATGCTGGAGTGGACAGGGCAGCTCAGGGAGCAGACAGGGCAGTAGCTTTCTGCATCAGCTTCACGAAAGGAGTGTGGCATGTGAGTGGCCATTTCCCAGTAGTGATCTGGTTGCCTGCTAAATAGGACTCAATTCGACGCCCCACATCAGAAAGAGATAGATGGGTAGTTCTTCCTTTTTGTATCCACGGAAGAAGAGGATAGGAGAAGGATTTTCCCTGGGCACCTCACCCATGATTACCCAGCAGTCATGCTCTTGCCTCTCCACTCACTCTGTATCCTTCGCCTAGAATTCTCAACCCCAGCTCAATCTTTGGGAATTCCATCTGTGTTTCAACAACCAGGTCAATGCCTAGAACCTCTATCTAAGGTCAGCACCGGAAGAATTCGGTTCCTGTGAATGGTACCCTCTTGGGATTGTCTCACTGCCCTCACCACTATCACCAGACACCTGACACTAGGGTTGTATCAATCTCCCCTTATAGTTCTTTTCCAAGTGTTGACAAAACTCCTCTTTTGACTACTACTAACAGACTGGCTGACATTTTCACAAGCATCTTACTGAATATTAGGAAAAAATAAAATAGAAATAAAAATTGTAAAAGTAATAAACCTGTCTTGCTTACAAGAATTTAATATATCTTCACTTGAGCACTGAAAAGCTGGAACAAATTTGCAGTTACCCTAGACTGGACTTCATATTTCCAGCCCTTTGTCTGCCTCTGTATGGCTTGTGCCATCTTAACCCTAATAATCAGGAAACAGCCCTCTAAGATATGTTAGCTTATATTAGGACTGAAACATTCAAATTCCTTTGTGTTTAGCAGTCACCTAGGGATTCTCATTCGTGATATCTAGACTTATGTATGCCGCTAGTCACTGATGCCTGCAATGACTGTCGATCCTTGAGACCTTAATTACATGCAATACTTGTTCCCAGCACAGGTCTAGTAGTATAATATGATAGCATATTAGTCAGGGAAGGCTAAGCTAAGCTGTGATAACAAACACCAAAATCTCTGTGGCTTAGCACATAAGAATTCAGTTTAATTTAATTCTCAGTTACTTCAAAGTCCTCTGTGGATCTGGAAGTTCTCCACAGGAGCTTTCATCCAGGAGCTAATCCTCAAGGATTCAGCATACTTCCATCCTATGGCCCCACATTCTCAACAGATGGCTTCCAGGCAGGAAGCTATGAAGATTGTGCTGGGACTCAGGGTGAGGGGGGATGGTCCTTGTGTGTCATCACAGAAGTGTCACATGTACAAATGTCCACTATCTGATCGCCAAAACTAGTTAGACAGCCCAGCTGTAAGGATTGCAAATAGGTGGTGGTGAGCATCAAACAACTCTGCTACAGCTAGACAAAGGGTTCCAAACACAACATTTTTCAGAGGCCAGGAAGGTAACATAAATATGTGAGATATCCTCACATAGTGAAAAGCATATAGTTTTACGCTCTAATAGGAAATCAGTCATTTCAATGAACATTTTATTGTCTTCATAAAATTCTAAGTTTAATGAACCTCCCCAAAAGACAGACAGGGAATTCTGGGCCGAGATAAACCTGTTAACATAGCCACTCTCCTCTTTAACTCCACCCTCATCAGCCAAACTAAGCAGTTGCTAGAATGAAGAGAAAGGCAAGGCAAGGGAGGAGGAGTTGGAGACCACCGAGGCAAAGTGGTGCTTCCTGACCTCTGAGCCCCTTGTGAAGATCAGCAAAATAAAGTCCACAGGAGAGATTCAAAAAGAGCAATTCCTGGAAAAAGTTTGTCAGTCTATTAGATACAACGTTATACCTTATTGTTATTTAATTTTCTTTCTTACTGTTTTTGGAAAAGGAAAATATTTGCAATATACTTCGAAATTAATTAATTAATTTCCTGTGCCCAGTTTTCTGCTGTCTTGCTTTATTTTGTTTTGACGTATTGCCAAAACCAAATATGAACAATAGGGGAATTTTTCAGAAAAGTATTTTCTTATATGTTTTTGGTGAAATGCACATTTTCACAGACTTTGTAGAAAGTAACCAAAGACTCCTAAAATTAAAAATACAGACCCCCTTCTACTCAGCATCCCTACTTTTAAGAATGTATCACAACGGAGCTAAAGTACCAGTATGTAAATATATACAGAAAGGGTCATTTAAAAATTAATTGTTCAGTTTCAAAGTACTACCATTGGAAGAGTATGCAGTCCTAAAAAAGCACATTGACACTGCCTCAGTTGACCTGGAAATATTTCCACAAGATATTGATTAATCTAGACAATAAGAAAAGTATTTATTTTATTATCTCATTTTTGGAAAGCCATGACCAGAAACCCTTACGTACATATATTGGTAGTGCAATTTGAACACGAATCTTTATGTTTAAAAGTTTATTCCCATCTATGTGTACTTTATATAACCAATGATGCATCTTCCCAGTAGTTTTGAACTAAAGCACAGTGTAGGTGGGATGATAATATTAAAGACTACCATATGCATATGTCAGGCATTGTGATGGATCCTTCACAACTTAAACTTTCACAATAATCTTTCAAGGTAGAAATTATGATCTACATTTAATAGGAAAATCCAGGGGTTAGAGAGGTTAAGTAACTTGCCCAAAACCATGAGATGGAACTTAGAGTCAAAGAAATTTTACATTCTCTGCTCCACAAGAAGCCCCCCATATAAATAGATATGTACCTTGGTATTAAGTAATTAACTAGTCCTATAACTCTAAGACATATATAGGTAAATATGAAACATAGATTATAAAACAGTGATTGCAAACTTAAGAGTCTAGAGTCAGATAGATATAAATTCAAATTCTGGCACCATTCCTCGATAACTGTTACTTTGGCAAAGTTATTCAGTTTCTGAAGCTTCAGTTTTTTCATTTGTAAAATGGTAATATTGGAATGAGCTTGTCTACTTCATAGGGCTATGGAGAGAATTAAATGAGAAATATGTATATAGGGAGAGAGAGAGAGAGAACTCAGTACAGGACACTGAATCTGCACACTCAATAAACATTAGGTATTATGTTTATCATTATTTTTACCAAAACACAGATATATTAGTAGTCACATCTGATCCAAATGTTTTTATTATCAATATAACTTATGTTAAATTTTTCATTTATTTTTCTTTTTTTTTTCCTTTTTTTATTTTTTTATATAAAAAATATCTGTCTGTCAGGCTGTCACCCAGGCTGCAGTGCAGTGGCGTGATCTCAGCTCACTGCAACCTCCGCCTCCTGGGTTCAAGCAATTCTCCTGCCTCAGCCTCCCAAGTAGCTGGGACTACAGGCGAGCACCACCACACCCAGCTAATTTTTGTACTTTTAGTAGATAGGGGGTTTCACCATGTTGGCCAGAATGGTCTCAATATTTTGACCTCGTGATCCGCCTGCCTTGGTCTCCCAAAGTGCTGGGATTACAGGTGTGAGCCACCGCACCCGGCCAAATTTTTCATTTCTAACAAATATAGTTATGAGATAGTCAGATAAAGGTTAACATTATCCTTAGTTTCTTCCCCACCTGGATGTTAATACATTCTCTTCTGTCCCTTTCTCTTTCTTTTAGTATCAGACTTTGAGAAACATTCATCTCTAATCCTTCCCTTTTCTAGAGCTCCTAGAAAATATTTTGACTGCCTTCTCAAGGTGGCCTTTTCTCAGATTAACAATTTACCGATTGCTCAAGAGGTAAGGTTGTCTCAATAATTCATGCTTACCAAAAAAAAAAAAAAAAAAAAAGCTGCAGTGAATTTTTACTCTTTCATTATTTTCCTTGGGAATATGCCTTAAAACAGGTCATGCACTACAAACTAGTTTAAAACTCTTAAGTGTGTTGCCAAAATGCTTTCCAGAGGTGAGAACGACACTCCTAAAGCAGTGTAAAGAGTGGCCCACTTATTGCATCACAGCCAACATTACCTTAGAAGTAAAAATTGTTTTTAACCTGATAGGTGAAAAATGGCATCTTGTTGTTTCAAGTTATATTTTCTCAATATTAGTAAAGTTGATTGTTTTATTTGAATTTTTGGTCATTTGAATTTATTTGTGAATTATCTAATCAAGCTCTTTTGCCCTTTTCTACTTGGACTTTAGTGATTTCGTATTGAGAATTCTAAGAGTACTTGATTTTTCTTTAACAGGTTGGTATTTTAAAAGCAGGCAAATATGTAGCATTGTGGTAGCTGTACAAAAAGCTTGAATAAATAAAAATTAGAAGTGTCTATACTAATGTATATAAATCTGGCACACGGTTATTGAGTGTTTAGTACAAGAAAGGCATTATTCATGGATATGGAGTATAAAACATTCTCTGCTCCCAAGAAGCATGTGACCTTAGTTGAAGATCAAAATACAGAAGATCAAAATACAGAAGATCACAGTATGAAAAATGCTAAATGAAGGGTCATGTAATTAAGGACTGCATCAGGGGAGGGAGTGGTCATTGTGAGTTTGCATGGTCAGGTAAGTCCTACTGTACAGGTAAGGTAAAACTTGGGTGGTTTTGAGTGAAAGGAAGAAATGTGGGTAAAGCAAATAAAAGGGTGTGTCATTTTGAAGAAGTCATGAGAAGGAAGCAGAGGTCAGAATCCATCTCACTTTTTCCTTTTTTTTGGAAACTATGAATCAACCACCCCTGTATTGGAGGAGAATCTGTCTCAAGAGTTGGAATTTTAATAAGCTTTCATCACAGCTGCAAATATGAAGCTTGGTTTTAGTGCTAACCCAGTATCAGCTATCATAAAATTTGTCTGAAGGAAGTTACAAATAAAACCTATGTTTATTCAGATACTCCTTAGATCTTATGCTTCGATGAAAGATCTCCTGTCAATTCAGTGGGACACTTGGGGTGCAAATGCAAAGCTGACTTCTATCACTGTATGCAATGGTAATTGTACCAGTTTATTTTCAGCTTGTGAGAAAAGAGAACCTGTCACAGAATGGTTTGAATAACTAGGGGTCTATTTTTCTCATAGGACAAAAGTCGAGTTAGAAGGCTGTTGGCAGTGGTTCAGAGGACCAGCTCTGTTAAGGCCAGTAAGTCTCTGATTCTCAAGCCTGTCATCTCATTGCCACAAGTTTGCTGTTGCAGCTCACAACATCACATCCACTTTCAAGATGGGAAGACGGGAGACAGAGTGATTCCAGCCATGTATCTCCTTTGTATAAAGAAAGCAAAAACGTTTTAGAAACCCCTATTACAGAATTTCACTGATTTCTAATTAGCCACAACTATATCACACAACCTTCTTTTGATATTAGAGAAGCCAGGAAAGCAAGTAGTTTAGTGGAACACGTATAAAAGTTCCCAGGGGAGTTGGAAATTGATGCTGAAACAGTCAGTCTCAGGGTCTGCCATAGTAACACTATACAAAGATAAGGTGAAGAAATTATTTGGAAAACATAGAAGTTTTAGAGTTAACACTGCAAGATCATAGGAAAGAATAATATGGATAAAAATGCTCACTAACTCATACTAACAGCTTTCCAATTTGGGTTAAATAAAAAGCAAATTTAGGATTCAGGTCATTCCTGTAATATAGTGAACTAGAATGAAAGTTCTAAAGTACCAAAGCATCAAATATTAAAAGTCTAAGGTACCAAAGACCAAAGAGATAGCTTGAAAGGATTTTATTCTTTGCATTTTTGAGTGAGTTCAGGGTTGGCAGAACCCCATCACTGCCTACATTATTGATGGGGATATCTGAAAAGAAGCAGATGTTTTGCCAAGAAAGGGAATATGAATCACTGTACCTAATAAGTTGAGAATCTTAGGAAACAATCTACATAGCTCATGAGTGAAACTAGCAATTAATCTTGACATGTTTTATAAAAGGTTGGGTTGCTTAACATTTCTCCCAAGTAATTTTTTTTAAGTTTGCTGTAGGCAGGAAGGTAAAAAGACTGACAGTGCGGGAAACTGAACTTTTCTTTCCTCCAAATGCCAACTGTGCCAGTTGCATATTGAAATATGAGGTGCATCATGATAGGAGATTAGTCAAATGCATTCACCAATGTGCCCTCAGTCCCAACTTGCTAGAGGAAGCAATGAAGTGGTGCCATTAGAGACAAGGAGTCAAGACCAATTTATTGCTCCATTCTGGATGTTGCATATGTATGCAAAGTTTTATTTATAAAGATAATTTATGTGGCAGTTGGGTTATGTGCTAATCAGCAAAACACAGTGTCTAAAACTACACCATGTCATGCTAGCATGTAGACGGAAATTTTTGTATTGATTTACATGTGAAAGCTTCCCAAGAGGTATGCTGCAACGAAAATACATCCATTGATTCTCCCTCCATTTGCTTCTTTGAGGAGGAGAAAATGAAAACCTGATATTTTAAAAATTCATTGATGTTGCCATCCCCATTTGAGCCTACATTTGACTACAAATAAATTGTTGAAATCTTACATCAATAACTCAATATGGCTCTCTTATTTTCCTTTAATTTTAAGCTTTTAGAGTACCTTAAAATGTTGATATTATTATTTAATATGTATTTAATTCATAATTAACAGAAATTCAAACAGAATAAGCTCAGTGTGATCAGTAATCTGGATCAAATGAAGTCAGAGTCACTCTGTCAAAATCTCATCTCAGAGCCCGTATATCTATTAGCAACTTTTCTATGAAAATTTGTATTTTAAAGAGAAGTAGGGAAAAAATTGACCCAGAAGTCCCTTCCTTCCTTCCTTTCTTCCCTCCTTCCTTCCTTCCTTTTCTTTCTTTCTCTTTCTCTTTCTTTCTTTCTCTTCTTTCTTTCTTATAATTATTTTCTTATAATAAATAACATGCACTGTTTAGCTGCTTGCATTATATTGAAATATACATATTATACATTATATATATATAGAGAGAGAGAGACACACACACACACACACACACACACCATTCACCACTTTCTTATCTTTATACATTTATTCATAAACACCCAAACACTAACATCTAGAACAATTACTGGATTTCCTAATACAAGAACAGGAAAACAAAAGACACAAATTCCACCAAAGACTTTTTTTTCTCTTTATTTTTTTTCACCATTGGGTCACCTCTTGCTCTCTCCTGGACTTCCCTCTCATTCAGCCTCCCATTGTCTCCATCTGTTGCCCCTCAGGAAAGCATTTCACAGACATAGGTACTACATATGACATCAAATTCAAAGAGATGAAAAGAACATTTGGCATCTTCAGTCATCAAGCACATGTAAATTCAGAACCATAAGAAGATACCATCACACACCTGCTAAAGTAAAGAAAATGCACTGACAGTACCCAGTGCTGGTGAAGCTGTGGAACAATTTGAACTCTCATACATGTCTGCTAGGAATGTAAGATGATAAAACAACTTCAGAAATGAGTTTGGCAGTTTATAATGGATTTAAACATACACTTTCAATATGACCCATGTGTTAGTAGTTTGAGTTGTCTAAGAAGAAGATGCTATGACTGGTATTAAAGATACAAAAGATTTGGGGGGCTGGAGGTGGAAATACCTTTGAAATACAGGAGTGGGACCCAGAAAAAGTGAGGAGAGACTTCAAACCATGATGCAGGTCTGACACTTATGAAAGAGAGAGGAAAGGAAGAAAGAATTAGTAGGAAGAGTCATACAGTGCCAAGAAAGATTCAGTCAGAAGTCCTTAATCAAAACTCATTCAACTGGATAAACAAAACGTGGTATGTACACACAAATGGAATCCTATTCCACTGTAAAAAAAATTAAAATGTTGTCATTTGCAGCAACATGGATGGAGCAGGAGATCATTAGCTTGACTAATATAAACCAGGCACAAAAAGACAAATATCACATATTTTCAAATCTAGGTGGTAGCTAAATCGTTTGATCACATGGAGGCAGAGAGTGGAAAAATTAGATAACAAAGACTGAAAATGGCAAATTGTGGGTGGAGGGGAGAATGAAGAGAAGTGGATTAAAGGGTACAAACACAGTAAGACAGAATGAATAAATCCAGTGTTTGATCCAGAGTAAGGTGACTAAACTTAACAAAAACATATTTCACTTGGATGATGGACACCCTAAATAGCCTGACTTATTCAGTACACATTATACACGTGTAAGAAAATTTCTCATGTACCCCACAAATTTGTACACATAAAAATCACCTATTAGAGGAATTCAGTTCTACATCTCGCAGGCATGGGCCCACTCTTGTTCCTCGGCTGTGCTAAATCATTGGCTGGGAAGCATGGAAAGATGGTGGCTAGTGTGGCCTCTGTGCAGATTTGGTGGTGGATACATAGGGGCAAAAGCTACAGCTGTCTGTCACTATGCTCACCACAGCAAGAAGTATGAGCAGCACTTTTTCAAGCAGCCACAACACAGTAATTTCAATCATAGGTATACACCCAAAAGAGATGAAAACACATGTCTACACAAAGTCTTGCTTGAATATCTTCCTACTCTGTTCTTGAACACTTTACTGATACCTCTGTTATAGAATTTATCAGTTTGTCTTATTGTCAGTTTTTATTAATCTAGTTCCATTTCTTGAGTGTGAGGCTCTTACAAACATAATTTTAATTTTGATCCTTTACTCTCTCGATGCAAATGTATACATAGCATTCATAGAAAATTTAATTCATATTAGTTAAGAACTAATATGTGAGTCCAACAACAGGTGAGTGAATACATAAAATGTGGTATATTTATAAAATGCAATACTACTCAAAAATAAAATAAAATTAACCATAGGTACACACACCACCATGAATGAACACAAAAACATAGATTGAGTAACAGAAACCAGACTCAAGAGGCTGTTTAAAATATGATTCTATTTATTTGGAATTTTAGAAAATGCAAACCAACCTACAGTGACAGAAAACCAATCAGCAGTTGCTGCAAAGGGGCTGGAGAAACATTTTGGGATGATGATATTCTACACCTGGATGTGGTAGTTGTTGTGAGGGTAAATGCATTTTTCAAAACTCACTGAACTGTATTTTAAAAACTGATAACATTTTATTGTGTGTAGATTATATCTCAAGAGAATGATATTTTTTAAGTGAACCAGAATTTTATGAAATAATATTTTCCAAAGTTTTATTTTTCATAAATATGGAAAATTCAAGAGATTTGTTGTTCAAAAATGTGGAAGATAAGTAATATAAAAATAGATTACTCATTTATATTTATTCATACATTAAACTGGGCAGTACATGATCATGCAGAATGTTTTATCATATGTGATATGATTAACAATTAATGTTATATTCAAAGCAACAGTTGAAACCATCAATACTTACCTCTTAAAATTTCGAGAAAGTGAGGAAGGGAATTTCACAGAAATTCCATATGTAAAAAAGGTGAAAAAAGTTCACAATTATATCTATTTAAAATCTTAACATATGAAAGGCACATTTAAGTCATTCTATCTTTTCCATGAATGCAGGAACTCATACTTCCATTCCAGGTGTTTAAAAAGGAACACTAGCAAAGGCCTTGTGCCAGGATGAGTCACAGGATAAGGGCGATCTTGCCTGGTTGCCTGGCTTTAGAGAAGTTCATGAGAGGATATTAGCAACAAAGTCAGTGCAATGGTTGAAAACACATTTATTTTCACAGAGAGAAAATTGCAGCAGCAACAGCCTTTGGTGGGAAGTTATTTCCAATGAACACCTTCCCTATACATATCGAGGGGCAGATGGAAATCATAAAATAATATTAATTCCTAACCCCTGCCTGAATAAAACTTGAAATTCATATCTCACTGATTTTGGGTCGGTAGGACATTTTTAATTGAAGTAGAACCTGAAAATGCCTGACTGAAAAGTACTCTAGGTTAACTGAGTAAAATTTCCTTTACCCTCTGTTTAGCAGAGTGTGAAAAAGTCAACACAAAAGAGAAACTAAAGTCAATAAAAAAAGTTATCTATGAATGTTGTCACTGGACTATTGAAATAATTCCTTAATCAAGCAAAAATTATTATTCTTATATAATTGATTTATAGAATTGAAGAAAACTAGATTATAAAATATTTATGGTTATAAATTGCAGTTGAAGTGTTTATATTCTCAAAGTGCCTAAAATCATTGTATTGTTCATTATCTTCATAGCAAAAGATAAATAGAATAAAAATTGAATTTTTTTCTGAATCAGCCAAGTATTTATTATACTTTGCATTTCGCTTAATTCTGCAAGAATCAGTGTACTTTTTTATTCCTAAAAGATAAAAAAAGTTGGCATAATTGTATATAAAATAAAATACAGTATTTGTTTATTCAATATTTATTGAGCACCTACTATGTGCTGGGTAGTGCTACACATTGAAGACAAACCAATACACTATATATACATCTTCTCTGTCCTCATAAAGCTTACATGATTGGAGCAAACATGAAAAAAATAAATTGTAATAAGTGACAGGAAGGAAAATAAGCAAGGGTCTGAGGAAAAGGATGATGAAGGGTAATCAAAGAAAGCCTTCTAGAGATGACACCATTTAATCAGAGAACCCCCCAAAAGAAAAACTCGCCGGGCGTGGTGGCTCAAGCCTGTAATCCCAGCACTTTGGGAGGCCGAGACGGGCGGATCACGAGGTCAGGAGATGGAGACCATCCTGGCTAACACGGTGAAACCCCGTCTCTACTAAAATACAAAAAACTAGCCGGGCAAGATGGCGGGCGCCTGTAGTCCCAGCTACTCGGGAGGCTGGGGCAGGAGAATGGCCTAAACCCGGGAGGCGGAGCTTGCAGTGAGCTGAGATCCGGCCACTGCACTCCAGCCTGGGCAACAGAGCGAGACTCCGTCTCAAAAAAAAAAAAAAAAAAAGAAAGAAAGAAAAAGAAAAGAAAAACTCAATTAACTATACATTGGGGTGAATTTTCCAGGCAGAGGTGAGGTCTGCAAAGGCTCTAGAGAGAAAGAGGTCAGGCCTCTTGAAATAGCAAAAGAGCTGGCAGGGCTGGAGCCCAGCAAGGGAGAAAGATAGTGGTGTTAGGCAAGGGTCAGGTCACATAGGGATTTTTAGACCTTGGAAAGAGGTTTTTAAGTTCATTCAAAGTGCAGTGGGAAATCATTAAAGGGCCTTTACAAGGGAAATGATGTGGTTCTGTTAACATTTTGATAAGGCCTTTATTTCCTGCAGTGTGTAAATTGGGTTAGATGAGAGCAAAAGTTTGTTAGGAAGTCTAGTATCAGAAGATTGTTGCAGTCATTCAGGAGAGAAATAATGATGACCTGGGTTGAGGTGATAGTGGTGGAACTAGAAGAGAGGATGGGATTATATCTATTTTGTAGAGAGTATAAGCAGGATTGCTAATAGAGTAGAGCATAGAAGAAGAAAGAAATCAGTGTTGGCTCCTAGGATCTGGTTTCCACAACAAAGTGGATGATAGTACTATTTACTGAGTCAGAGGCAAGTAGAAGTAAATGTGCTTGGTGGGGATAAAGAATCAAAGTTTCCATTCTTTGGAAATTTTGGACAAACGAAGTTTATGTGTAGTGTGGAAAAGTGGGCCCAGTAGTAAGCCTGGAAGAATGCCAACATTTGTAAGCATTGCAAAGAAGAAACCAGCCAAGGACACCAATAGTAAGGGTTAGTTATGAAGAAGAAAAATTAGGGAAGAGGCAAGTCCCCTACTCCTACAGAATATTTGAAGAATAAAGAGTATTAAATTGAGGACAAAGAGTTAGCTAAATATGACATGTGCAAGTTATTGGTGACCTTGACAAGAGCAGTGTACATGGTGTAGTGAAGCTACAACTGTGAGAAGTGAATGAGAAGAAAGAAGATGAGGATACGTGTAGATAGTTCTCTTGAGTTTTCTCAGATCAGGAAGATTTTGATTTTTTTAAGATGGAAAGCAGCACAGCATGATTGATGATGCTAGTGGTAATAATCCAGAAGGAAGTGATGGAAAACAATGCAAGAAAAATACTGAATACTGCAAGAAAAAAAATCTGAATTTTTCCTAAAGAAATTTATGGGTCTAATAGAACACACCATACTTTTCCTTCCTTGTGCAACAGACACTTAGAGCAGGTTAGGGCACAAACACGTATTATAGTTACCCCTGTCTCATATATTAATTGAAGAAAACACAAGAAAACATCAAAGGAATAAGGAAATTGAGAAGGAAGTCACAGATGGGATCAGATCTTTGGTGGGAAGAGAAAAGTTTTCTCCATTGTGACAGAATAAGGGAGGAAAACTCAGATATTAGCATAGCTAAGTTTTAGCTCTGGAGAAAGAAAGATTAGAAATTGGTGTCTAATTATTTTTTCTATATTATCAGTTCAATTCTTCCAAAAAGTTTCAGAGCATTAATATTTAACCCATTCTACCTTGGAAAGTTGCCTGAAGGAACAGATAAAATACACCTTAAATACAGCATTCATCCTCCACTATGGTCATTCCCTGGAAGGCTAACTCTGAGTACAAAGGAACTATTATTTTTACAGGAAATAAATGTATGAGTCACAATCAATATGCTGGAAACATCTGAATTTTTTCTAAAGAAATTTATGGGCCTAATAGAACACAACATACTTTTCCTTCCTTATGCAACAGACACTTAGAGCAGGTTAGGGCACAAACAGTTATTACAGTTACCCCTGTCTCATGTATTAATTGAAGAAAACACACATATTTATTATTATCTAGTTGAATCCACCCAGATGACACAATACTGCAAATATCTGTGATGTTAGTAGTGTAGATAAGAGGTCATGTCAAAATAAAAAGCACATGTCTCATGTATAATTATGTTACCAATCAAGGGCTGAACGTTTCAAAATGGACTTCTCTCAGCAATCTCCTGAAACCACCTCCAAAACCCAGGAACATTTTGCCAAGGAATAGGGTCTTAAATTCAGGAAAAGGTTGAACTTAACATGATCAAACTAATGTAGACTTTCCAGCTCATCTAATTCCATGATTTTCAATTTTCCTTGAAGACTTTATTTTCCAGTGATATCTTATGTCAAACAGGTTAGGATGGTGCTCAGCCCGTGATACTAGGATTCCCTCACATACTTTTGGTGGTTCTTATATACAATACAAGCACTGTGCTTTGGTTCCAGGTAGAGTGACATTGGTGGGATATTTTTTTTTGCACCCCTCATAGAAAATGGAAAGTACGATGAAACAGAAAGAACATAACAGTTTTGATTTTATATAGCACGAACATTAAAACATATAAAACATTAAATAGTTAAATAATATCCCACATATGGAAAATGGTCTTTAAATCTGTTCACATTTGGAAAATAAAATTCACTTTAAATCTTTAGCATTAGGCAATAGTATTGAATTTATAAAATTGCACCTCCTATCAAAAAATGATAGTTGAGGGAACTGATCCTACTGTTTACATCTGCCAGAAACAAATCTAACACAAGAATTGTGGTGGGTTTTTTCAGGGTTAATGTAGATTTTGCTATGAATTGTGTCTGCATAGAGTATCTCTCTCTCCCGCTCTCTCACTCTCTCTCTCTCTCACACCCACCCACCCACACACACACACACACACACACAATATTTTTCTTCGGTTTGAGTGTGGTTTGTTTGCTGTGCTGCTTCCTAGCAACCAAGGACTTTATAGGCAAGGTGTGTTTCAAATATCTCATCCCTGTACCTTACTGCTGCCTCTCTTCAGCTCTTTACCATTGAGAAAGAGAGTATCTTTTACAGCACCTGTCATCCAGCACTATAAAATTATAACAACATGAAATAATAACAAGAGGATGTTGACATAACCATATAAGGTGCTGTAAAAAGAAAGAGTATTAAAACACATGTGTCTTATTGAATCATCTGTACAATGCAGTCACACACCAAAGTAGAGACAGCATCTGTATTGCCTGCATAACTGTCCAAACGTTCACTTTGTCTCTCTTACATGCAATCATGCAATTTGGCCCAAGATGTTTACTTCCTATTTGTCAGAAGTGAGACTTCCAATTATATTCATGGTAATTGTGCATCCAGCGGAAGAGAAGGAAGCCCCTGAGAATGTATTTTTTTCTATTATACATCTAATAAGGAACTTTGGGTTTAACATAGCAGAGGGTCATCCTTGAAGGCTATGATTTACATATGCATATTACTTGGAGGCATAGCATTTACTTCAGCAAAATGATAGGCCGCTAAAATTGGCAGAAGTTAATACAAAAATATTATAACGTTTTCAAGGAATGTACTTCTTGAAATAATTATACAAAATTAATAAAATTAATTAAAAACCTGAACATCTGTTTTAACTTAAAATTCTTAAATAAAAACCGTATCATGTCATTGATTTTAATGCTGCTCCTATTTCAATGATATATGCCACACATTTACCAGCTATTAAACTCAATTATACAATTATTCCATGGTGCAAATGTTGAGACAATAATCTCAGAGAATCTAAAACTAAATTTTCAAAAAGGAGAATTTACACAAGTCTTTTTTATTTTTATTTTCCCCAAGACAGAGTCTGGCTCTGTCACCCAGGCTGGGGTGCAGTGGCGCCATCTCAGCTCACTGCAGCCTCCATCTCCCGTGTTCAAGCAATTATCCTGCCTCAGCCTCCAGAGTAGCTGGGATTACAGGCGCCACCACCACGCCCGGCTAATTTTTGTGTTTTTAGTAGAGACAGGGTTTTACCATGTTGGCCAGGCTAGTCTCAAACTCCTGATCTCATGATCCACCCGTCTCAGCCTCCCAAAGTGCTGGGATTACAGGTGTGAGCCACCGTGCCTGACCAGCCTTCCTTTTTTATACCTACTATCTTTCTCCATTCTGGAAAAATCAGAGCACATCACTATTATAAAAAAAAAAAAAAATAGACTTTTTAATTCATTTTCTTATAAGACTACTATAAATATATGGGCTTTCTTTTTCTTATTATAGGCTAAAGACATTTGAATAAATAATTCAAATTAGTTAAGATCTTGTTATATAGTCTTCACTGAATTGTTGCTTAGTCTTTCACAGACATTAAAAGCAAAGTGAAGCAAAAGTTTCTTTCAGTGAGCTAAAGTTCCAACAATATGAAAGCTTTTCTAATATATAAGTCAATCAACCATTGTATAATAGAGAATTTACTCTTAATTTTTCTTTAGTCGTTTTCACTATTTGATGAAGAAAAGGTATCATTGTTAAAATCAGAATTTTGAATAATAAGCATGCATTGGAAAAATATATGGCAATAGAATTTCAAAGGTTATTTCATCATTGAACTCAAAAACAATTTGTTATCTTAATAAATGCATTATAGTTTCTTCTATAAAGTGTTAAGAGTGAATGTTAAAAATAACACCTATTTTGGGAGAAGAGGCAAGACATTGACTGATTATACGTGACTAGTACAACTCGAAATTAGTACATTTCTAGAAGACAATTTGACAATATAGATCAAAGGCTTTACAACTATACATATACTTTAACTCAGCAACTACACATCTGGAAAAGATTCCAAGAAAGTAGTAACAGCACTTTGCAGAAATGTATGTACAAAGATGTTCCAACAATAAGAAACAGGCAAGTAAATCAATGGCTAATCAGTGTGTGGAATAATTTGTAACTATTAAAAATGATGAAAATCGATACACATAAGTAAGGAGGAAACAATGTAAATAGTACTTAAAGTTGTTGCAACTGGGTCCCACTCTCACTCTGAAGAGGCAGAACAGAGTTCTGGGAGCACCTTGGGCCCAGTAAATGCTGCCTCAACTAGCAGTAATTCTAAACAGAAAGCCTTTGCTCAGTAATCCTACATCAAGGTTTGTCTCTGCAGGGATACCAAGGCAACTTCTTAGGAGGAGTTGTGCAAAGATCTGATTGACCTGAAGGATTTGGAGCATGAACAGAGCAAGAGCTTTGTACTTTCAGAAGACCACTTTATTTTTTCCCCCATTATCGTCATTGGAGATGAACACATGGAGATGCACAGAACTTGATATCAGACCCCATTGAAAAGAACCATCAAGTCTTCATTCACAAGAAGAATGTACTTCAGCAGCATGTTGTGTTATTAGGAAATTCATTATCAGAAGTAGCAGTAATATTGCAAGTAAACTAAACTAGCCTAAGACAGCAGAGCAGGGTGAAGTGTAACTAGTACTATAATACTTAAAAATTGTCAATCAAGATAAATTGCTATCCCTTTGATGATAATGTTTCCCTTTCAGGAAGTTATTATTCAATTCTTGGTACTTTGTGAAGTCATACTGATATCCATATATGCATGTAAATGTGTATATATATATAATTTAATTTTTCATATACTTAATACATTTGAAGAGTTCACATTTGGAAAATAAAACTCACTTTAAATCTTTAGCATTAGGCAATAGTATTGAATTTATAAAATTGCACCTCCTATCAAAAAATGATAGTTGAGGGAACTGATCCTACTGTTTGCATCTGCCAGAAACAAAGATTCAAGCAGTGATTTGTGTGAGCTAAAGAGGACATTAAGAACCACGGTTCTGCAGTTTTATATGAACAGTGATTTGATGGTGAGATGGCAAACAAAATAGATGCCTCAGAAGAGGTTACAAGCCCCAAAAAGCTTTATTTATAGAGAACTCAATTTTTTTATATAAAAAAAGGAAAAACTCACTTGGAAAGAGCATATGGTTATTTAGTGATTTACAGTCACCAGAGTTTCCCCTTAACTCCTTTCCCCTGATCTCTCCTGTTAGACAGTTCAGATAAAGCCAACTTCATTTGATAAATATGTGTTCTGAGTTATGCTAATTAATGCAATTTTTGTCAATGTGGGTCCATTTTTTCTCGTTGTGATTTCATACTGATCTTCCTTTTGGCAGGGGTTCCTAAACTAGAATTTTATATTTCTTAGTAACCACTCTGTCAATGAGGTATAATTTAACACACTTTAGGAAAATGGAGAATTCTATTGTGATAGGGAGAAAATCCTTTATTGATCTGTGTTTTCAATATATCATGACGAATCTTCTAAAAACCTATCTGAGGCCGAGTGCGGTGGCTCACGCCTATAATCCCAGCACTTTGAGAGGCGGTGGCGGGCGGATCACCTGAAGTCAGGAGTTTGAGACCAGTCTGGCCACCATGGCGAAATCCCGTCTCTACTAAAAACGAAACAACAAAAAAAAAAATAGCCAGCCGTGGTGGCGCATGCCTGTAATCCCAGCTACCCAGGAGGCTGAGACAGGAGATTTGGAGATTTGCTTGAACCCAGGAGGCAGAGGTTGCAGTGAGCCAAGATCGCGCCACTGCACTCCAGCCTGGACAACAGAGCAAAACTGTCAAAAAATAATAAATAAATAAATAAATAAAAACAGAAACAACAACAACAACAAAAGCAACTGAGGTACAGTTTGCTTTTTGATCTTGGGTGCCTTTTGCAAGCCATAAGAGTAACTTTTATCTGCGTTACTACGTGAGTCATAAAGACAAATTCGACCACGAGTTCCTGGAGATTGAATTCCAACCAGACAAAAAACTAAGATGTGCCAATGACAGTAATTACAAGGATAATGTCATGATCAGAAAAGACGTTTACATATATAAAAGTATGATGGAGGAGCTGAAGAGAATAATTAATGACAGTGAAACTACCAGAGTATGATGCTCTGTGGCCTCCTCCTGACTAGGAGGAGTTTGAAATCGTCATTGGACATGAAGACATTTCTTTCGCAACATCTAAAATTGGTTCCGTTATTGATGTTAAGCAATCCAAGGATCCAGAAGGCTTAAGAATATTTTATTATCTTGCTCAGGAAGTATATTTTTTATCTTGAACAGGAAGTATATGGTCTTCAGTGTTACTGAATTATACCTCAAGATTAAGCCAATCTAGATTAAACATTGATGTGGACACAAAGAGGGTGGATATAGCTGTTTTTAATCAACATTATCAGAAAATTTTTCTGTACATTGGAGTAATATTTTTATAAACTATAAATGATTGTGTCTAATAAATATTGATAACAATAACAAGTAAACTTAAAAACCTATTTGTAATCCTAAGGGCCTCAAAGGTCATTTCTGAAGATACTGTAAAATGCATGTTATTTTAAATAAATACTCTATTTAACTTTGATATATCACTTGCAAGTATTGGAATATATTCTAAATTCCATGGCAATAAGAATTCACAAAAAATTCAGGCTCCAACAATCATTAATATTCTCAATAGACTAATTACTTATTCATATATAGCACAGATGACTGAGGTCTTCTACGGAAGAATCCTATACCAGTATGGGCTAGTATATAATTCTTATCGCTTTCTTTTTGCTTTTTACTGATTTTATTTAAGGAATTTGTATATTTTCTTCTTTCCAAAGAGCAACCTTTACTCTAAGCAAAAAAAAAAAAAAAAAAAAAAAATTGTTTTATATCTGGAGAACAAATGGATGTTCCTCCTTCATCCTCAGATGGAGTGATTGATAGCTTTGTTATCAAATTCTGAATGAAATAAATTTTGTCTCACTTTGAGAGTAAATTGTGATAATACAGGTCCTCTCTGCCAGCCAACTTGGACATAACTCATTGTATTTCTATTGGCCAGTGAATCTACCAGGAAAGAAGCTTGAAAAAATGACATTTAAGTACTACTTAAATAGTACTATAGACGATTTAGTTCATCTGGATGGTTTTTATTTCATTATTTACATGTGCTGTTCTTCTATTATTTTTACTATTCATTCTTTTATTAGAAGATTGTTAAGCTGAAATCTATTTGGTAGTGTTTATTCACAAATAGATATGTAGTAGGAGAATGTGTAGCATAGGGGTTAAATATGGGTCCTAGAGTCTGGAAAGTCTGAATTAGTATCTGTGGTGGACTATTTTATTGTTAAGGGTATTCCCTGATACTCTCTGGGGAAAGATCCAACTACTCCACCCTATGATAGCATGACTAACCTTGTTCTTGCTCATGAAGTGTGAGCAAGTGACATTTTTCACTTCGGAGTAGAATGTTTAAGAGCCAGTGCACCATGGTTTATCAGGATGTCTTCTTATGTCTGTCATGTACCTGAAAATATTTTAGATAAAACATCAATTCTATGAGCTTGGGTGCCCTAATGAAGAGATCATGGTGCAAAATGATAGCCAGTCTGCCATAAACATGGAATAGGGCTAAGTAATGAACCCTAGTGATTGTAAACCACTGAGAAGTGGGAAAGTATTTCTTAACTGCTAAATAACCAAGTCTCAGTCCTCACTACTTATGTAACCTTTATGAGCAGGCTTAGCCCCTCTTTGGCTTAATTTCCTCATTTTCAAAATGGAGATAATCTAAACTAGGTAATTTGGCTAAAACAGCGCAGTGCCTACTATGTAATAAATATCTAGTAAATGATGGCTTGTATTATTGCTGTTGTTAATACTGCCAGGAATTTCACTAAATACTATAGATTATATGATTATCTCATGAAGTTTGAAGTTTGATAGGGGACATGTAAACCAATACCTATAGCAATGAAATAAATGGCTCAAGACGATGAAAAGGTGCTTCCAAATCAGAAGCATTTAGCTTTAACAGGTTATCTGCAAAGACTCCCTGAATGCATACCATTTGAGTTAAGAACGAATGGGTAAGATTTTTTCAGGCAAACAAGAGGCATAAAAGCATTCTAGGTGGAAGGGCCAACCTGTATCAAAAAAAAAAAAAAAAAAAATGCATGGCCCCTTTTAAGAATTCTAAGCACTTTGTAACTCCCGGAGGGTTGGGCATATGAGCTAAAGGGTTGAATCTTTATCCTGTAAGTGACAGAGCCCCCACTGAAGGGTTTTAAGTATGTGTGGTACCATACCATACCTCAGGTTAAGACGGAAAGAGTTATGCCATGTAAAGTAGACCCCCACAGCACCTTTTATACGTAAGTACACTGCTGAAGTTTAAAATATGTTTCTCTTACGCCTGTAGTCCCAGCACTTTGGGAGGCCGAGGAGGGCGGATCACGAGGTCAGGAGATCGTGACCATCCTTGCTAACACGGTGAAACCCCATCTCTACTAAAAATACAGAAAATCAGCCGGGCATGGTGGCCGGCGCCTGTGGTCCCAGCTACTCAGGCGGCTGAGGCAGGAGAATGGCGTGAACCTGGGAGGCAGAGCTTGCAGTGAGCAGAGATCCCGCCACTGAACTCCAGCCTGGGCGACAGAAGGAGACTCCGTCTCAAAAAAAAAAAAAAAAAAAAAAAAAAAAAAAAAAAAGTTTCTCTTTATTTGAGCAGAATGGAGGTGGGTCATCTAACTCTAACATAGAATGAGTGGTCTGGCTTGGTGAAAAGAGAATGCTAGGCCTCTTTGCACCACGTAAGTGCCCATTTAGGCCTCTTATAACCATATTAGTTGCTCATTTTTCCTGCCTTGGCCATGGTTTCATGGAATTACTGTTTGAAAATATGCATGGATTCTACAATACTATGATGTAAGAAATATATATGTAATATTCACTAGCTTTTTACAATAAGTGGTTGTGGCTATCTAATGATTTAAGGTAGAAATCCCATAATGTTCAGAACATTTTTCAATACTTCGAATTAATAGTATACTTTGATAAAGGAAATTAATAACTGACAAATTAGAATAAAATTAAAAATGAATAAGTAGTACTTTTTAGATTTTGTATTTAAGAATTTTGATTTGAAATTTTAAAAATTAAGACATTTATAGTTTTTTGAATGATTAATTCTTATTAGAAATATGATTCCATCTATTTTGAGTGAGCCTAAGATTCTCTGATAGTGACCAGGATTCATTTGAATTTTTCCCAAATAATGACAGTTAATGTATATATGGAATTATATGTGTCATGAAAAGACATAAGAATTTCATATGGAGGAATTCTTTTAATATTTGTGGCAATCCTAAATGTTAGGCTGTACTATTATTTCATTTTATACATAATCAAATTAAGATTTGAAGGGGGTAAGTGACTTGCCCAAGGTCAAACAGTATGAGGTGGACCTAAGATTTGAACCTGGCAGACTGGCTCCAGATTCCATGCTTTTTACTACAATGGTATATTGCCTCCCTTTTTTACTGATCAGAACACGTGTAAAAATTAGAGCAGTACAAATATGTGAGTGATATGTGTGCCTTTTTGCTTTGAAGGGAGAGGAGGAATGAGGATTACCAATAATATTCTCTCTTCAGTGAAGTACCAGATTAAAGCCCAAGCCAAACATATTTGACTAAATCTGGAAAATTGTTGGAAAAATAAGGGGGGCCAACCACGAGGAACCGAAGCTAGGAATCAGCTTGGCAGACCCCAGACACCACCACAGGTCTAGACTGGTATGTGGTCAAAGCCAATGTGACAGAGAGGTGCGTGCACATGGTCTAGGATGGTCAGGGCAGTCAGAACAGAAAAATCAGCAAGAGCAGTCAAGATGATGTATAGAATAAATCAGTGATTCTTACACTTTAGATCTTTCATTTTAAGCCCTTTGATTTGACTTTCTGATCACAAGTACTGATTATGATACAAATAACTAAAATCATTTATGAATTGAGCTCCTGACTGAGGAAGATACAAATAAGTTCTTTAACCACCTCACAATGATTTTAACACATCCAGATAATTTTTCTTTGGCAGAATGAAACAGAATAGTAAACAGATGGAGCTGAATTATTGCACTGGTGATGGTAATTCCTACTTCCTAGACCCTCAATTCTCCCCTAGTTCCTTTATTCCAAAGGACAGCTTTTAAAACTCTGCTTTCTGTTCTTACCTCTACGCAGTATCTCTGTTTAATTCTGGTTACCAAGAGTTGCCACAAAACACTTCCAACCAATACAATATTAGTCTCCCCTAAACTGAAAAAGTTATCTCTCATTCCGTCACTTTCTTTATCAAAACCCCATTAAAAATGAGTAAATAGTACTTCTTAGATTTTGTATTTAAGAATTTTGATTTGAAATTTCCTTTATTAGGAATAAATTTGAAGTGGCAGCCATTTGTACTACAGGTATGCATACTAACTTTATTCTGTAATGTATAGTTATCCAATATTTTGGTGCTTTTTATGCACTTATATTTACAGCTCCCCCAACTCTATCATATGATATGGTTCTGGATGTAATAATAAGCATTCAACAAATTCATATTGAATTGAAGCATCACTATCACTATTCTACTATTGTAAGTTCTGTGTACTTCATTGTATATAAACATTCTCATCATATTAGGAAACTTATTTTTTAGTACACTTGTAGTATCTTTAGTAAAGGAGTGGATACTTGTCTTTCAGCAAGGAATACACACTTTCAGCCTGGCTATCATGCTATTGCATTAAATTCAACTTTATTTTAAAATACATCGATTTTCTTTATAGCTAGACACACATAAACAAAAAGTTTGACCATATTCCCATCTTTGACATTCTCCAGGCAGACCCTACCACTGAATGCTTTGATACAGTAACTCATAGGTTATTTTAAAGTTACTTGTCTGACAACCCAGCTGAAAATCAGCAGACAAAGAGTTCCAAACAGAAACCATAAACTCTATGAAACAGAATCTTGGGTAAGTTATTTATTTTCTTCAAACTGCAGTGTCCTTAGTTGTAAAATGAAAATGAATAATAATTCTAATCTGCAGTATTGTACTAAGGACTAAATGAGACAAAGTCACTAAAGTGTTTACTGCAGATAGTGACACAAATACCAGTGTATTTGAGAGAAGCAGGTTGAAACAAAGCATGAGCTTTACTATAGAAAAGTCTCTCAGACTTTTGTTCAAAAAATGTTTTATTCATTTTTTTTGTACATAGCTCTTAGAAACCTGGTTATCTGTTTTCCACACTACAACAGACTAAGATTAGCAAAGTGAAACATTGGTAGGGGAAAGCTCAGAGCACCCATCACTTTGGCTGGCACACAGTGGCTCTTCTATACATGTTTATTTGTTATCATTGCCATTGTCAGCTAAGAGCAGGACATTTACAGTCGCCTTGCCTCAGCCAGGTGCTTGAGGAGGCACGTATAAAAAACAAATTGTAAAGAAGTAATCATGAACCTCAAAGCCAGTATCATGCAAATATAGCCCTACACACATTTATGTAGACATTGAGGGACTCAGAATATTTACACACAATAGGAGTGTGTTCAGTGTATAAAAAGCAATGGATCTAGGCTTAGTCTCCAGTCCAGGTCTTCCTCTCATAAGCTGTGTGAACCTCAGAAAAATGTTTACTCACTCTGTAACCTCAGTGGCCCCAGCAGATAAAGGGAGATAACAATAACTACCTCGCAAGGTTGTTTTGAAGACCAAATATATGTGTGAAGTGCCTGGCACATAAGCGTATTTAGTACACATTGCGTAAGGTGGCAAAGAGATGGATAACACAATTTAGAATAATTTAATTTTTTACTTAAAAGTTTTCTTGGCCGGGCGCGGTGGCTCACGCCTGTAATCCCAGCACTTTCGGAGGCCGAGGCGGGCGAATCACGATGTCAGGAGATAGAGACCATCCTGGCTAACACGGTGAAACCCTGTCTCTACTAAAAATACAAAACATAAGCCCGGCGTGGTGGTGGGCGCCTATAGTCCCAGCTATTCGGGAGGCTGAGGCAGGAGAATGGCGTGAACCCGGGAGGCGGAGCTTTGAGATCGCGCTCCAGCCTGGGTGACAGAAGAAGACTCCGTCTCGAAAAAAAAAAAAAAAAAAAAAAAAAAGGTTTTCTCTTTTTAAGGTTTTGCATTAAAAACTATAAGCCTCAATGATCCAGAGACTTTATTCAGGTAGAATTCTTCAATCTTAGACAATGTTAGACAAATAAAGCATTACTATCTATGAATTAGAAACACACACACCATTTTTAAAAGCATTGTAAACACAAGTTAAAGGCAAATATTGGATTTTAGTGATTATTTCACTATATATATTATATATATATAAAATCACCAAGAGGTACTCCTTAAATATATACAATTTTAATAGTTAATTCTACCTCAGTAAAGCTGGGCAACTTAAAACATAGAAAAACATATACAAAAAAGGATCCATAACCTTAATATGTAAAGCTACCCTAAGAGTTAATACAAAAACATTGTGGAACAAAAGTAGAATGAATGATAACTGGGGTGTGTGTGTGTGTGTGTGTGTGTGTGTATATATATATATATATATATATATATATATATATATATTACACATATATATTGACTAGGATGTGGGAAATAGGCATTTTTACACACTGCTAGTCTGCCTGTAAGGCAGGTTCCCAATTTATATCAAAAGCTTCAAAATGTTTATTCTTTCATCCAGTTATACTAAAGAACATATTCAAGAGTTAATACAAAAGAATATTCACCTCTTATAAACTGAAAATATCATTGTTTGTGTTCAATTAATATGAAAATGGTTAAATGAATTGTAAATTACGGCTTACATTAAGTAGTATGTATTAATTTATGCAATTAAAGCATGTACACATATGGTCCAAAAAACATGATCATAATATAACGTTAAGGGAAAAGCAACAAAACATGTATTGAATATTGAACATCACAATAACAGTAGATAAAGAAGAAAGCATACTTTAAAAACCTACATGCACATATAAAAATTTAGATGAAAATTATATGGACATGTGATAACAATTATTTGGAATTATTTTGGGTGATTCTCGATTTCTTCTTTTTGCCTATTTTAATTTTCTTCATTCTTTACCTTTACCACATAGCTCTTTTACAATAGAAAACATAATGGAAATGAATGTATATTGATTGGTATATAACCTACTTATAAACAATACCATTTATTAGAAAATGTGTAAAGTATATCTTCAATAATCTTATATTTACATATTATTTGTAATTTTCCATACAATATTGACTTAAAACCGAGTGACTTGAACAAAGTCATTTCACAAATAAGGGAGAAAGCTCTATCATAAATGGAATTCTTCTTAAAGTCCATGGCCCTTTCTGCTATACTGAAAGTTGGCTTCCACTTAATCTCTGCATGGCAGTAAAACAAGTTAAGAATCCTATTCTGGATATTTTTAGAGCTATCCAGCATATCATCATTTTTCATTTCATTGAGTTTTCTTCATGACAAATTTGGACTGCAAATTCTTTTCAGAGTGGAAAGTTCAAATTAAAATGTCAGTTTTGATTCAAAGAAGATGCTTTACTTTCAAAATATTTAAGACAAATATTTTCATTAAAACCAAGATGATTGGATGATAGAGTATGTAAATGTTGTGGTAAGTTCTATCATTTAGTAAAAACATTTTAAGCCTTATTACACAAATTCTGGAATTTTATATTGCATAAAACTTTAGTCTCCAAAATATACATGTGCACATGTATATTTATATAAATATTTAAAACATATATAACAAGTTCAAGGATCTTATGCTATAGTTTGTCAACATCCATGATAAACAATCCAATCTGTTGACAAGCAATCTCCAACAATTATTGACAATGATAACATCCATTATACTCTGTATTCTAATGCAGCTCTCAATGATGAATTGCTATGGATTTTGTTACATTTAATTTCTTTCCATATATACATAGTAACTCCTTTAGGGTCCTTTTCCTTTATGAAAGATCAATGTAGACTTCTGGGGTTCACTTTAGTCTAGGTTGAAAGCCTCCAGACACACAAAATGAACTTTCTATATATCTTTCATTATTCAGAAAAATTGCACAATTTACAATACACCCACCACCCTACCCTCCAAATGGTTGCGCATTTAACAAATAACCTATGACAGCCAGATCTCATAGGCAAGTTTCACTTGAATTTACTTCACCCATGATTGTGTATGGATCTCTTCAACCATGGTGCAAAGAGCTCTAATGGTTTATGGGAAGAGTTTCACACAAATTTTATTTCACCTCCCCTTCTTCCTCTGCCTAGGACCTATAAAGATCTCTGACTCACCTCTCTCAGCAACATCTCCCCTTGTTTCACTCTTGTCTAAAATTTTCAGTAAGGATGAGAAGGAAAGGACTTCTTTAGTTCTTTCTCCTCTGGGAATTCTTGAGTACTCTTTCCCAGACCACAGGAAGCTAAATCAGAGTCACATAGAAGTTGATAATGATGTTCTAAACATTGCACTACTTTTCTCTCTTTTCTTCCTCCTTTTCTCTTTTTCTCCTAGCCTTCATCTTGATTCCCCAGTTCACATAAACACCACCAACCCTTCTTGAGATCCATCCCCCACAATATGGCCTAGCTTTAAAAGAAATAAAGGAGGTCCCCCAATAACACACACTCTAGGTCATTGCAGTCACTGGTGTGTGTGTGTGTGTGTGTGTGTGTGTGTGTGTGTGTGTGTGTGTGCCTTTTTTAAAAACCACTCAGGACCACTGATAGAGTCCATCTCAGCTGTACATGGCTTAGCATGCGTATTGTATATGTCTTACTTTTAATTAGTTTTATTATACACCAAAACACAATTATACATAAGCAATCACAAGTATATTCTTTTTAACAGATTCAACCCAGTTGCCAAAATGCTTAAAATCAGGGATTCTACTGAATTCAACCATATGTTTTTAACTTGGGCATGGCAAAATCAGAATTGGACAGACCTATGAAAAACCAAAGTAAAGACAGTTTTGGTAATATCCAATTTAGAAGGATTATCTAAGTCAATCCCCAATTCAAGTAACAATCATTATAGAGTACTTAGATTTTAGTACTAGTATAACTTTATTGTGTGTTACAATAGCAAAATAGGATGAATTGGGTGAGAACTCAGGAAATATATACACAAAAAATTAGAAAACAAGAGGAACATGTAAAATAGTACATAATAAAAAGAAAATTACCAAATGAAAAACCAGAAATACTGAATAAGTGTTTAATGAAATGTTCAAGTGAAAAATTAGTAAAAGGATGCTTTGTGGAGGGTATGGAACTCGAAATGGACTATGTGGATGAGAAACATTTCAGGAAAGAATACGAGAAACAACACAGAAGTAGAAATTAATAATCATATAAGGTTCTGGGAACTAAAAGCTATGAGGAATCACTGAGTTCATTCACATCCCACACCATGGGAAACTGAAAGTGGCTACAAATTCTTCCCTCTCCATCAAGAGCTAGTCTCTCTCTTTCTACATTTCATTCTTTTTAAATTTTTGTCAGTACATAGTAGGTGTATGTATTTACGTGAGATGTTTTGATACAGGTATGCAATGTGAAATAAGCACATCATGAAGAATGAGGTATCCATCCCCTCAAGCATTTACCCTTTTAGTTACAAAGAATCCAATTGCACTCTTCAAGTTATTTTAAAATGTACAATTAAGTTATTATTGACTATAGTCACCTTATTGTGCTACCAAATAGTGGGTCTTACTTCTAACTACTTTTTTTTGTACCCATTAACCATCCCTACCTACCCTCCAGCCTCCTACTGCTTTTTCCAACCTCTGGTAACCATCTTTCTTCTCTCCATGTCCATGAATTAAATTGTTTTAATTCTTAGATGCCACAAATAAGTGAGAACATGTAATGTTTTTTCTTTCTGCGCCTGACTTATTTCACTTAACATAATGATTTCCAGTTCCATACATGTCGTTGCAAATGACTGGATCTCATTCTTATTTATGGGTGTATAGTACTCCATTGTATACATGTACCACATTTTCTTTTTCCATTCACCTGTTGATAGACACTTATGTTGCTTCCAAATCTGAGCTATTGTAAACACTGCTGCAACAAACACAGGAATGCAGATATCTCTTTGTTACACTGATTTCCTTTCTTGTGGGCATATACCCAGTGGTGGGACTATGGATCATAAGATATCTCAATTTTTAGTCTTTTAATGAACCACCAAACTGTTCTGTATAGTGGTTGTACTAATTTACATTCCCAACAACAGTATACAAGAGTTCCCTTTTCTCCATATCCTTGCCAACATTTGTTACTGCCTGTCTTTTGGAGATAAGCCATTTTAACTGTGGTGATTTCTCTCTACCTTTTACATCAAGATTGTTAGTGTCGTGGTCCTTGGGCCAATCAGTAAACACAACACAATCAGAGATTTGAAAAACACCTGTACATTACCAGCCTTTTGCTATAACTGTTGTCCTGAGACCACCACCAATGGAAAAGAATACAAGCTATCCGCTGGAAGATGAAAGATAGAAGACCTCAAGGGAGAGAACTGAGATGACACAGACAACCATCAGACAGCCCCCCCCCCCCAGGCACAACCCTGCCAACTGCCCGTGATATGAGGCCAGCACTTGCCACCTGACCAAGGACACCTGAGTGAACCCCACAGACACCTATGGAACCAGCCTAGACAAAGAAATGCGCCAATCCACAAAATTGTGAACTAAGTGAACAGTTGTTGTTTTAAGCCTTAAGTTTTGGAGTGTTTTGTTTAACAGCAAAAGCACACAAAACACACACACACACACACATTTCAGATTTTTGTTTCCTTATTCAAAATTACTGCCATCCAGTTAACTAAATAAGTCTCCAAACTGATCATCCACTTTTCAGTCGTTCTAACCCCCTTAACCACTGCTATTAGATTAACTTGTCAAAAAATAAGTAGAATTTTGGTCCTCTCACTCTTCTGATTTCAAACTTCAAATAAGAATTCATCCACTCATTCAATATTTACTGATCACGTGAAATGTACCAGCCACTAATCTAGATGTAGAAAATATAAATGGTGTAAAAGTCCCAGCTCCATTAGACAAATATTCTAGCTCATCATTTTCTACAGTAAGGAATCTCCAATCTGACTTCTTGTAAGAAGGGAGAGAGTCTTACAAGAAGCTGGGAGAGTTTTATAATTATTTACTGAAAATAAACAATAAAATGATAAACCATACATTGTTTAAATAGTGATTTATAGAGAGAGGAAGCAGATGGGAGGAACAGACTTGATTACTTTGACAATAATTTGTTTTGCAAATTTAAATTTGGAACCCTATAAATATTCTATATGTTATTATAAAACAAAATTAAATTTATAAATTCATCTCTAAAAATGAAAATAAAATAAAATAGACGAGCCTTGACATGTAACCAATTGGTGTAATCAAACAGATAAATGATTCAAAGTAACTTTAAGACAGAGCAAATTGGCTGTCTTCCTCTAGTGGCATATGCACTAGAACAAAAAGAATTTTTTACAAATATTTTCCAGTGGTAAGATAATTAGAAAATGTATTATTAATATTGTCAATCTAAAACTTCCATTTGTGCATTGTAGGACAAAGCAAACATTTCATTATATAATCTCATTCTAATATTCCTAGTGTCACTGAGAGCTGGGATTCTGGAGAAACCTGGAAAAAAGGAGATACCAAAATAAAACCCTACAATGAATTTGAATCAAAAGTATTGGATAAATTCCTTAATTAATTTTTAAAACTTTGTGGGTGTTCATATTTATGGTGTACATGAGAGTTTTGATACAGGCATACACAAACCCACATTTATGAATGAGTAAAATAATTAGAAGACTGAGCACTTGATGATATTTAAAAATTATTGTTTTATAATGTGTAGTAATGGTATTGCGGCACTTTAAAGTCTGTACTTAGAGATACATATTGAAATGTTATGGATGGAGTATTATAATCTCAGAGATTGGCTTCAAAATAATATAGAAGGTAGGGGGAGCTGTAGCAGTACAAATGACACAAGACTGGCCTTAAGTGTGCAATTATTGAAGTTAGGTGATGGGTGCATGAACATTCACTACATTGTTCTGCCTACTTTTGTATATATTTAAATTTTTTTCATAATAAAAAGTTTAAAAAGCATGTATTGATACAAAGGCCCCACCCCCAGAGATTCTAACTTAATTGGTCTGGGACTCAGGTACTGAAAGGAAGGATGGAAGGGTGAAAAGAAGGAAGGAAGGAAGAAGGAAGACAGGAAGGGAGGGGGGAGGGAGGGAGGGAGGGAGGTAGGAGAAAGAAGGGAGGGAAGGAGAAAAAGAGCAAGCAGGCTCTGTGTGTGACCCTACTGCACTGTTTGGGCCTAGACCCATTTGCCTACACTCCAGTCATTCCATTTTTTCCAGCGACTCAGGAATGTTTGTACTTCTCAGTGGTTCTATCAAAATTAACTGGGCTCCATGTTAAACATGCTGATTCCTGGGCCTCACCCCAGAGTGACTAAAACAGACTCTTGGAAGGTTGGAGTGAATCCTGGGAATATGTATATTTCATAAGCCCTGTGGGTGATTCTGCTATAAACTCAAGATGAAAACCACCCCTGTGCTCAATGGAGCAGGACTCCCATTGTTCCCTGTACACAACCCTAGCCCTATCACTCCCGTGCCTTTGTTCATTTTATTCCTTCCCTTTCAACCTGAAATGTCTTCCCCTTATCTTTATCTAAATCATGCCTGCTCTATAACCAAGTTCACAAGTCACTCATCCATGAAGCCTAATCCCTTCAGGGAAGTGATTCCTTCCTCCTGCTAACTCAGTTTTTTCCCCTGTGCATAGGATGATATCTGTTCATACATAATGCTTCAGCTCCTTTACTCAGCAAGAAGCTGCTTTAGGTCAATGGGCCTTTTTTTCATATTTTTGTAATTTAGGCACTGTTAAGACATATGCTGAATCTATGACTCAACGAAAATATAGCAGTGGATAGCATCCAGAATACAATGCTTGCCCATTATGTGCTCTTCTTTTAAGTGCTAGTTAACATAACTCCACACCATCCTAAATATGCAAGGAAGTCCCTCTCAGGGAAAGATGGTAGTGAGAGGAAGACAACTCAAGATAAATGACTATCAACATTTCTCAAGAATCAGCTAAATCAGCTATAAAACCTTAACTACTTTCTAAATCAAAATGACATACTTACCATTTTTCCAAATGAAAGAAATTGGTTTAAAGAAAAATATTCCAAAGTACTATTTTACTTATAATAACTGTGTCCAAAAAGTGTTGAGCATCCTAACAGGTTATGTTTTATAAAAATGTAAATAAATATGCCTTTATGTATAAGCGTACTTCAATTTTATAAGGCTTCTAAAGAAAAGTGATGTATTTTTATAAACACTTCTACTTCAGATTCCTAAAGGAAAAAAAAAAAAAACTTTAAACTTTGACAGAGAGGTTTATCATTATAAATTAGTGGATAGCCCTCACTGAGTGCTGATTGTACATCAGGTGCTATGCTCAGCAGTTTACATCATTCTCTCACTTAGTCTTCTCAACAACATTCTTATGAGTTGGGCTTGTTTGTGGTTTATGGACGAGAACAGGGGGATCTGGAGGGGTTGGGTAATTGCACAGTCATTGAACTGGCAGAACTGGCATCAAGGCCCTATATACCTGATTGTTTCTACAGACCCTTGCATTCTTGGCACTCTGCTGTCTATCGGCAATAAAACCACCAAGAGCTGGGGAAGTGGGCAGGGAGAAGGAAGGAGGGTGGACTAGGGGATGACGGACAAGGTGAGCTGAAGGCTTGGCTGTCAGACTAATCTCAGTTTATATCTTACTCTTGTCCCTGTATGCACCTCTCTGATCTTCAGCTCCCTTCTCTATAACAATATGGGCCATTTGGAGCTGTTGTAAGGAGCTGTGTAAGATGATGCATGTGAAGTCCCTGGCTTAACAAACTGGAGGTATTGGTAATAACAGCCAGTGTCACCAACTTTGGCATTGTCATGAGCTGTGTGTCCTTGCATATTTCTTGTTACTGGATTATCATATAATTCAGTGAAAAGCACTGACTGATTTTTCAGCCTGTGCAGATTCTGCTGAAGTCACACAGATATCATCTAATTTGTTGTTATTCTTTGGGGAGATTTTGTATCAAATATCGTAAAGCATTAGGTATAAAAGAGAGTGTAATATTCAAAATGTTTCAAACTTTTGTCTAATTCCAAACCCATGAGTTAAGTAGCTGTCAGTAATCGTACTTCATACAATCTGTCATATAGGTCAAATGATCTACTCTGTGCACAAATCATGCCCAAAGGAACATGGCCCTGGAAGAGTCAATACAGTACACCTGTCACAATTAGCCTGTCTAGCAGTCCTTTTGCAGCCTGCTTTGCTTCACCCAGGGATAATGGTGGTCATTACTTTCCCAGAGCAATCCTTCCAAAAGGCTCAGGCCTGACAAGAAGGAAGGGTACTGAGAGGGCAGTGGGACACTCGGCATGCCATTCCTCCCTCATCTCTCTCTCTCTAATTGGATTGATTTTTCCGTAAGTGTGTCTGGGTAGGGACATACCTTTCAGGATATTTAAATTAGGGGGAAAAAAATCTCTTCTACAATCCATCTGTAGCATCCATCCAGCAGGTACACATGGAGTTTTCTGGAGTGGTCTGAATCCATGATTAAATTCTAGGAGAACCCAATACTTAGATACACACACTTTTCTGCCTTCAAACTGGGGTGGAGTTTGAGTAACCGAGTTGGTGGTCAGAGGTGCGAGGAGAGAGATGAGCATTCTTGATAAACTATTACCTTGTTATTGGTCAATTACACAGATATTATTTGTAGAAATAAGTTTACAATATCTACATTGTTTGTGAGAAACATAAATTATTGACCCAAATAAACAATTTTTTGTTTATTATATTTCTGTGTATAATCTTTAGTCTGCAGGGGGGAAATGCTTCACTAGCACCTTCTTAGTGATATGAATTAAAAGAAAAAAGTAATAAAATTACTTGTCTATTTATAACTTAGAAATAACTACAAATATTTTGACAGAATGATTCAGAAATTCATAGTAATGAGCATACTTTTTTTTTTTTCCAGGCAAACATGTGGTTCTCATACCTACACAATGGTTGAAAATATTTTGCTCTCTGGGGGAATCTTGCACATACTAATTTACAGAGATACTTTTATTCTCTTTTTATTCACAGAGAGCCAGGATTGAAGAACCTATCTTTTTAATGTAGTGCGAACGTTTCTTAAAACTTAAGATCATTTATGTTTTTCTAAAAGATATGTTTAGATGTTTACACTTTAAATAATATAGCTATTTTTTACATAAATACAGAAAATACAGGATACAAATACAATATTAAATGTACAATCTTGCTATGGAGCCAGCACTAAAATAGGATTTTTAGTGTTAAAATCTTCCTAAGAGCACTCTGCATTGATGAGATTAAGCTGCTGTGAAGTCTGTTTTATCCATCCCTGAAATTATTTTGTCAGTCTCTTTAACTATCTAAGTATTTTTTACAGGTCAGAATTAAGAACCCAAACCTATCATTAGTAGTCTTATAAATTCTTAGTAGAAAATCTGTACACCAAAGAAAGGAAACAGAAAATTTCTTCTTAAGTAGAGGATGTCCTACGACTTGGAACAATGAATAAATAATGTAAATTATACACTTTTCAAAATTTACATTTTCTCTACTAGAATGACAGAGGGGAAACATTATAGCCAAATATGCAAAGAAACCTTGGTCACGCTTCCAGTACAAGGGCTTAAGCTTTCTTCGGTGTTCCCGCACCATTCTACAATGGTTGCTGAGTAACATTAGCATAATCCTGAATTATTAAGAAAATTAGAGGTCAGATTTACTTTACAGGAGAATTCAACCTATCTGAATCAGGCCTGAGAGGGTCATAGCATTCCAGATGTGTGCCTGGTGGTAGGTGTAAAGTGCACCACATGTAGAGAATGTGCACAGTAAGGGAAAAGACAAATTACCCAGAGCTATTACTGTCATTAGTTCCATCAGCCCGGGAAGCCCTCCCACGGCATTTTCAGTGTAGTGTGCGGAGCAGGCCTGGGGCTTATCACATCTCACAGGGGGTCGTCTTCTGCCGGGCATAGTCACATAGTTTGACATTTCAGTTAAAAAAAAAAAAAAAAACTCTGGGCCCTCATTCTCCACACAGGCTTCTGTTTTCCCAGCTTCAAAACCAGTGGCAAAAATAAAGGGAGAGCCATTGCACTGAAGGCTGCAATCATTTATCTGATGGCAGAACTGCTAGCCTTTCTCGAGGTGCACACTATTCTTTCACAATCAGTTTTAAGTCAGGGACAATAAGCCTCTGCTACTACATTGTACCAAAGCTCCTTTGGGGGTCATTTGACTAACCTTTTGAATATTTCGCCATAATTAAAAGGTTAGGGATCTATCCCACAAGAAAGGTGATGAAATAATGAAACATGCACAATAATGCTAGATGAAACATTGCGTTTAGACGGTACCATGGGAACCAATGAGAAACTCTTAAGGGATAACTGATGTAACAAAACCATTTTCCCAAGATAGTTTTCATTCCAGAGGTGCACATGGACAATATTTATTCTGGGATATTAAGCAAAACGAGCAGAACACTATAAATACATATTATAATCATAACTATGTAGGAATAAATGGGTTGTGGTAAGGTGCTATGATTTTTGTAAATTGTCCTTTAATTATTTGCTAAAATTCCTTTAATGTTGAATATTCTCCTCAGTTAAAGGAAACTACAAAAGTATTAATATATATATATACAAGCATTCTTATGAAGGAAACAGTGAAAAAAGAAAGAAATCAAATGTAAAAACACAAAGTATTTCCCACTTCATCTTTAGGGAAAAACATAAAGATTTAGCATCCATCTCAACAGACAGAAAAAAGAAAGATGCAAAGAACACCAGGTAAATTCATTCAAGAGGATAATGCTTTTCTCACACCTTCTTAATAATATTAATAACAATCCCACGTATAGGGTTTATTGTGTAGTAGGTATGCATCAGATTTATCCTGCAAGCATTTATCCTGCATGTGGAAACTGTGGTTCAGAGAAACTAAGTAACATGCCCAAGGTCAAATAGCAAGTATTCATATCCCAGACTGCCTGACTCCATGCCCTTAACCTCTGCTACAACCTCTCTTTCTCTCTCTCTTTCTTTCTCTCTCTCTCTCCTCTGTCTCTGTCTCTCTCTATCATTCTCTCTGCTGTTCAGAATCTTTAAGTCCCAGCGATAATTTTGAAGTAGCCCTCTTCTCTGTTTCTTGCCTTGACCTTAGCCTCTAATAAAGCAGTACAGATTTCATCTGGCATTAGTAAGTCTGATATTTACTCATACTTTAGTTCATATCCAGTAAATAAATATTTCAGTATCTTCTATTCATTGTGATGGTACAAAGATTGTGAGATACGAAGCTGGAAAAAAAAAAAAAAAAAAAAAAAAAAAAAAAAAAAAAAAAAAAAAAAAGAAAAAAAAAAAAAAAAAAAAAAAAAAAAAAAAAAAAAAAAAAAAAAAACCACTTTGGGAACCTACAGACATGTCAGGAATACAAATATGCAAACAGCCAAATGTAGTCTGTCACAAGAGCACATGACCTATGCTTCTTGAGAAACTGGCATCTGAACTGAGAAACTAAAGGATGAGACAGGAAAGGCAGATGAATGCTGCAAGGTAGCAAAAAAATCTCTGTAGATGATGAAAGGGAAAAAAATAAAAAGAAGACAAAAACAAAAGCAAACAAAACCAAAATAAAAGACCATGGTACATTCCAGAAACTTGAAAGCAATCCATCTAGCCAGACTTAGAGTGCAATAATAACCATCAGAACTTTTGTAACTGGAACAGTCACATTTTTCAAGACCTGGAGGGTTTGCTTTTCCAGGAAAAAAATGATTAAAGATCTCAAAAGCAACATATAACACTTTTTAGGATTTGCCTTGTTGCATGTCAACAGTAAAAACTGCCTTGTGAGACAGCCATTGCTATACACTGAGCTCTACAGAGTTAAGTGCTGGGACAAGTGAGAGGGGGACAGTCCCTGGACAACTCTTCTTCACTGAGAAAAAAATAACTAAGCATGGTCAAAGGAGAGCCTTAGAAGCCAAGAGGCAAATGTCATCATATGCATTCTTCATGAAATCTTGCCGGGAACAGCACAAGAAGCAGCACTCAGATGTTTCCGTCAACTTCTCAGAATTTTTTAAGAAATGCTCAGAGAGGTGAAAGACCATGGGTTCAAAACAGAAAGGGAAATCTGAAGATAGGGCAAAGGCAGACAAGGTCAGTTTATGAGAGAGAAATGAAAACAAACATCCCTCCTACAAGGGAAACAAAAAAGAAGTCAAGGATCCCAGTGCACCCTATAGGCCTCCTTTGGCCTTCTTGTTCTCTTCTGATTGTCACCCCAAAATCAAAGAACATCCTGGCCTATGCGTAGGTGATGTCGCAAAGAAATTGGGAGAGGCGGAATAACACTGCTGCAGATGACAAGAAGCTTTATGAAAAGAAAGCTGCAAAGCTGAAGGAAAACTAAAAGGATATTGCTGTATACTAAGCTAAAGGAAAGCCTGATGCAACAAAAAGGGGAGTTACTTAGGCTGAAAAACAGCCAGAAAAAGAAGGAAGAGGAGGAAAATTAAAATAAAAAAAGATGATGATGAATGATGAATAAGATGGTTCTAACTGTTTTTCTCTTCTGTCTATAAAACATTTAACCCCCCCTGTATACAACACCTTTTAAGCAAAAAAAAAAAAAAAAAAAAAAAAGAAAAGAAAAGAAAAAAAAAAAACCCTGAAATCTAAGACTAAGATTTGTTTTTAAACTATTCATTTTGCGTATAGTCAGCACACTGCTGAATGTGTCTTTAGATAGACCTGTCCTGGTAGCATTTTTAATAGCCATTAACTTTGCCTGGTACAGTATGGGCGTTGTAAATTGGCATGGAAATTTAAAGCATGTTCTTCTTGGTGCACAGCACAAATTAGTTTTATATGGGGATAGTAGTGTTTTCACCTTCAGTTGTCTCTGATACAGCTTATATTAGGAAATAATTGTTGTGCTGTTAACAGAATACTACACTGTGATTGCAAAAAAACAAAGTTACAGTTCTTGCAGTTCTTTTGTTGACATTCTGAAAGCTAAGCAAGTATGAATTTCTTTTTTTTTTTTGAGATGGAGTCTCACTTTGTCACCCAGGCTGGAATGCAGTGGCACAATCTCAACTCACTGCAACCTCCACCTCCTGGGTTCAACCGATTATCCACTCATGTAGCTGGGATTACAGGCCATGTGTCACTATGCTTGGCTAATTTTTGTATTTTTGTAGAGATGGGGTTTCACCATGTTGACCAGGCTGGTCTCAAACTCCTGGCCTTAAGTAATCCACCTGCTTTGGCCTCCCAAAGGGCTGGCATTACAGGCATGAGCCATTGCACCTAACCAACTATATATAATTTTGTATTAAAATAAATAAAAACTGCTTTTTGAATAAGCACATCTAAATTAAGTGTTGCTGTGCAAATTACTGATGCAATTAACTTAAATAGTTGTTGCTTGTATCCACAAATTCTGTGATGCCTTGGGCATGTTATCTGGACTAGAGATTATTTTCCTGTTCTGCAAAATGGAATACATGTATGTCTTAGTTTGTTTTCTGCTGCTAGAACAGAGCACCACAGACAGGTAATTTACAAAGACAGGAAATTTATTTGGCTCACAGTTCTAGAGGTTGATAAATTCAAGAGTACAGAGCTGTTATCTGGTGATGATCATCCCATATCAGAAGATATCACATGGTGAGACAGAGAGAGGAAATTGGGCCACATTCACTCTTTTTATCAAGAGCTCACTCTCGCTATTACCAATCCTCTCTTGCAATAACACCATTAATCCATTCATGATGGTGGAGCCTTCATGACCTAATCCCCTCCTAAAGGTCCTGCCTCTCAACACTGTCACAATGGCCATTAGGTTTCTAACATATGAACTTTTGCGGGACACATTCAAACTGTAGCAACCTATCTTACATGTTTGCAGATGAGAATGAGAAACAATGTAAAATTATCACCTAGCCAGGGGCCTGGCACATAGATGATAACCATTAAATGGTAGCTATAGTAGAAGAGTTTAGAAAGTCAAATGTCTTTAAATCTCAATTTAGTGACAAGAAGCAGAAAAAGTCATTTTCTCATCTGCTTCATACTTGGTCCTCAGTCCTGACTGGTTGTTCAAATATGTGAATATTTCACTAAGAGCAGAGTTCAATTTTGCTAATGATTCCAAAGCCTTCCTGACTTTCCCTTACTTCATGTTTGTTTATGTTTTAATAAGAATATATGCTATGGATCAACAGCTTCAAGTCAGAAGTCTTGACACATTCAAGATAAGGACTCTAGGGACAGCTAGGACACTCTTAGGCTAGCAAGAGGTGCCCCAAAAGTTCTTGCTCGCTCTGTCTTCTAGCTACCCATCGGGCTTATGAGTGGCTTACTATAGAGCTAATCAGTTCAATGCCAAGAGGTCTGGGAAGTCTTGTAGAAAGCCTGACTGTCATGAATTTATCTAGGCATCCTTCTGAGACAGTTAATTGTATTATGCCTTGTAAAACCTAGACCTTTATCTAATTATACAACTTTCCAGGATACGTCATATATGTATTCTTGCTAAGCAATAATGAATAATTAGGACCGCCACCCTGAGATAGTGGGTGATGAGAAAGAAAATGATTCTCATTAACTCTCAAGTTTAAAAATACATTTTTTTATATCACTAATTTTGAAGAAAAATGTTTCTTTTTCCTTTCTAGAAGAACACCAGTTTGGTGAAAACGAATGTAGTTTGAATTGTTGCGTTTTTTTTTCCCCCCACATATGGACAATCAAGATGTGTCTTTGAAAACAGATAATTAATATCACAATATCAAACTAATACAGTTAGAAGAGGTAAACTATTTTTCCGTTATTAATATACTTTGTACATGATGTGCATTTTAGAAATCGCATGGGTGAACACTGAATGATAGCTCATTCAGAAAAATATCAAGACTTAGAAGACTTTTACATGTCAAATGTGAATTCTACAAGGAATGGAATAATTAAAATATTTATAATTATGGAAGTACTCTCATTTTTATTGCTTTGTATAATTTTAGCATAATCAAAATTAGAGCTCAAAGGAAAAAAGATGGAGTCCTTATCATTCTGGAAGGACGTGGTATTAAAGAAGTCACGATAACCAAACATTTTTAAAACTTAGTGTTTTCAATTAGACTTATCAAATTATTTTGCTTTATCTTGACACACTTATCTACACTACTCCTTATGCATTTTCTTACCCATCAGATGGGTTTTTCCTTTCTATGTGCTCTACACTGACCCTCCAAAATCTTCAAATAAGTCTTTTCTTCCTCTATTCATTTCCACATTTACTAGAGACTTTATGATTTATCCTCTTGTATGTACTCTAAAGTATTGGGTAGTGAGTCACTAACCTTTTAAAGTTATTTTGAATTACAAATAATAGCTAACCTAGTGTAATTGTATGTGCTACTAGGTTTAGTCTTCACTTCCCCCAATGAGCTTCCATTCTAGGGTGCACCTATAGTTGCAGATGCCCTATCATTTTGCAAAAAGCAAAGAACTAAGATAAACTATACATTCTTGGTAGGTATCCATCCCAGGAGAGGTAAATTATAGCAGATAGTATTACTGATTCTCTATTACCATGGACACCTCAGCAACACAAAATGATACTTTACCCTCTGATTGCCCAGTGTTATCAGGCTTGCAAAGTATCAGCTGGATGATATGTCACAGTACAAAATATATAAAAACTTTGCTTCTTGCCAACTGAATTTCAAAGGCTCAACAGATTAAAAACTTATTGTGGTTTTTAAGTCTGTTGCTTGTTTTCAAAGACTTTGCAGCTGAGTTTTTAACAGTATGGTAATATATAGTTCTAGGAATATTACCTTCTGATGAAACACCACATATTTTAGCCTAGTGGCAACGAAACCAAGCAAATTGCTAACTTCTTAAACAGTTTTACAACATGCCAACGGACATTTCTCTTAGATTTTTGCCTAGACTCTTGTAATTATTGGATAATTGCCTCTCCATATTCACTTTCTTTTGACAGCTTAGTTCTAGCCTCTGGGAGTTTAACATCTAATTGGTTTGTTTGCTGAGACTGTGGAATCTTGAGTCTTCTTGAACTCAGCAAAGTCAGACAGCCAAAGGAGTTAAAAATATTTTAGTTAGTTCTACCCTCTGGAACCCATCTAAAAGGATTAATAGAAGTACCAGCCTTTGGTACTGCTTCAGTCATTCTTCACAAGCCTGGTAACTAGACTCAGCGAATGTTTGGTTATTAGAGTAGAGCTCTATAGAATCACTTCACTCAATAAATGTCCAATAACAATAGTGAAGAGTTAGATGAACTATATTTAAAATATTTTCTCCCTAATTCCCCTCCTAAATCTGGCTTCCATCTTTGCCTCTTTATGGTATCCAATGACCTCCATTCAGCCAAGTTCAAAGGCATTTTCTCTGTCCTTATCTTCCTTGATCTTTCTGATGTATGGGGCACAGCTTTTCATACCTACCCCTTTGAAGACTTCTGGCTTCAGTTCCTGAGACATTTCTATTGTCTTTTATTTTTCCTCATCACCATCCTGATCTCTTCACTTATTTCTCACATTTATGTCTTTCACATTTATGTCTTCTTATACCTTTCCAGTCACTTTTTTTTTCAATGTATCTTGGAAGAATTACTACATTACTTGTGTCTTTCTGCTTTTTCAAATTCTTCACGGATTTTTTTATTTTCACTGTTATATAACAGAATAACTTCCAGATACGTAACACTGATCTATTTCTTTATGTACAGTCTCAGATACAACAAGGGTATATCAAAACTCAAAGACGCAGCTTCAATATATTAGCACAATTGATACATACACATTTATCTCATTTTCACTTTTTTTGAGCATTCATCACCTCTTCAAAGGTCACCTCCTCAAAGAAGCATTACTTGATATCAATCTCTCTATCCCCTTTCTCTGAGTGATTTTTCCTTATAGTGTCTATCCCTTCTCTCATTATAGTATGCACTTATTTGTATGTTCTTTGAATGCACCACAAAAAATGTAAGCTCCATGAAGGCAGAACTTTTTGTTTTGTCCACTTCTACATAACTAGCACATAGAATAGTGCATGACACATAGTAAACACTAGAGAAAAATTTGAATGGATTAATGAAATAGTGAGTAAGTGAGTAAATCCACATTTCCTTCAGATGCTGTAATTCACATTCAGAACCTCTGAGTTACCCTTGACTTCTTAATGCTACCTTAATGCTTTAGTCTATATCTGGCTTAGTCTACGCTAGGGAAATGCAACAAATAAGACACAATAATTCAGTGGCTTAAAGAAACTAAAACATTAATTTCTCCTTTACAGTTTGAGCTGAATGTTTCAAGGTGGCAAGCAGCTCCACTCTCTGATGTTATTTGGGACATTGGTTATTTCTGTCATGTTGTTCTTCTATATGTATACCTTTGCGAGTACCAGCTAGTTGAATGGAAAAAGAGAGCATAAAGGAAGCATACTCACTATCTCAAGATCTAAGTCTAGAACGACCCATAGTACTTCTTTTGTATTAATGCTCTAGTGATATAGGATTTTTTTCACATCAAAAAACAAATCTGTTTAGATTCCATTAGCAACATGTAGTCATGTGGCCCACCCAACTAACTGTAAGGGAGCCTGGCATATGCAGCCTATCCATATGCTTATAAAGAAGGGAAAAACAAATTCTGATGCACAACTACCAGACTCCCCATATGAGTCAGTTTCTTGGAATTTGTCTCAGATCAATTTCTTCCTTTCTCTTCATGCCACCCCATGCCTGAACCACTAGGATCCTTCACTTGTTATCTTCCTGGCCTTCAGTCTTTCATCTTACCACCCTATTTCATTTCAAAAGCCAAATGACTTTTCTGAATTATAACTGTGACTTTTAATTCCTGGTCTCAAAATCCTGTGGCTAGCAATTCCTACCTATAACAAGTTCAAATTATTTGGGATGAATTTCAAAATTCTCTTCAGTGATCATATCCTCCACAACGTCACAAAATTAGGCTCGAAAAATTGTTAAAGTCCAGCACATTTTACATACACAAGCTAAAGTTCATGTGGCTTTCTCTCCTAGAGTTTCTTAAAGTGGAGACTTAAATTTTCAGTTATAGAACATCACTGTATATTTTTCTTCAAGGCCCTGTGTATAAGGGGCTTTTTGAACAGTGTTTGATGATGTAACTGAAAAGTCACAAAACAAAACTGCAACCTAGATTTGACGTAAAAAACAAATCTATATTACCAGAGCATTAATACAAGCAATTATTATAAATTTCCTCAGGCAATAGTTTCTCTGTAATTATTTTGCAAAAGCCCATCTTTTTAAGGCAATGGTTCTTAATATGTGCTCTGGGGAACTCTAAGAAGGTGTTCCTGAAATATTTTCAGGGAGTCTGTGAGGTCAAAACTCTTTTCAGGATAATGTTGGGCCATGCGTGGTGGCTCATGCCTGCAATCCCAGCACTTTGGAGGCCAAGGTGGGTGGATCACTTGAGGACAGGAGTTCAAGATCAGCCTGGCCAACATAGCGAAACCCTGTCTCTACTAAAATACAAAAATTAGTCAAGCATGGTGGTGGGTATCTGTAATCCCAGCTACTTGGGAGGCTGAGGCAGGAGAATAGCTTGAACCCAGGAGGGGTCAGTGAGCCAACATCATGTCATTGCACTCCAGCCTGGGTGACGGAGTGAGACACTGTCTCAAAGGAAAAAAAAAAAAGTTAAGACCTCATTTGCCTTTTTACTTTCATTCTTTCACAAGTGAACCTGGAGTTTCAGAGGCTACATGATATCACTATAGTTTGAATGAGGAAGCAGATATGAGAATTCAGTTATCTTCATTTGAGTCAGATATTTCAAAGATTTGCAAAAGTAGAATTCCATTCTTCACATTAAATTTTTTTGTTTTGTTAAACTATGGTTATTTTTATTAAAAAGTTGTTTACATTATCATGTAGTGTTATTTTTAATGAATTAATATTTGCAAATTATTTTAATATATTATAAGGTACCTACTCATAGATATAACTCCCATAAATGAAACCTTTGAGGTCCTCAATAATTTCCTTTTTTTTTTTTTTTTTGAGTGGTAGCAAGGTTTATTGTGAAGAGCGAAAGGACAAAGCTTCCACAGCATGGAAGGGGACCCAAGCGGGTTGCCACTGCTGGCTGGGATGGCCAGCTTTTATTCCCTTATTTGTTCCTTCCTATGTTCCCTTTTTGTCCTCGATAATTTCTAAGAGTGTAAAGCAGATTTGGGAGCCACTGCTTTAAGGTGATAAATTATAGTTTTGCTACAGTTTTTGGCAACCATCCCTTTCCCTTTCATCTTCTTTCCTCACTTCCTAGAAGAAGACTGGAAATCACCGAAAATGTTGGTAAAATAATTTTCATTATCTGATCTACCATAGTCCTCACTCGAGTCACCAAGGACTTCTTTGAAGTTCTGCTTTTACACATATGAAGGAAAAAAAGGAAACTAAGAGTTGTTCTGAAAAACAGGTACAGAGGTCATTAGGAAAACGGGCTCTGGTGGCTCTCATGCACAACTGATAACTGTGAAGTTCTTTACAGACAGAAAAGTGTTACGCCATGGCAGAAACAATCACTACGCATCTCTCATTCTAGAAGAAACTGACTCCTTTCTTGATGTTCCCTACAGAGAAGAATTAAAAGTCTATGTAGTGCTTCTAGAATATTTTAGCTTGAATAACCAAAACAACATTGAATGTGAATAACATTCAGCATTTATACTCTTGGACTATCACTCAGTTCTATAATGTTAGAGAATCTAGTCTAATACCAGTCACTTAGCTTTGCCCTAGAGAAAACTCTAGGCCACAGCCAAAGGCTGCCACAATACACATTAGGAATTCATATGTTTATCCACAAGACTGATTTCATATAATTTATCACCACTACAAAATGAAAACATAAACAAAGCATCACTCAAATTCCAGTAAATAGTTCAATACAAACAACTTCCTATGTGGTTAAGTAAGCAGTATAGAGCAACTTTGGTTCTAGATCTCAGCAGCAGAGAAGTTATATCATCTACCCAGCAGCAGTATTTAACTAAGGGGTTACTCCTAAAATTCTAAAATGTGAGAACAATATTTTCAGGCCTTTTTTCCTCCCTTCTATAATGCATTTGTCTTTAAAGTCAATTCCAGTCCTACCATTTCATATGCTTATTTTCATTTATTAGACTAACATTCCCACGGCCTAGATGGGATCAAAATTACTTCTTAGGTGGTTTTAGCCCTAGCATACTTGCTACAAAGAAACTGCTGGCTGAAATATCTCCAAGCCCTTTTTTGCACATGACAGACAAGGACATTTTCCATGAACATTAATGAGACTTATGAGTCCATCCTGATGGGATAACAGAACTAAAAGGTAAGTTTATATCAGCAGTAAAGCATCCTTTAGCCAAGTGTTCAACTTCTAGTAAATAGACAGAAATTTGCCCATGTATAAACTGTTAACGTGATTAGTGCCTTTGAAGTTACAAAGATTTTAAGATTACATCGTAGTCTTAAAATATGAAATGTGCTTGATAAAAAAACAGAATTCTAAGTAGCAATCTCCAAAATATCTCCATATGTTACGGAGGAAAGTAAATGAATTATTTCAAAATTTACTAAAAAGTTTTATTCTTCAGAAACTGCTAATCCATATTTTCCACATGTAATCTTTTTAGATATCAGCCATTCCCTGTTAGTGAAAACAAACTGCTGTATTTTAAAAACAAAATCACTCATTTTGTTTTGTAAATGAAACACTGTTCTTTAGGTTGCCAGCCTATTTTTATTTCAACTATTTCTTTTTGAGAACTGACCTCCCATAACACAAATTCTTGGACTACTAAAATAAAAACTTAAGTAACCATCAGTTATGCTTTTAGAGTTGAATATGAGATTTTTACTACTTGGGCCTCAAAATTTTTCCATACTTAAAACATACTGTTTCAAAGTATATATTATTTTTACAAATCTAATTCATTTTTTTTCTGTTTCTTCCTAATCCTTCCAAAAATCAGGTATAAATTTTTTTGGTTAAAACTACTTGTAGAGTACACCTCCTATTTATAATTAATAAACCAAATTAATAGTTGTTCTAATAAATAGAATTGAAAATTTTAAGACAAAACATGTCTTTACCTAGGTGTGGGCAATTTTTTTTATGGGCGGAAAGGAAACTTATTTAAAACTAATCGAGAATATGAGTAATCAAAATTAGGAAAAAAAATAACAGAATAGAACCTGCACAAGTAACATTTGGCAAATCATATCTTTACTGTGTGCATTGAACAAGTTTACTGTTTGTTATTATAGAACTCTGAGAAAATAGATAATACTTTTTGAAAGAAAATTTAAAAGCTATTAGAAAAAAGTAAAATCTTTCATAGCCTTTAAAAGTTAATTCCCACCATATTTTACTTTATCATATTCAGTGGCCTGCCTAGTATTATCTCTACATACCTACTAACTTTAACATGTTTCAAACAACACATTGTATTTGTGACAGGTCAAAATAAACAGTAACCTTTACCCATGAGAAAAAGAAAAGTCTGTGTCTGAGTTATTGCTAAGGATTGTTTTCTGAAGAAAGAAATAAATATTAATAAAAAATCTCCCTACAGAAATTCTTCAATTTCACAAAACTTGTGTTTTGCCTTGTTTTGTCTTTTTTTTTTTTTTTCTTTTTCTTTTTCTTTTTTCTTCTGACACACAGCTGTGACACAGAAAACAGGCAAGGAAAAGACGAAGGTGTGGATTTTCGGTGTCACCAAAACGGGGAAATCTGGTGTTTATATTAACACCACGTTAAGATCATAACCAAATTACTCTCACCTACATCTATAGGTAGTTTTCAGACAGAAGCAATATTATCTATTCTATGCCAATCTCTTTCTGTCTGGCGCGCGCGCGCGCACACACACACACACACACACACACTTGCAAACTAGAATAGTCAGTTCTCAGATGTAACTAGAAACCGCCTTTTCTTGAAACAACAAAAAACAAATCCCATAGGGAAGGGCCAAAATTATAAACAACTTAATCTCAATTAATTTGGAATTCGAGCCACAAAATCCTTCACTATAAATCTCCAAGCCCAGCTATTTGCTTCTCCAAAACGGGCTTTACAAAATCTGTCCCAATAGTTCCTTGTTCCCAAGTGGATAACACTGCCAGGCTCTTTGTGATGGCAGCTGGTTAGAGAGCACCAAGGCTTCCATGATGTCCCCTGTAAAGTGGTCACGAAAACACTGGAAAGTCACGCCACTTGTTTATACTCCTGGGGAAAGGGCGATGGCTATGCAGGGACACCTTGTCCAAGATGGTAACACATCCTTCTCGGTACATTCGGGGGAAAAAAAAAAAAAAAAAAAACTCAGCTTATTACTGAACTAAATGTTTTTATTGACTGCCCTTGAGTCAGAGCCCACTGACCTCTGCGAACCATAAATGGCTTTGGCGCAAAATTCATTTCCAGGCAGCAAGAGGAGATACTGAATTAGTCAAAGACACCTCGCCTAAGCTTTCTTCCACTGTCCCTCCATCTTTCCGCCTCGGGCTTTGGAAGCAAGAAAGGGACTGCAGCTGGGTACCTTTCCAGGGGCCTGAGGGCGCAGGGATAGAGTTGTGCGCGCTTACACGCGCGGTGCTGGAGTGGAACGCGCTGCTCAACGTGGGGACCAAAACGGACCGGCGCTGGCGCACGCTCATACCCAGCGTCTGTGGCTGCAAAGCGGCCAGGTCGCGGAACCAAGAAGACAAATGAACGTTATGCAGCATTCTCTATTAAACAATAAAGCGAGCTGTAAAAGTCTCAGGTGCTGTGTTTGTTGTGCAGTCTGCGTCGAGCGGTGGCTCAGGACCCGGGCAAGCCGAGCAGAGTGGGCCAGGGAGCGCCTCTTCGGCTGATTCCAGGGAAAGATAAGGAGCCGCCGAGCCACCAGCTCTGTCTAGACTCGCGACCTCACAAGTCAAGCACCTTGTTTGGATTAACCCTCCAAATCTGCCAACCTGATCAACTCCTGAAAGAGAAGGGCCTAGAAATACCCTTATTTTTCTCTCTCGGACCACTTCGATTGTCCCTGCTTTAAGGGATCAAGGGCTGACTTGCCCGCGGAAGCGGCGGGGCTGGTTAGACTAGTGTCCGGGTCCCGATTCCCAGCACTTCCCACCCCTAACCTGGGTGCAGACAGGCGCTGCCCTGCCTGCTGGACTCGGGTAACCCACCTGGGGGTAGAAGCACTCGGACAACCCGCAAAATTAAGTAGCTAATTCGGTCAGATCCACAAATAACATCACTTCAAAATGAACACTAACTTTTAATCAATGGAACGGAAAGAGGATCTCAGGCAAGGAATAAGCAGCTCTAAGGCTAAGCAGAATCTTACATGGCTTCGGAAAGGGAGGGTCAATGTGTCTTTCTTCCCCACCTGGCGAAAAGCAATCTTACCCCACATCTTTCTTCCAAATCCAGGTGGTCTCTTTTGGGGGCTGTGTGTGTGTGTTTACATACACATATAAATGATACAAAGAAAAATATAAGTATGTGTACATATGTATGTATATATGTAGGTATGCACACACACACACATATATATATAATTTTCTTTTTAGAACCTTTTGCTTATCAATGCTGAGCGATCTTGCAGACAGATAATTAAGCAGAAAGATTTGCAAAATAAATTTTTAGAAATTAGAATCAAGGAGTCCTAAGTGCAGTTCCGGGAAGAAACTGGTTTCCTTGAGACACAGAAACTGGCTTCTTGGAGACAACAGCTTAAGTACCATAAAAATTAAAGGATGTGATAGTAACAATGCTCACAGCAAACACTCAGCAGCCTTCCCTGCCGCCCCTCCCCCCCTTCGCTCCCTGTGAACCAACTTCTCTGTCTACACTTCAGAAGTCTCTGGGAGGTGTGGAGAGATCCTCCATCATGGCTTGGGACATTGTAAGCTGTGAAGTTTATGTTTGTGGCGCCTGAGCTCAAACAGCCATTCAGTGGCTTGCTCCATATCAAGAAAACAACAATCAGAAAAGATCAGTAAACAAAATCGGCTGCCAGAGCCTTGAATTAACTACTTGCATTTTAGTTTAAAAATACCAACTCACACTGTACCGGTTACTTTTCATTTTACATAGTTATTGAGAATTCAAGATGTGGGGCCGTTTCTTAAGAGAACACTTTGAAAATAAATACACAAAAATTGCTCCCTCCTTTTTCTTCTTGTGCTCCCCCAAGAAAAACAATTTGCCCTGTTGCAACGTAAATCTTTAGTTGTTGATTAGTGAAAAGGAAGTAAATATTCCTAGAGAAATAGAACTCAGGCATCATTTGGATGATGAATCTCACTTACAAAAGTTGACTAAACTGAACTTTACCAGTAAGAAAATAAGTACTTTCTGCTTAGACAGTTCACTTGTTTTAGGAATGAGATTAAAAACCCAAAGTGGCTGGGTGCCATCCAAACTTAGCTCTTTAAACTTTTTTTTTTTTTTTTTTTTAGAAAAAAGAAAAGGCTAAGTAAAGCCACATGGGATTTACAACAGTTACATTTCATGAGATCGATCTTTTGACTTAAAATTCAAGGTGCTAGGGAAATACAAAGTACTTCCAAGGTAACCTGAAAGCACATTGTCTTTTCAGCTAGTTTCAAAAGGGTAAGATACACCAGAAGAGAGGTCAACATTATGAGTTTAACAAGTTGATCAGGGTGAATAGCAGTCAAGCATCACAAAGTCATCTATTTAATCTTGAACTCCAAGAAAGTTGTCAATGGGCAAGTGAGTACACATACCCACACAGAATTACAAGTAACCAGAAACCTTGTTTCAAAGGAGAAAAAAACCTTCAAACATGATTCTAACTTAGAAAAGAACTTTTTTGATTTGTAAGAAAACCCAAGTTTATTTCATGAATGGGATAGAGGGAAAATAGGCTGAAATGGAAGACAGTATTGTGCTGAAACTATAGGGGAAACAATATCCTGCCTTTAAGACTGTGTATATTGATACGAATTTTCTGATTTAAGGGGAGCATACTAGATGTTTTTAGCTGCATTAAATTTTAGCTTGCAGAAGCTGGAGGAAATGAGTCATAATGTCCAGAAGGAAGAATTCAGAGTAATAAGGGAGGGATGATCAGAGATAATAACGAACAAGAGGAATTTCATTACAAGAGCAGAAACTCAAAACTCAGTCTCCAGAGGTGTGCAGAGAAGAGGAGAGGACGTAAGAGATGATTTGTGAACAAAATGACATTTCTGCTACACATTTTAGAGTGCAGGCTGAGGCATCTAAAAGGGGAAGACACACCTTCATACAAAAAATGAAAGAACTAGAATGCTATTGACCCATTAGTCCATTCTCAGCCACCAGGCAACAAATATCTTGAATCTAGCAAGTGAAATCAAATCATTCATCACCCCCTCCCTAAATAATTGTGGTTAAATTCAAGCGCTGGACTTCAGAATAGACTGACATCTATATATGTGAAACATCACTGCCCCCCACCAAAACATGCAAACATATTCTTAATCTTAGAAATCAATTTGAGGAGGAAAAAGCTTCACAAAGATGGGTGCCTCACTTAAGTACCTCTATTGCATTCAAACCCTAAAGAAAGTGTTTTCCATCTCTAGTCCCTAACATTTTTGAGTCCTCCAGAGGCTATGGCTAGGGAAGCGGGTCCAGTGTTTTTCAAGTAAGGAAGGCTTGGACTCTCAGTAACTTTGCAGGCATGACACCAATATTCACATTGAACCTGCCATCCTTACACATGCATATTAGTTGCCATTTCAGCTATGATGGTGAGGAAAAAGGAAAAAAGAGAACAATAGAAATAGTGAATGGGAAGCTAAAACAGTAAAGTCCCTTGGCAAGAGATTAGAGGAGGGAGATCTGAGTTAAAAACAACAACAACAACAAACAAACAAACAAAAAACCTTTCCCCGAGAAGATCCGTGTGAGATAAGACACAACTCTTGTTTTTCTCAGCAGAAGACTGCAAGCCATTATTACCACCGGCCAAATTATTAACCCTCTGTCAAGAATTAGACACAACAATCAAAGTAATCAACGGGCATGTCTAATGCACTGTAACATTTTCAATGCAAAGTTTGTTTTCTCTCTGCCCCCATGTTAGAGCCTGTAATTAACCCGTTATGTAGAACCAAACCAAACAAAAGCCTAATTGAGGCTGGCTTCCAGACTTGCGGCAGGTTTGGAGAGGGTGAAAGCAACTTGGGAGCTGGGGGACAGAGCCTCCACCTCACCCTATGGAGCCCGGAGGGGTATGCCACACGACACACGATTAGGGTACTTCAGCTTTCACATTTATTAAGAATTGTCAGGTACTGAAAATGGCATTACACTCGCGCATACAAATGAATGCAGTTTCCAGAGTCAAAGCATCATCCCGGGGTGGGGGTAAAGGGAGGCGAGGGAACAGGGTGAAGACCCAAATCCTAATTCGACGCCAGCAAACGAAGAAGCACCAAGAAGCCCAATTTCGGGCAGTGCCATTTATCTTTTCCAGGGTTCTGGCTCTGGCACTTGAACTATTGCTGGGGGCGGGGGGGGGGGGGGGGGGGGGGGGGGGGGGGGGGAGCGGCAGGGAATAGTCTATCCCAGAGAGCATGCCCATAACTCTGATAGCTGATGGGTTCAGCAAAGCACACGACCTGCTACCCCACCCCCATAAAAGGTGGTTTCCTAACAGAACGGTCTCCCCATAGCCAGTCATCTTTCCCAAGATTTTTGAAATCAGACTTGGGGAAGGGACAAATCGGAGGTGGGAGACGGAAGAAGAGGCAAGAAAATGCATACACTGACTGGTCTGGGAATTGCAGAGCATATTCTCTTCTCTAGGCCTGTTCCTTCTGCACAAATACAGCAGCATTTCTCAATCGGCTGACAGCCGCCACTGGTAAATAATGGTCATACCTCACTGGCTAGGCAGAAAGCCTCTCTTTTACCAAGAGCTTATATATTTGACATATAGGTCATTTCAACAATCCCAAGCAAGAGCCTTTGGTATAAATCACTTATTCTAAGAAAATAAAATAGTGACTCTGAATCAAAAGCCATTTTAAGCAAGACCCTTTTCCTATTTGGGGTGGGTGGATGGGTGGGGTACGGCAAGGAAGAGACTGGGGGAAGGAAAGAGAGGGGTCAGGACAGAGAACAGCATCTCATTTTCACAAAACCAGTAGCATTATCATAGCTGAGAGCTAAGGGGTTTCCAACCAACTCTGATCCAACTATTGAAACGCAAACTTGCAAACTCAACCTTAACGACTTGCAATACAACATCACTCCTATTGTGTGTCAGTTTACTCCAATTCACATGCAATCCTTATTTTCAGACATTTGAATAGCTTGTTTGTAAACATAAAAGAGGGACCCTGGATCACTGTGTTTATTTATTTATCTATGCCAAATGTTTATTAGTGAAATAGTCCTGAAGATATAATTCTACATATGGCGCTTTGATTTCACATAATATTTAAGAAAAAGACAAAACACATACAGTTAGACATATAATTCAAAGACCACCATACAACCTTTATCTTTTTTTTTTTTTTACTTCAGCAAACAAAAAATGTCAAATGACATGAAAAGTGGCAAGTCTTCTGACAATAAATAATAAATTACTTTATAATTTTTGCAATGCAAGAGCAAACAAAAAAATTTTCCTTTTTTTCCTTTTTATTTCCATAGAGAGAAAAAACAGTCATTTAAACCAATAACTATACACATCTTTGGGGGAAAAGTTCTTGGACAGACACAAGTCAAACACAATCCCGAGACGCTTGTGGCAAAATAGAGGTAACCTTGTTGCAATGCTTTATAAGTTGGTTTTTAAATCTGAATTCAAAAACCTTTAAAGTCGCTTCAGACTTCTTGATAAAGGATGGATCTCAAAAAAAGGGGGGAGGGGGCAAAGTAAAAAATAAACCAGCTACAGGATAGGCCAAGAGACCAGGATTTCAACTAACCCCTTGTTAAAGTCAACTTAAAACATCCCAAACCAATGCAGCTCCACCTTCCTGAAAGGACTCTTTCAGCCAAGGAGGCCAGTCTCTCTTCCTGCGCTTTTGCTGGAGCTCCTATTTGGCAAGGCAATGACAGCACCATTCAGATTAGGATGGACTAGAAAATTTTCTATTTTTGTTTTTCTCTAGATGTGCGGTGAAATGAAAATGCTTTTTTTGAGATCCTTGAATATAAATCCTCTACGTTTTAAAAACGTCTTTTTATTTTTCTCAGTACTTCTAAGATCATTGAATAGCATATACTGGGTTTTGCGTTTTGTTTGTTGTTCAATTCTAGTAAAATCCCATGATTGTCTTCACAGTGTTGCTACCATACCACCTTGTCATTAAAACAGACTTCGTGCATTTCATGGAGCATTCATTTCTTGATTCAGTTTTCACTGACTGGGTTGTCAAATACTTTCGTTTCAGAGTTCAACATTATAATTTCCCACTTTCTCCAACAGGGAAAAAAAAATACAGAATGAATGTTCCTCATGCCTCAATAGGACTGGCTACCATGCTGTTAGGTGTATCTGGAAGTTGAGAGGACATTGATGCTACTTCACTGCCAGTGGAATTAGAGCCCGGTCCTCCTTCTGAAAAATTGACCTGCATAGAAGGTTGAGAAATAAATAAAGGACGCTGGACTAGTATTCATAAAAAGGTTATAAACTCATCATATTGTGTATGTAGAAATGTTTGTGCACATAGATATGTAAAGATACCCACATAGATAACTGAATTTTAACAAGCTTAGAGAAAGCCTAGAGGAGAAAAACTTGAGAAGAAATCCTCTCACTTTCCCATCCTCCAAAAGATCTCTGTTTTAACTGAAACTGAAATCCCAACATTATGTTACATTAAATTATTTAAGAACAAATGTGTTTCCCACTGTAAAATGGCATCACAACTCTACTATGCATGCTCAAGATAAAATTATCCTGCTGGCTACATGTTGCCCTGGGAGTAGGCGAGCTCTCAGTCTCTAGGCATCAAAGACTCTCTTCTTCAGTTGAAAAATCCGTTAACAGGCTCAGATCCTTTGACGGGAGATTGAGAGAAGGCTCCACAGAACAAAGATTAACTCCTCAGCAGGCTCATAGCTTGGGCATTCTTCCTTGTTGGTCCTGCTGCCTTTTGGCCTTTCTCTCTCTCTCTCTTTACATCAGGCTCTTCCTTCCAAAATGAGACCCATATATTATGACATCATCCCATTCTGATTCCTTCTTTTAACCCTAATATCTGACTCCTTCTTAAATATCTGACACCTTCTTTAACCGTAAACACACCGGACTGCTGTTGTAAACCTTCTCTAACCATGCCCACCCCTGCCTCAGCTTCCCTTCCACAGCTCTCATCTGACACTAAAGTTTCAGAAAGTGCAAACATTTGGCTGCCATGAACCCTCCCCTTAGCTTCCTTCTGTGATTCAGGTTTCGTTGAAATAACTCAACAGATTAATGGTCTTAAAATAATTTTTTTTTCCTAGTTCCAGAGCCTACATTTCTTTCTACAGTAAATTTTTCCAATATGAGATTAAGGGACTTCTAGCCTCTGTACCCACTTAGCATTTGCAAACACCAGCCTGGGGCCAAGCCCTTTTAACCACTTGCCTCTGGCCAATTACCTAACTGTTGACATTGAGAAAGTAAATACCCTTCAGGTAAATATGAGGGTAAAAAGCTAACCTCAACTAAAGGTTTATTTCCAAAAAAGGGAATAAGGTTTCGGGATACATCTTGACATTTTATGAAACAAGGTTCTATAAGGCTGATTACTCTTCAAGAAAAAAAATCATATATATAAATACAGCATATTATGAAGGATATATATTTATTGTTCTTATTCATCTTGATCCCTTATGCCTTTTGCAGGCAAAAAGTGAATTAATTTTCTCTTCACTGGATGTGGAAAACATGTTAAGGTTTTCACAGATTGAACACTTTACTTCTGATTGGTAGAGCTCATGTCCCTTTTGCTATACATGGTAAACGGTGTGTGCCTCTATGACATTTGAACTCAAACACTTGAAAACGTTTAAACGATTCTACATTTTAGATTAAGACATTCCCAGCAAGGGATACCGTAACAAAAAGTATTGATCTCTTTGAATAATCTTTATTGATATATTTGAAAACTGCACCCAGACATGTGGCTGCTGTTTATTGATAACGACACTGATTATGTATTATAGCATTGATTATGTACTACAATCACCTTGATTTGGGTCCTTATATATCCCATTTTCTAGATGCTCAGGAAGGATAAACTTACTAATTGCTGATTGAAATGCCAAGACGATTTCCTGAAGTCCTGGACAACTCTAAAATTCTAAGATGTATGATTCTCCAACACTGTACATCTTCTGGCACATGCTACCTAGAGTTAGGTACCTTGAAATTAATCCTTCAAAGAAGTCCTGATTGATAGAAAATTCAACCTATATGGTCAAATTATGCAGTCTCATTAAAAAAAAAAAAAAAAAAAAGATGCACAAGAGGTTCGTTTTCCTTGCATTTGTCTCCCTTCTCTTCATTACCCATCTCCTTGGTTTCTCCCCAACCCTGAGCCCAAGAAGGCACCCTCCCCACTGAATCTTTCAGTGTGTGACAGTTAAACCAGAGTCCCCTGTTGGGAATTCAGCCTCTTCCATCTGGGAGCTGACACTTACCAGTTGCTGAAAGGCAGGCTGATCTATGTCACTCTGCAAGGCGAAGTCGCTCAGTACTTTCCAAGGTGGCTGGTAACTTTGTACCTCCACTGGGTTAGCCTGTAAGCCACCGTCGTGCCTCTCTGGACTGGCAGCCACCATGGGAGTTCCTGTCATCCCCTGGATATTCTGTGAATAGGCCCCCCCCCCCCCACCAATCCCAACATGTTAATGAGCAAATTCCCTCCCTCCGTTGTCTGCACAGGCTAAGTAAATATACCCTGGTATTATCTTATCTATATAGTGGCCTTTATTGACTCAGTTAATCTGCTGTACCTATAGATATTAGCTAGAATTCAGTTTTGTTTTATTGTGTTTTGTGTTTCTGCCTCTGTGGGCTGGACTATTAGGTCTGCATGGACCTTATTAAACCAAATTCTTTAATTTTCTTCTTCCCCCTTGCCTTCACAGCTCAGCCCAATTCCTCCCCTCTGCCTTCTCAGGCCATAGCTTCCCAGAACTAGAAAGCTGAGGTAAGCAGGGTTTCCCTTCAGCCTCTACACAGGGTGGTTTTCTGGGCAGTTTCAGTAAGCTGCAGATTTTTTCCAAGCAGTTCTCCTCAAGGAAGAGCAAGCCCCCCACCTCATCCCCCCAAAGCATTTGGGACTGGTTCCTATTGTGCTATTATGCACTAACCAACTCAGAAAGTGCCCTGGCCCAGTCTTGGCCAGCCTGCCAAGTTTAATGACAGCAGGTTTTATGGCATTTAAAAATAGGGCCAAAGCAGTAAAAGAAAAAAAAAAAAAAGAAAGAAAGAAAAGAAACTCTAGCTTAACTTCACCAGGAGGCCTGCAGAGTGGGTGCTTCCGTGGGCCCAAGATAACAGTGGATACTGGTGCGAGTCTCTGTGGAGACCTGGGCTTCACCTGGAGCAGAGGGTGCTCTGGGCATGCGGGTCACCTTGGGGGAACTCCTCAGCCTGAAGGTGCGCAGCGGCCAACCTTACTCAAAAATACAGTGCGCCCTGGGGGCTCACAGGGTGACCTGCCCACGGAACCCCTAGATGTAGGTAGGAACCCAAGGTGTTATCCCTCCCTCTTCTACTGTACGTGAGGAACTGACGATCTGAATGTTGGCAAAACCCGGGCCAAACCTTGTTGCCGCCTGCCCTCGGAGGGGAGGACAGCGTTTCTCCGGTTCGCAGGTACAGGCGAGGAGGAAGGGCATGAGCCCACCCACGAGGTTGGGACCTGGCTGCCGTTCCCCTGGCGTACGGAGCCTCCAAGCTTCCCCGCCCTCGGCTGGCGGCACGCGCCGGGTAACCTCTCCCCCAAGCATGGGTGGGGGTGGGGATAAGGGGCAGCCCCAGCCAAACTCCTGCCCAGGAGCAGGATTGAAAACCGCGCGCCTGCCAGACTGGGCACCAGGAACGCACCTCACCTCGCACGCCGCATCTACTTCCCCCTCGCATTCCCTGCCTGGCCCCAGAGCCACTCACAGTTTTGTCATTGGGCTGCTGCTGCTGGAGTTGCTTCATCATGATGCTTCGCTTCTTGTCCTTGCACCGCTTGTTTTGAAACCAGACCCGGATCACACGGGGACTGAGGCCCGTCATCTCTACCAGTTGCTCCTTCATGAGCGCATCCGGCCGCGGGTTTGCGGCGTAGCAGGTCCGCAAGGTGTGCAGCTGCTTCTCGTTCAGCACAGTCCGCACGCGGGTGGTCTTCTCCGGCTGCTTGTGGACGTGGGGCCGCAGGGCCGGCTGCCTGGCGGAGATGGGCTCCGCTGCGGGGCAAGGAGCGCCGTGAGCGCTGGGCTGGCCGCTCGCTCGCCCGCCCGCCCTCACTCGCCTGCCCGCCCGCGCTAGCTCACTGGCCTGCTCGCCGGCCCGCCCGCCCGCTTGCTCGCCCGCCTGAGATACTCCAGGACAATGGCTAGTGTTTGCAGCCTCGGCACACAAAGCAGGGGGATGCAGAGGTGGGGCGAAGAGGGTGAAAGGGAGAATAAAATCTTCCTCTCTAATCTGCACAGGTCAATGCTGAGTAATACTGGGCCGGAATGCAGCACCCACCCCTCCTCGTGTCAACAAAGTGTTAGCCAAGGGAAGCAGGTTTAAAATCTGTCCCCCTGTTCACAGCAGGCGTGGCATTTTTCAGCACTGTTTCTCCTCCTTTCTCACGTTTCCTTGTGCCCAGACTGGGCCCCAGTTACATAGATTACCACCCTTTCCAGGCTCAGAATTTTCTCTTGGGCCAAGGCCATAGAGGGTACAAGGAAGAACGCAGAGCACTTCAGTGACAGCCATAAATACTACACGAGCAGGGATTTCTGCAAGGGGAAGGCTGAGAACTCTGCCAAAACGCCTTGAACTTGAGTCCGAGAGGACAATCATGTCAAGGGGCTGAAGATTTTCGCTATTTCTGCCATATCTCCAATCCTTGCTCTTCCTTTGTATTAAATCTAAAGTAATACATGGATGTTCCTGAGATGGGCAGACCCCAAGCAGTAGAAAACGGAAACTCTGTTGAGCTGCCTAGGCTCTAGATAAACGGTGGCTGGGATATGTCCCCCGCCTCCCTCCCGGTATTTTAGCTTCCTCTGTGCTTCCCGGCAAGCAGAGTGCAGGCTCCACTGAACAGGAGCACCACCCCTGGCCTTGCCCCAGTGCAAACCAGTCACAAATCCCCCTGAACAGAATTCTTAGAGCTGCCAGAAGGCAGAAGGGTAAGGGAGCACTACAGTTTCCTCACCTTCTGTGTTTAGTGGGAATTTATACTTTAAAACTGCAAAAGAGTCAATCTATTTATGAGAGAAAGTCAGGTTTGGAAACACTGTCCACCTTCTTACCCATGTCTTTGGTCCTGACCAACCTTGCCAGGTTTCCACTCCTCTTCCTTGGGAATGAGTCCTCTTATCTATATGATACACATCCTGCACCTTCTACAATCCCCTAGTGTCAGGCCAACACCTATGGGGTCAATTTAGAGCTACAACCATGGGCCTGAAGATGAAATTCTCACCAAATCATATAGAATGAATGATTTAAAGAAGCAGGCTCCCTTTAAAAGGCAATTACTGCAGATTAGCTTGTTGACAGTTTTAAATTATAGCTCTGTGCAATGGCCTGCAGTTTTTAAAATTGTATCTTTTCAGTCCTGTTCTCTCACAAAAAGATAAAAAATTTAAAAAATGTTTCGACCGTGAAGCAACTCACAAGGAAAAAGGATTTGGGAGACTAAATGACTTCAGGCCACCTAAGCTTCCTTCATTGGGTTAAAGGATGAAGCTCCAGGGACCCGGGGCTCCACCCCTTTAATTAGGCAGCAGGAGAATACCTGGCTGGGAGCTGAAGCCCGTTTTCAGCAAGCCAAGGTTTGGAGACCAAAACGAACTGGAAGTAATGTTTGGGCTTGTGTATACACGTGTACACCAGTGGTGTACATTTATGTGTAACCATATAGACACAGACAGTGTAGGTGTGCTTGGGGAATCAAGGGAGACAGTGAGTGCACTGAACCTTGCTGCAAAGGAGCAGAGCACAGCACAAGCAAATTGCGTACAAAACACTTCATTTAACTGCAGGCAAACACTACCACCACCCCTGTAGCTACCACCGTTGTTGTGGCCGCCGGCACACAGGCTGGCTTAACCGGGCGCCTGCCTACCCGAGCCGGGCAGAGGAGTACCTGCCATTTGCAGTGGCCGCGCTGGATGCAGGGGACTAAGCGGGTCGCCAGCGCCCAGACTGGCCCTCTCCACCACATCGTGGTCTGCTCGGCAAAAGAGACCGTCCTCCCGAAGCGCAAATTCGTCCCCAGGGATGAGCTGGCGGCTGCAGGCCACACAGCGGAAACACTCGATGTGATACACCTTGGAGCGGGCACGCATCACGAAGTCGTTCTTGCTGAAGCCGATGCTGCACTTGGCGCATTTGATCCCGTACAACCTGTGCGGGGGAGGGGGGGGGGGGGGGGGGGGGGGGGGAGACGGCCCAGAGAGGGGAGAGAAGCACAGGAAGAGGGGGTCACTTCAGGCGGGCACTTCCCTGGCCCAAGATCCCGGGCAAGATGCCCCAAGTAAACAGCATTTCCAAACAGAAGTTGAGAACAGAGGAGAGAAATGAAACCCTGCTCTCTCCCTCCCAGTCTCTCTTCCTTCCCCCATCTCTCTTTTCCCCTTCCTCCCTCCTCCCTTTCTTTTACTCCCGTTTCCTTTCCGATGAACCTCTGTCTCAAGCGGTAACTCTTAGTTCAAAACACCTAGCCTGTACCACAGAAAATGTATTGGATTCCAGACTCGGGCTGCTGCTCTAGCCATCAGTCCCAGGTTGATCTTGCAGATCTTCGCAGGAGGGAAGCCAGAAAGACTCTGGTGGCCACCGACACCCACACTTTCACTTCCCTATCCCCCAAATTCTGCTGCTAGAAATGTCTAAAACTGCAACACAAAGTCCTCCTTCCAAGAAAAAGGAGGTAGGAGAAGGGGATTGTCACCCCACTCGGTTTGCAAACACTCACAAACAAGCAGAATAACAAAATGAAACCTCTGAGCGTTTCCATATCTCCTTTTGCACAAGTACTTTCCAGTTTTTCTCCAACTATAGACTTTCTTCAGGCAGCAATGTTAACAGAACATTTTCGCTTCATTCTTCCTTGTATTATTATTATTATTGTTTTAAAAATCTGTGTCTGTTCCCTCAATCTTTTTCAACTTGTTAAATCATCTACCTCTATTTTAATTTTCTTGAAAACCATGACCAGACTGAAAAAATGCAAAGACCCACTTCTCAGGTCTTTCTCACTGCTGGCCTTTCCTTACCAAGGGACAATCTTTATAGGTTCCATCTAGGCTGCACTTCCCTGGCCCCTTCTCCATCTTTCAGGAATAACAGAAGCTGGGGCATTCCTACAAAAATAAAGAATGGAAGAGAGAGGACAAGATCCACACAACAGGAGGACGCACACTGCTTCTCCAAGGAGAGATGTGGAAATCTAACTGTTCAGTCTGTTCTGCTTTTACAACTACAAGATTACACATACACACACACACACAGAGCGAGAGAGAGAGAGAGTTGAGAGAGAGTGGAGAGAAGGCAGAAATGATTAGGTCCTTCTACAAATGTGTATATCCAGAAGTAGGCACATGCAAACCTGTGTGCAATTGAGCAAAATACTATTTCCACAGGAGTAAAGATACCCCTGAAGTGGACTCTCCTTCTCTAGAATCTGGCATTTACACACCAATCTAGTAAACCATGAAAACGCTCATTTGTCAGAGGTTAGAAGGTGGATTCAAAAGTTTTTCCTCCCTCCGCCTACTCAATGTGAGATCTTCCATTTCATAGGGTGAAGACTTGACTTTGGCGGTGACCAAACAATTTAGAAAATCCCTCCCCCTTCCTGTACCCCGACTTCCCTTACTTCCTTTTACTCCCTCTCTAAAGTATTAACCTCCCCCAACCAGGTTAATTTTATCTACCAAGATTATCCTCTCCGTGTCATGATTTATAAAGAAGAAGAAAAATATGCTGGACACTAAGTGAGCAGGAGCAAACTGTGACTGTATATTAAATCTTAATTAAACTTTAATAAAAGTTCTCAACTTCAGAAACCATTTGCCTTACAAAAGCTAATTAATTATTTGTTAATAGCCATCAGACATTTAAAAAGTGATATTTTGCTATTTAACATAATAATAATGGTGATACCTCTTCTGTTTGTTAATAAAACAAATACAATTTTCTTTAGAGACTCTACTGGCTTTCTAAGGCAGAAAACAAAGTTTCTGATATATACACACAAGTCAGAGAAAACTTGAGATTAGCAAAGCCTGATGCAGAATAAATTGGAGGGGGAAAAAAAAAAAAAACTCTCCAAAACAACAAAACCAAACTCAGAAAGTTCCCATGTGGTTTTAGTCTTGTCAATTTGGACAATTCACTCATTTTATCAGTTACCAGATTTTAATGTGAGAAAGGAAGCTGTTCAATTATCTAAATATACCAATTGTTCGTAGACAGATGATGGGCAATTTGATCTGCTTTAATTCATCAGCTCAGATAAGATAAGAAAGAAGAGACAGTTAGATGTCACCAAAGGGTTAATATTTAAAAAGATTAAGTTTCCGGTGTTTTCTGCAAGGAATATTTAGGTTGGTTTTAAATTTTTCTCAGAAGGAGGTCTTACCCAAAAAATAAAAGGAGCAATACCTGTACTCGCTCTTTCAAAGTACATTTCTAAACATGCTTCGGTCAAACTTTTATTTCACCTATTGCATTGATGTCAACAAAAAATTTGTTTAAGTTACTAACTTTAAAAAGGACTAAAACAAACAGAACACTGCACTATACAATAAAAGTCGACCCTATTTTAAAGTTAAAAACCCAAACTTCTCCATCTTTTAAAAATTTTGTTTTGTAAGGGGGAGGGTGAAAGAAGAAAATAATTTGTGCATCATAAATTCCAAGAGTAATTAAACAAGCCTCAATACCCCAGAATTATGAATACCACTGTTAAGGGTTTTTGTTTTTCTCCACTAAAAAATGAAATGAACAGCATAGCTTGATTTTTGTAACACATGTACAGGGTAACTTTGGCTTGCATGACTCCACAGAGGCAAACTTCACAAAAAGACAAAGCCACACCAAATAATACATAAAGAGTGGGGAGAGTAAGGGAAATCTCACAAAATTAAGGAAGAAGTGTAAATGTCATACCTGATATAATCTCTTTTACAGTAGGTTTTCCCATCCCTAACAAAGCATGTACAGCTCTCGTCCAAATACTGATTACACTCCGCACATTTCAAACATGCCGCATGCCATTCCAAATCCGGAGAAACCCTCAGAATATACTGATCGTGAATCTGATTGCCGCAACCAACACATAGGGAAATCAGACGTTTTTCTGAAATGAAAATAAATACATGATTGACTAACCGTTTACTTCCTACAGAGATAAACACACTTTTAGTGTCGTTCTCTTATAGGGCGTACTCTGGGAGGTTTTTTTTTTTTTCTTTTCTTTCCTTTTTTTTTTTTTTTTTTTTTTTTAAAGAGTATTGCACTTCGGGATGGTAATTGAAGTGTGCCATCAAAACCTTGACTCATTTTTAAAGGAGGTGGAATATATGTAAAATGCAGATTGGAATAGTCTACATTTGTACGCCTAGCACGCAATCAAACCCGCTTATTTTGTATTTCTTTTTATCCCCCTCCTTCCTCTTTGCTATAATCATTGGGAAAGATTATGGATAAGTTAAGTCAAAGAAAAGGTTTTGACTAGAAGGGTTAAGTGAATGCAGGGATGTCTATATTTTCCATGAAGCACGCTCTTAAATAGCACATAGGACTGGATATTGTTAGCAAGGGCAGGCATAAATACAGTTGTCACTCTTTTGCAAGTCTAATGCTAATTCACATCTCTGGGTATTGACTGTGCAGGCAGACCTTTGCAACATAATAACCTTCTCGGAGAGCTCAGGATTCCCCAGGAGGAAATCACCGCTTAGCACCAGAAAGCTAGGGTTTTGGAGGGTACACAGGCGAATTCAAACACAAGGTACGATCAGTTTCCCGAAGATAAGAACCGACAGTAAGCATGCAGGCGCGGCGGCAACAAGAAAAAGCCACCTTTTCTCTTTCTCCAGGCAATGACTCCAACTCCAAAGAGCCCTTGGCACCTCAGCCGGTGCCTGAGAGAGAACCCCGCACAAGAACAGCACACCGAGCCCCACAAGGTAAAATAGCCTCTTACTTTTTGGTGGATCTCCCATGTCTCCCATATCTGTAAGAGGGAGTAATGTCCACAGTGAAATGGTGGTTGTACAGTTGGTGAACAGCCCACAGAGAGGATGCTGGAGCTGTGGCTAAGTGGGAAATAGTGGCCCCTGGGGTTGCCAAAGCTGAAAGAGCCGCTGCTCGGCTGCGCAGCGCCCTCGCGGATCTGGGAGTCCAATTTAAGCCGGCGAAGTTGGTGGAGCGGAGGCGCTGCGGCGGCGGCGGACTCGGCGCGGCTCGGGCACCTCTCTTCCTTATCTCTTACTCAAACTTCTCTGCTCCAACTCAGCTCCATCGCCATTGGTCTGACGCAGCGCGCGGGGACGTCAGGCGAGCGCCGCGCCCATTGGCTGCAGGGCGCGCGGCGCAGCTGTTCTGATTATCATATTTCAGTCTCGGCGCCGCTGTGCGCCACTGACCGCTCGGCGAGCTCGCGGGAGAGGATTAGGGCTCCCGAGGCAACTTGCTGCGGGCTCAGCCCGTTCTCCCCCGATGCTCGGGCTGCCGGGCTGTTCTGGCTCTGGCCTCCTTCTCCTTCTCCTCCTCTTCCTTCTGCCCCCTCCCGCGTTCCTTCCCGGCCGTGCCGTCTGCGCCCTCGCCTCCTGTCGCGCTACTCCTCCGCCCTCCGCTCCTGGGGTCCCCGCAGTCCGAATGGCAGCGTTGCGCGCGGGGCTCACTTTCTGCCGCTCGTGGCGAGTGGCTGGTGGGTAGGTCTACCTGTTGACGAGGTCCCTCCCGGGCTCTAGGAAACGGGGGGAACTTGGAGCAGGCCGCTTATCTTGGTTTGGTCCCACGCCGTGGCGCACATCCCCAGGGCCTAGCCCTCCTTGGCTGCTCGGGAGGGTGAGTTCCCTTCAGAACTGGCTGCGCTCGGCGCGCTAGGGGAAGAAGAGTTGGGAATGGGATGATTAAACCCAGAGGAACTGTTTCCTGACTGCTACACGGTAACTCCGTCTTCCCCGACCTCAGATATCTAAAAACGTGGGGTGGGAGGAAAAGCGCTTCTTGCTGTTGCGGACAATCAGGTTGGAACGCACCGGTAAAACGAAGTTGACTCCGCGGACTGACTTTTTGTCTTTCAGACCCGCGAGGTCTGCTTATCAGTTTAACTCTAGAATTGAAGTTCACTAACACGAAGCCAAAGAGCAAAATGATCTTTAAGTAGTCTACAGTTTGTAAGGTTTTAATATACTGTCCAATTCCTCTCTCTGCTGGTCTCCTCCCCTTTGTTTTTAAGCAGACTTGTGCAGCTAGCTGTGGTGTTTTGATAATTATAAGGACAAGTCTCCATGACTGGAGATTTTTAAACAATGCATTAGTGTAAGGGCGCGAGTAGGGAGGGATTCTGTTACAGAACAGTGGAAGATCTGTTTCACGTCCCTAGGCGTTGATATATAATAATTTTCTCTCAGGAAGCTACTTGGAGAGAGAAGATTGTTGGGTGCAACTCGCCGGTAACCTTTTTCAATCATTCTTACATGTTCCCATCATCTCTTACAGTCTGCCAAAGACAAAGTCACAGGAAGGCCACGAAGAACCCCCGCGCTTCCCCCAAAGCTTCTAAAAAGCCATTTCTTATCTAATGGGACTGCCAGTTTTATCTAAAAAGGCCTACAGACACAAACCATAGTAGGCTTAATTTCGGTGTCTTGTTGCCGTGAGAGGACCCGGTGTGTTAGGAAACTCCTTTCTTTGTATCTTTCGCAGAATCTAACCCTTGATAAGAGCTGTTAAGTCCTGGCCGGTCGCATTGGCTGGGCTTGAACGGGTAATGCCTCTCAGAGGCGGAAAGGGAATCTAAGATGCAAAAGTTTCCTCTTGACCTAGCTGAGGCTTTCTTCCCCAGGAACTCGTTTTGATTTATTTTGCTTTTTCTCAAGGAGAATTTCAAATTGGATCTCTCTTCCCTTCATTTTTATTATAAGTTATTTTGTAGCACGTATATGAAAGCGAAAGTTGAATAGACCTAGGCTGATAAGTTTACCCGTTGTGGTTTTTTTTTTTTTTTTTTTTTTTTTTTTTTTTTTTTTGTCTGTCTCTAGTCTCTGGTATTAAATGTATGGAGCCTTTTGTCAAGCTGCTTTTGCAAAGCTGATGCTGATAATCTCAACACGAAGCAAATCTTCCCAGTATTCGGGCATGTTTCCCATATAGATAAACATGTTGACCCTAGTAAAAAAAGATAACCACCACAAGGCCAGAAAATGGAGAGTTTTACCCAGTCATATTCTATCATGCCACGTTTATAAGATGTAATTAAACACCAGAAGCTACCAGAAGCCTGATGACTTACATTTGAGATCCACAAAGGACCCTCACTATCCATCTTCCTTCAAACCAGCCCCCACCTCCCACACATAGTGTGGTGTTTTAACTCCCTAAACCAATAAGCTATTGCATTACAAAGAATTATTGCAGATGATAGCAATTCCAAGTAGAAAAACTGGCATGTGGCTTGGGGGAAACCTTTAGTAACAGGCAATTTCACCTTAATGGTGAAGACAACGTTTTCCTCTTTTCATTCTGCACCATTGTTGTAAACAAGTATTTTCTTAGTAAGTTCCTAAACTGATAGAATTAAGACGCATGGTGAAGATACCCGCATTAAAAGGAGACGTTTGAGGGACCCCCACCATGATGGACATGCTCTGAAGTTCAGTGCATGTATCATGGTAAGTTTTACATTAAAATCCAAGTTAGAATAGCAGGCTTTGTAGTTTCACCTCACCTTGAAGTTCTAAATTGATCATGGACTATTCTCATTTCCTCAGCTGATTGCTGTATGTGGATTTAGTACATCAAATATATCTGTAAAATTTTGTTTTCAAGAGAATACATAAAACTGATTAGCAATTTTTCCTTAATACTTGATTACAGGAGCGACCTCTTGTGTTCAAAGGGGGGATTAGACCCTCTCCTCTCAAAAATGGACTCGTTTTGACCTTTGTATATTGTTAGGTCGAAAATATATCCTTGAAAATGGCAATAGTGTGAATCTCTGGTTTGAGTTCCTTTACTGAGAAAAAGAGGAGTATGAATAGTTATTACGTATAGTCCCCATCACCTCCAGGCTGCCTCAATATATCCGACAGTGTCTTTCAATATAAAAGGGATACTGAAACGTAAGTTCCTCTGGAGTCTGTGGCATCTGCCCATGTGCACTTGTATACAACTTCCAAAATGTGGCTGTTAACACCCAACCTCCTGGTGGGCTCTTAGACCTGTGTTTTTGTATACTGTTGCTTTCTCTGCTTTAATTACAATTTAAACATTCCACATCAAACTTAATGTTACAGATTCCTGAACAAACATCATGCTCCCAAGTTACACTTCAAAAATCTGAATAGGTTTTAATTCCAATTGAAAGGTAAAATTACACATTTAGCATTTATTGATCTCCCAGTAACCTCTGGCAGATATAAATGAATTTTAAGTTGGTTCTTTGGGAAGTCACAAACAGACAGCTTATTCCTTCTCATCTAACCAAGATTGGGAAGGGAAGAGGGGCTTTGATCAGCTTTCCAATGAAGGTATAAATTTGGGAATTTGTTCCCAGGGAGATGATGCTATATGTTTAGCTCACATCAGAATCAGGTTTGAAAGAGTAGAATAACAGTTACACTGCTACTTTCACTGAGTAAAGTATTCAAATGAAAAAAATATATATATATACCTGAAGGGTTTATATTTTCTGATGTCCACAATCATATATAGTTTGGGGGCCAAAGTGAAACAGGAACATTTTATTTACCTCTAAAAATGGATATTGTGTAGATGCATATGTATCCATTTTCCCGTTTTTATCTTTTATGTGTAGTCTCTAGTCATGTAGAATAAGGCTATATAAGTCCTCAGTATCTTTAAGCATGTCCAAGGGTCAGATAAAATTATGTGCTTTTTAAAGGAGTTACGATTGACTGTATTCCACCGGGAACGGGGTATGGGTGTTTAGAACCAATTTGCCTCTCTTCCCGTTGTTGGTGGTGGCTTATTGAGGAACAGTCAAGAGAATCTGTGCTCTAATTTCGGAGAAAAGGAAGAGATACCACTGTGTATGAAATGATTATCTCTTTTTCTTTCCTTTTACTTAAAAAAAAAATACTAAGCAGTGATAATAAAGGCAGTTGTTAACAACAACAACAAACCTTTAGTTGTGATTCTTATTTTGATGCCTAGGACTCCTGCTGCGATTGTGGTTTTGTTGAGTGTCAGTTGCTTTATTAACCAGTTAAAACAGTCTGGGTGAATTAGCAAGAATTTTCTCTGCACACAGAGCTTCCTAGCCTTACTTTCTGGGTTCAGGTTGTTGTTTCTGACACCAGCGTTCCTGGTATTTCTTGGCAGATGACAGGCCAGAAGGCACTGTTCTTGTGCGGTCTGTTGCTCGGTTCTCAGCCGAGATAGAATTTCATGCTCCCAGCATCGCATCGGGGCAGCTGCGAAGCCACAAACCTCAGTTCAGTCCCGAGCCTGTGATGGTCTGCAGCTGATTGCAGGGAGGAGTTCGGCCGAGCGAGGACGGAAATTTGGATTCTCCCTTTAAAATTGTGCTTCTGAAAGTATTTGCAATGACTTATCAAAAGCGGCCGGCGGTGTCAAGTGAAACCTTTTTCTTGCTTCCCCCTGCCCCCTAGAACTCCTAAGTGACCAGGAAAGACGATTTTTAACGGAGTTCTGCTGCGTGGAGCCCAGGTTGGTGCTAGTGAGTGCAGTGTGCTGACCCAAGTTGTGGTGGGCCAAGGACACGCTGACCGGTACATCTGGCAAAGCCTTCATTAAATGTATCAGATTCTCGCGGAAGTGGTTGCAGTCCGGAGAGTGAAATAGTTATCTCTCAAGTCCTGAGCGGTTCAGCTGAAATCTACATTTGCACTGAATCTAGCAAAACACTCATGGGTCCGCCTGAGATCTCGGGAAACGTGGAGCAAGTTAACCTCCATCTAGTTGATCATTCTTTCTGAAAGGACGGACACCATTTCCCCCACTGCAGTCCTGTCCAACGGGCAGCTCTGAGTTTAGCTTTAGCGCCAAAGGGTTGATTTCCCCCACCCGCTGGAGATTTACTGGGGACAAGCGGGGGAGGGGAGGCGAAGGTACCTTGGAGGAGGTCAAGTGGGGGAGGAGGTGGAGCAGCAGAAAATTACCAGCCAAGCAGGGGAGGGAGTTGGAAGCCCGGAAATCTACCAGGATGCCTCAAGTAACCTTCCTTTAAGTCTCAGAATTCAGCGCTCGAAAAACAGCCTCATAAGGTGTCCTGGAAAGGAGTCCTCGGGTGGGCTGCGGAGGTGATGTCAAGAGTTACAGCTACTTTGTAAATTAAACTGACGGCTAAGGCATGTCGGGACAGTTTAGTGTAAGCTGAATGGTGCGTGGACGGGGGCTACTTTTAAAAAGAGGTGGGGGGCAATCACTGCTGGCAACTACCAGTATATTCTGCGCGTAATAGTAGTTTGGAAGCTGAAGAAAAACCCCTGAAATCCCAGTAAGTGCCCAGTCAGTTCGAGAGACATTTTAGGGACAATTTTGAAGGTCGCTGTCTGCTCCGACTCCGTGGAGAGGAACAAGGGTGTGAACTCTGGCGCGGGTGTGTTTAGAATTATCTACGACTTAAGATTCATGCTGTTAAAACTCATCAATTCTTTGTGACTTCACATTGAGAGAAGAATTTGCCCTGCCTCCCTACCTGCTAAAGGCCGACTGAGAAAAGAAAAGGGGCCCAGGAGACGACCCCTTTCAGAAAGAACGTCAGTTCATCAACTCGACTGAGTTGTTCACTTGCTCCCCAAAAGGTCAACAATGCCTTCCCTTCCCAGCCTCACCGCACGGAGATCAATCGCTGTACCCCAGGTAGCCTCTTGTTCAGGGCTCAGGAACTTCTGTCTTAAGATCCTTCTGGGGCTCAGAAACTCTGCTATAAGTTGTTTCCAAGAACCCGACCTGTCTGCTTTCAAGCACACACGTCGCTGGAAATTTAACCTAGCCTGAGTCCAGGGATGAGAGAAGCGCTAAACAGAGACCCCAACCGTCTCTTTGCCCCCCGCCGTTTTGCAATTTGCCAGCCTTCAAGCTAGATAGCCCCCTAAGTCAGTGTTGCGAGTTAAAGGGAATTTTTCTATTTCATCTTCCCATTGACCGAAGCAGAAAAATTGAACCGAATCCACGCCCCTTGTCCTGACTCCTGCTAGAGGAAAGGAGAAAATCATCCCCAGGTCTCTTTCAGTCCCTGGATGGCGAGCGCAACCCCTGAGAGGCCACACTTAGTTCCTTATTGTGAATATCTCGCTGCTCAAGCTCGGGACCAGGGCCCCTGATGGCCTTGGTTTCCCGTAGGGACGCGAAAGAAGAGGTGAATCTGATCGCTGGCCTAGAGGATAGTGATCAGAAAACCCAAGGATTACTAAACAAGGGGCGGCGGTGTCCCTTCCTTATGGGGTTGGAGTGTGGGGGAGCTGGGGTAGGCTGCAAGACCCTCCAGCCTCCTGGATGCAAAGAATGAGAAAGAACGCGCAGCCTCCGGCAGCCTGCTTGTAAATGTAACCTTTCGGAAGATGAAACTCGCAGTCTTAGGTTGTCCTCCTTTATGTCCATGTTCCAATCATCTGGGCTTTCCTCGAAATGAATAAAATTGTGGAAATGAATGCATGAGAATATCACTTTAATTGTTTCAAACTCATTGTCAAGTCACCTTTTCTGCCATCTGCCAGAGGTTCAATTTGCGCTTCGTGTCTACATTCCAGAAAATTGTAAGGACGTTTCCTCTGCATCTGTCTGCCTTGTTGGCAGCGTACGAAAACGATAACTGCACAGTTATTGGTACAGAAGATTTTCATGACTAACTTAATTCTAAATATCACTCCAAAATACAGATACCCAACTTCTTAGTTGGCATTTTTCAGGTTTATTCACTTTGTGTTGCAAATGTTTGAATTACAAAACGAGAAATCTCCCTGCAGCAGAGATGCACTTCTGTGCTCAGGTCAGGCGCAGAACCCACACTGGGTGATTAGCCAGAGGGGCGGCCTCCTTTGTTGATTTAAGAGTTCACCAGGCAAGATGGAACAATTATCTTTTTGCCTCTTCTTAACCATTTATTGTTGACTTATTTCTGGTATGCTTCCATTGTACAATATTCGATCCAAAAATGAAAAATAAATCGTAAGTTAAAAATGTAATAATGATAATAGGTCTACTTTAATTTTACCTGTCTTTGTTAATAGTCTATACCTGACAGTCATATACAGGGGAGATGTCGAAAGTATATAACATCATTTATGTATAATTATATATGTTATAATTATATGCTAATGATACCATCGTTTAATGTTACAAGGTAATTCTATAAAAAACTTGAAATTCTATTTTTGATATATATATAACATCTTCTTTACAGGAAAATAATTGTCAGGCTTAAAAATGATATTCAAGGGTGCTTTTATCAAGAGAACAAAATCTGAAGCTTCATGAACTAAAATCCTGTCAAGCAAGGTGGTCCATAATTAAGTTGCTTTGAGTTAATGATAACAAAATACTCTTGTTTTTGTAACTTTGTGTGCACAAAATGCACATTTTAAAGTTGTGCATTTCAGTGTGTGTTTTACCACTCATTATTCTGAAATCTTGAGTCACACCATTTCAGCAGGAAATAAAACCTGAATACGTCCTAGGCATTGTGTAAGGAATAACTACGATTTAACTTTTGTAGCTTAACAATGTTGTACTGATCTTTAAATGCAAATATTGATATATTGAAATTAATATGAGTAGATAATTTCATCACCTCCTAATTTATAAAAAATGTAAATGCAAGTAAAACAAATTGCTTTACTTTCTGTAATGTCTATTTAAGGACCTATTACCAAAATATAGTAATAATAGGATTCATATATGTGTAACAAATATGTAGCTATCACTCTGTTATTGGAGAGTGACTGAACTCTGACTCTAAAATGACTGAAGTCTAGTTATAAACACATTGAACTATTATATGATGTGTGCCATCACTTGAATGTTGCTAAATTGATGCTATGCTATATTTTAAGAATCTCCCTCCTCTTTCCAGATACATGTACTAGCCCAGGAAGATCCCTGCATCTTGAACAGTAATGCTAAATCAGAAACTGTGTCATTACCCATAAATAGAATCCTTCTGACTTTCACTTAAATATCAGGACCTAAATTATTTTATGTCTCACTTCAGAACGCTATTTTATCTTCTTGGCCCAGTCTTTGGGTTTACTCTATACTCTCCGTGTTACAAGCTGCACAAACCATTGGTGACAGTGAGAACCACTCTGTATAGTTTCACTGACTTTGGATTGTCATGTAATGTATGAGAAAGTATAAGTCATATCTTTTAGGTCTTGATGATGTGTTTCTTCCAATTCTGAAGTGTTAGTGTAGTTGTCCCTAATGTCATGTGATATGTCTCTTTGTTGTCCTATACCTGAGCCATAGTAGATCTGATGTGACTTTGGATATGCCATGTGAGGGCAAGCATTTTCTTTTGGGTTAGGCCGTCAGTGAGGAAGAAACATGAGTAGAGCTCTCAAAGCAGAGGAAAATGTTAGTGGATAGAAAAAATTACACTTTTGAATATAGTATTGGAGAAAGAATTGAGTGTGGGTGACTTTATCAGCCATCAGATGAAAGAGTGAAAATAGGTGCTTGGCCAAGATGAGAAAAGTATTCAATTTGGAAAACAGAAAGGAAAAGCTTATTTAGAAAAAGAAAACATGGAGTAAATGTCAAGAGGAACATAAAGAGATGGGGCATGGTGACCCAGTTCATTCTGATAGAGTAAGTATTTAAGGGCAAAACCTAGATCCAAAACAGGTAGTGGATGGAACTAGGGAACAGTAGATTCATAATTATTTTAACTTGGCATTTAAAACTTTAAAATCTGAGTTGAGAGGTTTTTTTTTTTTTTTTTTTTTTTTTTTTTTTTTTTTTTTTTTTTAATGGTAGAAAAGCAGCTTATTTGGCAATAATTTGAAAAACTTTTGTCGCATCTTAAGTCATACTAGACTGTTCACCTTTGTAAACTCACTATCGGTATACTGTCAGTACAGAAAATACAAACTAAAAGTACTAGAAATATCATAATACGAATTTCTCTTTTTAATATAACTAGGTTTATCTAACAATAAGATTCAGGATTCAGAAAGGAAAAAAGACCAGATCTGAGAAGGAATTTTTAAAAATGGTTTCAAAGTTTTCCAGAGTTTTGTTAGCCATTGTCCTTTCCGCAGACTTGGTTATATCAGAAAATGTAGTTCAAATATTTGCACTGCTTACTTAAACCACAATAAAAAGGGAAAGATGTTGTGAAAATACTGCCTCATGCTCAAATTTATGCAAAACAACTTGAAAGGCTGCCAGCAACACTGTTGTTATGTTAGCAGTTCTGACCTGGCTTCACATTCTCCTAGATGAGTTCTTCTGATGTGAGAAGAATGTAAACCCAAACCACAAGGGAGTATTCATTGCACCTATGCACTTGGGAAGAGTTTGGGTGCCCAAAATGTCAGAAAAATCAGATACAGTTGTTCTCTTAGAATCTATTCTGGAGGTCACAGGTCAGAATGCACATGTGCATAAACCAACATGCCCATAAAAGCCTGATAGGAGGCAGCAGTGCCCCATAAAAGGTCACACCCAGCCAGAATCCAGCAACGTTTGAACAGCGTCTGCTATGGAGAAGAAATATGAGTCTGACAGCAGCAACAGCAGCAGCAGAGAAAGATAGATTGGGGATTAATCATGGTAAGATACTGAGGAAAAGAGACAACAAATTCTACCAAGCATGAATCCTTCTCTACTCACAGGTTTCACAAAATACACTCCTCAAAGTGCAAGCTAGTTGGCCAAGGTCAGGTTGATCTTTGCTAGGCTAAAAGAAGCAGCTGCTAAATGTTTCCCATGGCAGATGGAGAACACCTAAGGATTTTTTACTGTTAAAAAAAAAAAAAAAAAAAATTGTGTTTCAACAGTAGAAATACTCCTGGTAACACATGTGATCAAAATTGCATTCCCCCTCAGTTCTCATGACATTCACTTTGGGGTAATACCATTTTAAAAATATTATTGGTAGCTATTAGCCTGTGGCTTTCCAGGACCTTACTTTTAATGTATTCCTCTTATCTTTCTAGATTTAACATTTTGCCTCATTTCATAATCTCCCCTCATTGAGATCATTTGTATAAGCAAAACATGTTACATGACAGTCTTTGTAAGACTGAATAGGCGCCACTAAATTGTGCAGTTTAGAGGGCTCTAGGCAAGGCCACCCAGACTGAAATAGTATCCCCTCTGTATCTGTCAAACCATCTCAAATAACTCTAAGAAAGATTTACTACTTTGACAATAATAAAGGCTCTTTAGTTTTCAGTTTAGTTTAGTTTTGTTGGTTGGTTTTTAATTCTAATGCCAAAGCTTTCTATAATTGATTTTTCCTGCTTCCTTGCCCATTTGTACCATTATGAAGATTTCTATAATAAGCATGTCAATAATAAGAAAAAAGAAGGAAAGAAGGAGTTGAAAAGGAAACAAAGATGATAGGCCTAAAAGTAAGTGATACACAATGGAATACTATTCACCAATTAAAAGGAAAGAACAATTGATGCATACTTTAACATGGGTGAGTCTCAATATGCTGAGTAAAAGAATCCAGAACAAAAATGGACACTATAATTCCACTTATGTAAAACTCTAGGGTATACAAACTAATGTTTGACAAACTGATAGTGAAAGAAATCAGATCAGTGGTGGCTGTAGGATGGAGTAGGTAAAGGGCAGAGATTAAAAAGGGGCTGGAGGAAATTTTTGGAAGTGGTAGACATATTCCTTATTTATATTCCTTATTTTGATTGTGGCGATAGCTTAATGGGGGTATGCTATGGTAAAACTTACCAAATTATATTTCAAATATGGGCAGTTCATTGTATGTCATTTATACCTCAATAAAGCTATTAAAATAGAAAAGAAACTGCATTGTGTTGTCCTAGTCTTTGTTATTGTTATTAGTATTATTACATAATTTTTACAATAAAGTTTTGGGGAAAGGGCAAATACGCAGCATTGTGTTTATGAAATAAGGTACTTGAAGGGAGAAAAAAAGGAGTTTAATTCAGCCTAATTGGTGTTTGATCAGTGGTTACTCGGGAACACCAATCTGAATTTTCTATTGCCTAATACTACAATTTTAAGCACTTTCCTATCTTGTAATACTACTATTTAGGATCCCAAGATAGGCTTTCCAGAAAACATCTCTATATTTTACTTTTCCCAAGGTCAAATTAATTCTATAATTCCTACCACTCTGTGAGTATTATTTTTTTCAACACATCACTTTATAATTTGCTTACATATAGGGTTTACCACCATCTTCCAAGACTCAAAAAAAAAAAAAAAAAAAAGTTTTTGAGGAGAGAGTCCATATCTGAACCATTACTGTAAACTATTGTCTCTACAAATTTTTGGTGAATTATCAAATGGTCCCCCAGCCAGATAGTTGGGCTCCTGCTGCCTTTGACTGAAATTCCTCAGACATCAACTACTGGTTCACCTAAATGCTCACCTGAACAAACAAACCGTTTCTTGGGTACCCTGTTCTCTTGGCCCACGGGACCCTGGAGTCAGCCTGATCCATATCTGAGCTCTTCATACCCGTTGGGCACTCCCTCTGATACTTGGCTGCGCCCCAAGGCTTTCCACAGTTTCGCCACCTTCTCTTTCTGACCCTTGTGAATGAGGCTCCAGCATGTCCATATCCCACTCCTTTTTCCTCATAAACTTAATTTGCTATGAACTGACTTCAATATCTGATTTTCAAGTAGTCATATTGGCTCTATAGTAAATCAATCAGCCACAGACAGACTTTTCTGTGAGGCAGAGGGAAGGGAGAAGGGAAATGACTTAATTGTGATGTGTTTAAATACAAGATTTCTTTCCGTGTTTTGGATTTGGGGTTTAAACATCACTGATAAGAGAAAAGATCAGTCAGTTGCTTTGTGGATCATATTTGTGAGTCCTTCCACAGGGCAGGACATGTACCCAGTGAGGGAACAAATAACTTCATTAAGGAGAGGGATGGGTATGAAGCATTTAGGGGCAGAAGAGATGGAGCTAGATTAAGAGCATTAGTATTGACTAGAATCCTTTCTTTATACTCTGATCAGAAGCACGCAGCTGACATGTCTTGTAATATATTTCTGTGTTTGCTAGAAGCATTCTGCTTTGAAAATTTTCTCTTATCAGGAACTTCTAAAACAAAAAAATGGCATTAAAAGATTGATGTGAAGAAAATTTTTCCTATTTTTTTTCTCTCTGAGGAAGAGATTGCTATTTGTATAAAAAATGTCCTTGTTCCCTTGACTTCATTCTTCCTTTCTAATATAATCCTGATATTTGTGTTTGTTTAGCTATTGGCTATATTCCCAGCTAAAATACTCTGTTTTCTAGCCTCTCTTATAGCTAGGAGTGGGGCTGATAAATACAAGTTGTCATGTGAGTCGTCGGGGAAAACTACTTACAAGAGGGACAGACAACTGGCACAAACTTCTCTGACGTTTTTTTCTTTCCCTTCTTCTTGACTAGAACCCAAGTATTGTGGCTGGAATTCCATCACTTTCTTTTCACTTTGGGGTGACATTAAGGATGGAAGTCAGATGCAATGGGTGTTGCCTGGATCACTGATTATTTTCAAGAACCATCATGTTGTCTCTGGCCTGTGGAATTATATATTGCTGTATAACAAGTTGCTTCAACTTTAGCAGCTTAAAACAACATCCATTTATTATCTCAGTTTCTTTGGGTCAGAAGTCTGAGTATGGCTTGACCAGTGCCTTTGCCCAAGGTCTAACAAAACTATCATCAAGGTGTTAACCAGGCATCATTCTCTCATCTGGAGGCTTGACTAGGCAAAGAATCAGCTTCTGAAATCACTCAGATTGTTGAAAGAATTCTTTTTTTTTTTGTTTTGCAGTTGTATGACCGAGTTCACCATTTTGTTTTCTTGTTGACTGTTGGTCAGAGACTACTTGTCAGCAACTAGTTTAGGACCTCGATCTCCATAGTTTATAACATGGCTATTAGCATCTGTAGGGCCAACAGTAGGATCTTTCTTTCTTCAGGAATTTCGCTCCTCTTTTAAGGGATTTCACCTGATGAAGTTGGTTAACCCAGGATAATCTCCCTTTTTATTTACTCCAAATCAACTGATTTGGGACCTTAATTACGTCTGCAAAATCCTTTCACTTTTTCCATACAATGTAACCTAATCATGAGAGTGACATCCTGTCATATTCACAGGTCCTGTCCACCCTCAAATGACATATGTATAAACAGGAAGTGAGACTGTTGGAGGCCATCTTTGAATTCTGTCTATCACAATTCTTTACCTGTGGACTTCCTGCACATTAAGATGATAAGCCCTTCCCTTCCTTTGCCAAAGTAGATAGGCACATCTCTAATACCTGCAGCCAAACAATTCCTGTTACAAGCTCTGGAAATGTAAGGAAAATAATAGAGTAAGATATACTCAATTATTTCCCTTAATTTTACAAATTATTTCCTTTATCCTGGGAATGTAAAGGAATAATTGAGTCAAAAAAAAACCTGATTTCAGTCTGGGAGCAGTGGCTCACGCCTGTAATCCTAGCACTTTGGGAGGCTGAGGCAGGCGGATCATTTGAGGTCAGGAGTTTGAGACCAGTCTGACCAACATAGTGAAACCCCGTCTCTACTAAAAATAAAAAATTAGCCGGGGCATGGTAGTGGGCACCTGTGGTCCCAGCTACTTGAGAAACTGAGGCAGGAGGATCACTTGAACAGGGGAGGCGGAGGCTGCAGTGAGCCGAGATCTTGCCACTGCACTCCATCCAGCCTGGGCAACAGAGTGAGACTCTGTCTTAAAAAAAAAAAAAAAGAAAAAAGAAAAGAAAAAGAAATTGAGGCCAGGTGTGGTAGCTCACACTTGTAATCCCAGCACTTTGGGAGGATGAGGTAGGAGGATTGCTTGAGCCCAGGAATTTGAGACCAACCAGGGCAACATAGTGAGACCATCTATATCTTAAAAAAATAACTTAAAAAAGTTAGCAGGGCATGGTGGCACATGCCTATAGTCCCAGCTCCTCGAGAGGCTGAGGTGGGAGGATCAGCCCACCTCAGAGTGAGACGGGCTTTGAGACAGAGTGAGATGCTGTCTCAAAAAATAACAATAAGTTTCAAAACGTAGAGTCAAAAGTGAAGTCTCTTCTTCAAATATGCCAATATGTCTTTACTCTCTCAGGGTAGGCACTGTTAGCCATTTTTTTTATTTATCCTAGCCCAAAAAGGACAAAAAGTGTGGATTTACAATACAAATAGGTATGTATTATATATAACAACATACATAATTGTATATTCACAAACCTTTACACATCTCTATGTACTATAAATCAAATCATACAATACATAATATTCTGGTAAGGTTTTAACATATGTTAATGACTCCCAGCCAAAGACCACCAGGAATTCACCTGCACTTGAACAAACTGAGTTCCTTGTTCATTGCCACAGGAGAGACTACACGTCATGGGTATTGTGGAGTGTCTGAGTAAGAGGGTGTTAAGATTTAGAGAATTTGTGCTTTGTTTGGGTGATTTGGGGAGAGTTCAAGGAAATGGGGGTTTGCTCACTTTGGGTTGGATGCTATCAGGAAATAGAGATGATTCTATTATTGAGCACCTTAATAAATCTTTTCCAGAAGGAGGAAAGACTAGAAGGAAAATAAAACTGTAACTGATAAAGCAGAAGCAATCACTTAAATTAGCCAGGAGAGCAAGATGTTTGATATTTCTGTGGTTTCTACAGTGACCTTGTTTTTTTCTTGTGCTTAGACAAAATTATGAATCATCTCTTTTTTTGTATCACTTCTTCACAGTCACAGAGTTACGTCATCTCGTGCTGATATTCCCTGAGAATGTCTTGGTCCGAGAGGAGAACATCAAGCCCTGGCTATGAGAGCCAGGCTTACTCCTGATAATGCTGAGACCCAGCTGTAAGTGTCAGACCAGTTCCCATATGTCAGGGGCTGTTTTTATTTTCATCCCGAACAACATCTCTGATGAGAAAAAAAGAAAGATACAAATTATATGATATATTGCACTGCATTGGGGATAGAAGAATTATAAATTGTCCATTACACATATCATTCATATTATATAGGGTCATACTGTGGTTGATAATTTCAGACTTTTTTAGGTACATTTCAATGTTGTGCAAAAAATGTCCTTTGTTATTGGGAGCTATATATATATATTCTCCTATCAACATAGGACATGTGTTTCATATATGCAAAAATGTACACACATATACATATATCAAATATATGTTTTCTATGTATTTTATATAAATATACTTTTAAAGAGACAGCATAACTCTAAGTATGTCTAGAAAATGTATATAACATACATAATATATATATACTTTTTAAAGAGAAAGGATCAACTCTAACGTTCTGAATCAATATCAAGTTAGAATTTGTAGGATTTATCTTGATTAGTCTTTGTTTCAAAATTGTATAAAATAAACAACTAGCTGCTGCTGCTAATATCAACATTTTCTAAAAATATGTTGAGTACGTTGTGTTCTTCTAAATATTTATCTTTTAAAAATTATCTCAGTAAGCTATACTTTTGAAATCTTTTTGGGTGGACAAATAAATACTTCCAGCAGAAACAAAATGAAGAACAGTTCCGCTCTCCTCTAGCATTTACAGAGAGATTCTCTTCTTATCTAGTATTCTAAACGTTCTTGGTCTAAAATACGTTGTCTATAATGATTTTCTCTCTAAAATTGGAGCAAGAGATGTTCCACTCCAGCAGCTAGAAAGAGGCTCCTTCCAAACTTATTCTGAAGTTCCCACTGGAAAATGTATGTATCTCACGTATCTAGTCTTTCAAGCAAGTGTTATAAATCTTGTCTATAAAGTAATTAGAGTTATCTGAAAGGGAATATGGGCTGCTTGTCTATATTAGTTAAGATAACTTGTAATTTCTTGGGAAGAAAATTCAGAAAATGAAAGTTATCTCTGTATGGAATTCCAGTATCCAAAAGAAGAAATCTCTCACAAAATTTTCCATGTAATATGGTTCAAAAAAGTGTAATATAAGCATGCTACTACACCTTATTTCCCCTCTGTAACTCCTGGAAAGATGCCACAGAACATGCAGTTTACATCTAGTCCTTGCTTGACATTAGTAAGAAATTACTGTTGATCAGCTTAGCAGACAAAAGGGAACCAAATTCACTGTTCCGTCTTCCAGTCTTTGTTCTTGACAGGTGTTCCATCCTCTTGCCTTCCACAGTCTGTAAACTGGAATACTGCTTTATGTTCAGTTCACATGGCAAATTGAAAGGAAAGGAATGACTCTTGAGAAGGCAGAATGAAGAAGCAAGTTGATTTTTAGCATCCTCCTCTTCTTAATGTGTCTTCTATTGCTCAGTCAGGTACTGTGACCAGGATGCATGAGGACCCCGCTGAGGCATCTTGACAGTCTCTAAACTCTGAGGAGAATTTGGATGCCCCTGCTGGTTCCAATAGAGCTCAAGGGCCCAAAAAGTTGGTGGTGGGGGAGGGGGGCGGTAGGCAAGTTCTCCCTCCCAGCCCTGATTTGTCTGTTTAAGGCTTATTCCCAACACCTATCAGATCAGGCTGTTGAAGTGCATTTATTACTCTCAGGTAATGTCTCTGGTGGGTTGAGGCAGCCCCATATCATTTAAAGTTTGGTTGGTTTTCCAGCACCAAACCAGAAAAAGCATTTTGCAGGTAATTGCTTCATAAAGAAGTAATAAAGAAGCAGATTTCACAAAGGCAGAAATGGAAAGTCTACTCCTAAAGAAGGTTAATATAAGTCTTAGTGGCAATATAGATGAGATATAAACAAAGCAAATTTTCTTTTTCTACTACTGCAATAAGTTTCTCTACCATTAAATATTATATTTCAATATACATGGTTGATCTGCAAAAATAAGATAATTGATGGGAAAGTAATTTGTAAATACAAAGCAGCTTAGTTCTGTAAGCAGTACAGTTACAATAGTGGTGACAACATTATTACTATTATTTTACTCTTGTTACTATTACTGGTGGTGGTGATAGTCAATTTCTGTTCAAATGGCAGAAGACTTAAGAATGGGAAATACACTAGAGATTTAATTGTTAATGACTTGCTGATGATTTATTCTAGCTCTGTAGAAATATATATATTTATTATTTTCTCAGTGATCCTAGGAAAATAATATAAAATATTATATCATATTATGTATAATATGCAAATAAATACTAATATGAACACATAATCACTAATGTACATATATAAGTATCAGCCATGGTGTAATGCATAATATTATATTACAAAATTTTAATGTAGACTCCACACATATTATAATGAAATACACATCAAGTTAAAATGGAGTTAAATCTCATATCAAAGACATCAATTATCATATATTTTAATTAGAAACCTATCTTTAGTTTCTTTGCTAAGCACAAATTATTTATTATAATATTGTGTAAAATGTTAAATTGACCTTAGAAAGGCAAGCATTCATGCTTACTTGTACACTTCGAGCACGTTATGTAATATTTTACTAACGAGTACCACCAATAAATCTAAGGAAAGCAGCTTAGGGTAGTTTAAACAAACGATTAGTGTAGACAATATGGGCATAAATCTTTTCTGCTCTTAATATACCTGTAGAGATAGGAACTTATTTTATAGGTAAATGCAAGTGCTAAAATTATAATCTTAATGTGCATATTTAATTGACTTTATATTGTCACAATACTTTGACTCAAGGCATTTAAAAAATATGCTTTATCTAGAGAGTAAAGCCTGTTCTTGTACCTTCATTTCAGTGAGAATGTAGAACTGACTCTATGGTGTCTCTATATGTAAGGGTCTGTAGCATTTCCAGGAGCAATAATGTGTATTTAGTCATCCACAAATCCTGTTATCTTTTGTGATATTCATTCATGAATAAGGTAGGAAGAGGCGAGTGGAGTTCAGAGTTGAGGTAGAAGCTATAGCAAAATGGTAACCTAAGACAATTTTAATTTGTGTGAAAAGTCTCAAGCCCACTTTGGCTGTATTTTCCGTAGTCTTTCACCATATGCCTTAGAGCAGAAGTTAACCTTTAGGGTTTGATATTTGAGAGATGGAGAGATAACTCCATGATTTGTATGAAATACAGTTATTCAACCAATTTGAGGGACTGGTGAATAGTTTTAAGGATTATGATTTACTATTACTTTACCTAACTTATCTAATTCAATGAAGTGTAAATGTTTGTGATTTAAATACATAATAAAATATGTTTTCTTCTATTGGCAACTTTGACCCAGTTCTTACAGGGCATAATTAGGTTGGTCTTTCTATATACAGATCAACGAATTTCAAAAGAGCTAGATGTAAAGTGACAGTCATTTTCAATATTTATTTTCGTATGAGAGAAAAATCTCTAGAAAATAGACTTCTTTTTAAGAAACAAGGTCTCATTCTGTCATCCAGGCTGGAGTGCAGTGGTGCAATCATAACTCACTTCAGCTTTGAACTCCTGAGCTTGAGCAATCCTCCCACCTCAGCCTCCAGAGTACCTAGGATTACAGGTGCACACCACCGTGCCTAGCTAATGTTTAAAAACTTTTTTTGTAGAGACAGGGTCTCGCTATGTTGCTCAGTCTGGTCTCTAACATTCCTAGCCTCAAGCGATCCTCCCACCTTGGCTTCCCAAAGTACTGGGATTACAGGAATGAGCAACCATACGCAGCTGACTAAATATTTTTGATCAATCCAGATAGTTGCATTGCACTGATAATAGCTTTTAAAAGCAATATAGTAAGAGTTTTGATAGACTGCACACAAAATAAATGTGCAGCTGATGGGCACATACATTTTAAAAATTATATTATTTACCTGGCTGACTAAATATTTTTGATCAATCCAGATAGTTGGCTTTGAATTGATATAATTTTTAAAAGCAACTATGGTAATAGTTTTGATAGACTGCACACAAAATAAATGTGCAACTGATAGGCGTATACATTTGAAAAATCATGTTCTATTTACCTTTCTGTAATGATCCATTTATCTGACCATTATCTGATCCATTTATATTACGGTAAATTGTGTAACTTCATAAAGTGTCTCTATTCTTCTTTATACCTTTGCTAATTAATAAAAAAAGGTACCTAAAGCACATTTTTTTGTTCTTTGAAAGCATTTTTGTAACTCTTTTATAGATGTTATTTTTATATGTAGATATGAACAATCATAATTTTTTTATTTTTATTTTTTATTTATTTTATTATTATTATTATTATTATTTGAGGCGGAGTCTTGCTCTGTCGCCCGGGCTGGTGTGCAGTGGCTTGATCTCAGCTCACTGTAAGCTCTGCCTCCCAGGTTTACACCATTCTCCTGCCTCAGCCTCCGGAGTAGCTGGGGCTACAGGCGCCCGCCACCTCGCCCGGCTAGTTTTTGTGTATTTTTTAGTAGAGACGGGGTTTCACCGTGTTAGCCAGGATGGTCTCGATCTCCTGACCTCGTGATCCGCCCATCTCGGCCTCCCAAAGTGCTGGGATTACAGGCTTGAGCCACCGCGCCCGGCTAATCATATATATATATATTTTTTTAAATGGTAAGATTCAATTTTTCTGAAGTGGGGGCAGGTATGGTTTATTTTATTTTACTTTATTTTTATTTTTGGAGACTAGGGTCTTCTTCTGTCACCCAGACTGGAGTGCAATGGCACGGTCTTGACTCACTGCAACCTCCACATCCTAAGCTCAAATGATCCTCCTGCCTCAGCCTCCAAAGCAACCAGGACTATAGGCATGTGCCATCATGCCTAGCTAATTTTTGTATTTTTTGTAGAGACAGAGTTTCTCCATGTTCCCCAGGCTCGTCTCAAACTCCTGGACTCAAGGGATTCACCCACCTCGGCCTCCCAAAGTGCTGAGATTACAGGCATGAGACATCTCACCCAGCCAAAGGGCAGCTATGTTATAACTCAGTTTGAAAGATGAAAAAATTAAAAATCGAATTACTGATGAACCATTGTGCTGTTGTAAACTTCTTTAAGCTTTGTATTCTTTCAGAGTACCTTAGGGGAATTTTAAGACTCAACTCATTGAGTTTTAAATGAATAGTTATGAAAAATATATTTTATGTTGAATCAGTGGACTGGCATCAAAGAGACAGCACACTCCAAAGGTTTAATAGAGGACTATTTGTGAAGGGATTATGTATTATATTACATATAATATGTAATATATTATATATACACCCCAACAGGGCTAGGGAAGCACATGAGACTAGCAACAGTGGGGAATTCTGAGTCCTGGCCTAGGATCCTGAAAGCTGGAGGAGAGAGGATGGTGTTATGAGTGGTGGCTGTAGGGAAACAGTATCACTACCAAAACTGCAGTGATCTAAAGGTAACAAAAGGATAAATACCGTGGCCTCTTTCTTCCAGCCTTCCCATTGCCTGCTAGTACGTTCTATTCATTGATCTCAGGTAGAAGCCAGAGGTCAGCCTCCTGTGCCACAGACCAAGTCAGATGAGGATGGAAGTGGATCTGCTGAATCAGAGAAAAACAATTAGTGTTAGTTTTTTATTTTTGTGGTAACAAATTATCACAAGTTTAGAGGCTAATATCAACACAAGTTTATTATACAGTCCTGGAGCTCAGAAGTCCTACATTCAAGAGGCTGGCAGGAGGCTGTGTTAGCAGTGGCTCATGCCTGTAATCCCAGCACTTTGGGAGGCCGAGGCAGGCTGATCACGTGAGGTCAGGAATTCGAGACCAGCCTGGCCAAGATGGTAAAACCGTATCTCTACTAAAAATACAAAAATTAGCTGGATGTGGTGGCTCATGCCTGTAATCCCAGCTACTCAAGAGGCTGAGTCAGGAGAATCGCTTGAACCCAGGAGGCAGAGGTTTCAGTGAGCCAAGATCACACCATGCACTCCAGCCTGGGTGACAGAGGAGAGTCTATCTAAAAAAAAGAAAGAAAAAAGAAGAAAACAGATTAGCAGGGATGCCTTCCTTATGGAAGCTCAGGGGAGAATTGATTTATTTGTCTTTTCCAGATTCTAGAGGCTACATACTTTGCTTCACTTTTGACTCCTTCCTCCAATCACTTCAGCTTCTGCTTCCATTGTCACATCCTCTTTCACTCTGACTCTCCTGCTTCCTCTCATAAGGACCCTTCTGATTCGTTGAGCCCACCTGGGTAATCTCTTCATTTTAAGATTCTTAACTTAATCCCATACATTGCAATGCATGCTAATATATTCACAGGTTTTGAGGATTGGCAGGTGAACATCTTTAGGAAGCGAATTTTCTGTGTACAGACCACAGATCCCAACTAACTATGCCTATGAAAGAAGTTGACATCTCTGCTATAGGGAGAGTAAAACTAAAGACTGTTTACACATTTTACAGTGAAAAAGGAATTGCTTTTTATAATTTGAAAAGTATTTTCTTTCCTGAAGGATGCAAAAATTATTGACCCAGTGTTCCATTGAATTTTAACTGTTGTATACATTTAGTCCTTTATGTTCGAATGCTTCCTAAAGTTGCCACTTTCCAAGTTCCCCTCTCCACATCTCATGGCAAGAATACTTTGAGATTTTTCATAAACTGACTTGGAAAAATTATAACAGCTAGGTTTTATTGAGTTATTATGATTTTCTACCCACTTTCATATGCCATTTCTACAATATCAATAAAAATAAGATACTATTAGCAATAATTTATTTTATTTATTACTATTATTATTATTATTATTATTACTACTATTTAGAGACAAAATCTTGCTCTGTCATCCAGCTGGAGTGTAGTGACACGATCATAGCTGACTGCAACCTCAAACTCCTGGGCGGAAGTAATCCTGCCACCTCAGCCTTCAGAGTAGCTGGAACTACAAGTTCACACCACTGTGCCGGACTATTTTTTTTTTAATTTTTTGTAGAGATGGGGGGCGGGTCTCATATGTTGTGCAGGCTGGTATCGAACTCCTAGCCTCAAGTGATTCTTCTGTGTTGGCCTCCCAAAACACTAGGATTACAGGAATGAGCCACCGTGCCTGGACAGCAGTATTTTAAAGATGTTGAGGCAGAAGCATAAGTTAAATAATATGCTTCAGGTAGTGTAACTAATGTGTAATGCATGGATATGTTATCATTTTCTATTTGTTTTCCCTAGATCAACTTTCCACCCTTCTCTGCCCTCCTGTGAGAGGCTGAACTATCCACACTGTCTCAACCACATTCTCTTTTCCCCTGGCTTCTGGTTGGCTTTAGCCAATGGGACATATTAACAGGGTCTTAATGGTGAAAGAAGAAAGAAAAGGACTGATTTTCCCCTATCCTACTGCCACTTCCTGTTCCTTTCCTGCCTTGCTAGGGAGGGTCTGCTTCCCTATACAACCATAACTCTTACTGGTGCCCATTCCACTTCTACCACATTCTGGTAACACCATTTCTTGAGTTCTTGGTGGGTCATAATGGCTTCCTTTTTTTTTTTTTTTTTTTTTTTTTTTTCTTTTTGAGACAGAGTTTTGCTCTTGTCACTCAGGCTGGAGTGCAGTGACGCAATACCGGCTTACTGCAACTTCCACCTCCCGGGTTCAAGCAGTTCTCCTGCCTCAACCTCGCAAGTAGCTGGGATTACAGGTGCCCACCACCATGCCTGGCTAATTTTTGTATTTTTGGTAGAGACGGGGTTTTGCCATGTTGGCCAGGCTGCCCTGACCTCAGGTGATCTGCCCGCCTCGACCTCCCAAAGTGCTGGGATTACAGGCGTGAGCCACTGCCCCCATCCAATGGCTTCCCATTTTTGCTAGCCCCTTGTTTCTTCACTATCCCTTGTTGTTTTTCTCAATCCTCCCAACACCTCTGCGCATAATTCCTTCCTTAAATTATTTCCAGTTTAACTGCTTTGAACATGCATCTTTTTTTCTCCCTTTGGAAGTAGTTGCAATTTGATTAAAAGGAAAATTGAGCTTAGAACCTGAGCCCTTAATCACTCCAATATATTGACTTGAACAAAAACATATCCCCCAAGCAAATGAATTTATAGCTTGAAATAAATTAGTCGCATATAGTCAATTGCTTGTATACTTGATTTTAGTTACTAATTTTTTCAAAACAATGACTAACTGAATTAAGCCAGTTTTACAATTTTCACTATGTGAACATAGCATACTTTATGTTGTGTATAATGGGTATATCAGTTAATAAACCTATCTGTAAATGTAAGGTCGGCTCACCCTTGTTGTCATTCTGCCATCACTAAGCATTGTTTATAGCATCTTATCTATCATTCTCTGATTCCATCCTTTGCAGAGAGTTTGGGTGTGATTCATTAACATTGGAATCTCGTCAAGTTGTCCCTCAGAGAAAGGGACTCTCACCCATCACAATATACAGTATACGTCTGTTCTTTTAAAGGTTTCGTACCACTTTCTAAGTGGTGCTGATGTCTGTTTCCTTGACAACAAGGTAGGGTGAGCACTGAAATGATACCGAGTGCATATCAGGTATATTCGCAAAGTGAGTTGTAGTTGTTCAGAAGAAATACATCCAAGCAACCTTGTCTTCTTTTGTGAGCAAAGATGCTAATGAAGGAGCTTCACATTGTAGGTGGTTTCTATGGAGCCAGTAGCCAGATACACATGACACTCAACACTGGCCTATTACATTTTTACATTTGTTTACTACTACTGTTCATTTCTTTTCCCCTAGTTATTTCTTAAGTACAAATCCTGACCAACTAGTTTACTACTTGGAAGCTAAGCAAACACTTGATCTATTCCTTTTTGATTGTGGGACACAATTAAGGTATAGCCTGAGCATCTCCAGTGGTCTTTGTATCTAAAACGTGTAGTTCAAAAATATTATAACAGTATAATAATTATTCTGGGATATCGCAGCAGATCAATCAGAAGCCTTCCTAAGCAGTTGTTCCTGTAAGTCTAAATTACAATGTCTGTATTGATAAATCTCTGATGTAATAAGATCCTAAAACTACCTATGAATCATAAAAAAAGCTATTAGATTGTTTTTATAGTCATTGGATGTTAAATGTATATTGATGTGTTCTAATTATTTGAAAGTTGTTAATTCAAACATGGTGAGTATGGAATATCTATTAAGGAGAATATAATTAGCTAACACATTCCTTTTCCTGATCATGACAGATAAAGAGTTTACTCTATTTGACTAATGATCCTCCTGAAACTGAAACATCTGGGATGCTTCGGTTAAAAATTAAATTATATAAATGATGTAATCTTTGGCTACAATTATGGTGTATGTGTATTAAGGATTTATAATTTTAATTCTCTTTATTAGTAAAGAGATTTTCCAAATGTTTAAGGATGTTCTCCAAAGCATATAACTTTTTAAATATGTGCTTCATGAGTTCATATACAAAATTGAACCATGAAGATAGGGAGTGCAATGATAGATGCTAGAGGCTGGGAAGCACAGTGGGAGAGAAGCATAGAGGGGAGAAAGTGGTGATGGTTAATGGTGCAAACATACAGTCTGATAGAGTGAATAAGACCTAGTGTTAGTAACACAGTAGGGTGACTATAGTTAACAATAATTTATTGCATATTTAAAAGTAACTAAAGGAGTAAAATTGGAATGTTCTTAACACAAAGAAATGGTAAAGGCCTGAGGTGATGGATACCACAATACCCTGATTTGATCATTACACATCGTATCCCTCTATCAAAAACTCACATATGTCTGATAACTGTGTACAATTATTATGTACCCACAATTAAAAATAAAAAATTAAAATAAAAAAATTAAAAGAGGCATACCTACATTCCTATTGGAAAAAAAAATGATAATTGATTCAGGGAACTTACACTTTTCTATCAATTAAGCACATTGAGGATGTAACTAAGTACACATAATATAATATGAATTTCTTTCACAGACCATGAAGACTGTCTCTTTTAGTTGTAAATAAGGGCTTATATTATCCACAGAAATATTGAATTAATTCGCTGTTAGTAGATGTCACAGTTTTTTAGTTGCGTAATTTAATTGTTATTTATTTTTATAAACATGAGGTATGTCAAAGAGCTGAAAGATGCAGCACTAAATATATACATTTTGAAGAACTTAAACACAGAACTTTTCATTCATCCAGTTCTACGCACCAAACACGAGCAAATACATAACAGGAAGAAACAGGCTAAGAAAAAGGCATATATATATATATATATATATATAGAGAGAGAGAGAGAGAGAGAGAGAGGGAATTTCTTTACCAAAATTTCTTAGTTCAAAAAGTGATAAAGTAGTATCTACTCAAAACTTTCACAACTAATTTTCATACAAAAATGTAAGTATCAAATTTAGTTATGTATTAGCATCATACTAAGGTATACAGGCAGTGTAAGAATTAGCACACTACATAACAGAGATTAACAATATATTTGTATACAAAACATGCTACTCAAACTTTGAGGTATTATTACAGTTCTTAGATATGAACTTCCAACCTAATACTGGCCGCAAAAGCCACCTCTGATTACCCAAGATGTATACAAAAGGGGGATGTGTCGATGGTGTTTACAGAAATGTTCCCCAGGGGTATCCAATGGCAAACCCCTTATGTGGCATCTGCTGGAACTTAAGCACCATTATAAAAGAAGGAATGACTTTCTGTTGTTTGGAAACTTGGAACACACAAGGTGACTTCAACAGACCAGAGGTTCCCAACTGTCACAAACTTCTACCGCTGCCATGGAGATGAGGTGGAGGCCACAGGGCCACCCGGCATCCTGGGATGCAGGCTCTCTGAGGTCCCAGCAGAATCTCACACCAGTGGTCCTGCTCACCAGCCACAGCAGAACTCAACAGGGGAACTATTTGAAAGTAAACCAGAGATGTCACAGTTTGAGTCCCCTCTGAAGCAGACATTGAAATGGAAGATTAGTATGAAGGCATTTCATTAGCGTGTCCTTTGGAAAGGAAAGGAGGCAGGATTGGGCAGGGAGAGAATTTGGGCCATGTCTTTGTTGATACAAATGCAACAAAGGCCTCAGCCAACCTCTTGGTAGCTCTAAGCTGGGATGGCCCTTTTAGGTTTTCCCAAATTTCGAAGAGGGGTTCTAGCCTTTACAGCCCCATGTTTACTAGGCATTGGATTTGGGCTTCTGTGAGAGGTAAGGCAGTTCTCTTCAACCAGTGGTAATTCTAAAAAGGGCTGAGCACAGGTCTGAAAGCCTTCAACAAACTTCTCAGAAGCTGGAGAATCATTTTCTCAGTCCTAAAAGGAGAATTTGGGCAGGACATCACAGCATCTCTGACCATCCAACTCTTGAGCTACTTAACTCCACTTGCTTCATATATGTGGCTAATTGGTTTCTTCATTGTGAACTCTAGGGGTTTCTTTTCTTCAGGAAAACCAATAAAAGAAAGTTTAGTGGAGGATCCGCAGCCTTTGCTGCCGCAGCTGGTCTCAGGGCTGCCATTGAAACAGCATCTCCTTTCCCTGCTATCTATTTTAGAGTGCCTCATGTTCAGTTAGCAACTCTGCTAGTCTAGATGGTTATTTAGTTGGGTGACCAATATCCTCACCTCAGGGGGGTCCACACTGCTGGTTACCATGCTCTTTTGAAGATACTGCATTTGTCCATTTGCCATTGACATTGGACCAGGGGGTGCCAAGAAATATTCCAGCTGACCACCTGAGTGCCAGACATATTCCTTCTTGTTCCCATTGTGTAACAGCAGCCCTGCCTCCTCTTGATGATCTGAGTTAATTGCTCCCTCCAGGCTGAACATTTTTCTTTTTGTTTGTCAGTACCTTGGTACAAGGAATACATAGTGTCCAGGCAAGAGTTGTAACTTAAAGTGCAACAAGACTCTTTCTGTGTTCCCCGGTGACAGGATTACAGAACCAGGAAATGTGAATTTCTCAAGTGAGTCACTGAGAATGATGGTAAGCAGGACTACTCCTGCTTCTAGCATTTGATTCCAGACCTGTGTATATTATCTATTGGGATCTTTGCGCTATTTAATAGTAATTGTTTTAGTGTGTAAATGTGTCCTGAAACATAACACCTGTCTTCGGAGGGCATCATCCCTAAGCTAACACCTCAGCTGTACCTGTAATAGGCCATTAAATGCTCTATGGGGATATCAGCTACTGTGGTGATAGGGTCAGTAGATTTTATGGTCATAGCAAAGCTATCACACCAGCTTTGCTATAAAGTGGGCCCATAGGTCTGATGCAAAGTTATAGGAGATGATGTGCCAGCATATCAAACATTTTGTAAGTCCCTGGATAGCAGTGGCTAGTTGAGGCTCTGTGGATAAGAATGTCACACCCACAATTAGAATATGTGTCAGTTACTGACAAACTAAATCACTGCCCTTTCCTGGGATAAAAAGGATCAAATGTAATAGACTTGTCACCAAGTGGCCAGCTTGTTTCCTCAAGGGACAGTGCCATGTTAGATACTTAGTATTGGTCTTTGTTGTCAGCAGGTTGGAATTTTGCAGCAGTAATGGTTATTAGCATTGGTGAATGTGAAGCCACCTTGCTTAGTCCCTGCTTAGCAACCATTCCTACCTCTCTGGCTATTCCATTTGTGCAGTCATTGTACCAGCACTGTCATGGTTAATGACAGATGTTGACTCATATCAGTTGGCTGAATAATTCTATGTGTCTGGTTGTTCATTGTACTTTCTATGGTGGTGGATGTTCTCAGGATCAACACTTTTGGGAGGAAGAAATGAAGCAGGATTGAGCTGAATTGGCTATAGTCACAATAGGGCCTTAGCTGACCCCAGGAGGGGCTTGAAGTTTTAAACCCACTTATGCATAGTGTTCCATTATTGGAACACTAAGCTTGTGGGAATTATTTACATCCTACTGCTCAAGGTCATCTCCAGGGTCTGATGTTTCACACAAAAATGTTTGCAGCCTCCAGCATAAATGGATTAATGGCTCTTCAGAATTTCCCAGAGTTGAGAAAAGAGAGCTTGACATTTATAACGCAGAATCAATGAGTCATTGGGTTTGGGCTGCTATGGGAAGGGGAGCGTAACCTTAGGTAAGGTGATTCTTTTTAGGCCTTTCAGTTGAGCTCCCAATTAACCTGAATTATGTATCCTAATACGTTTTAGATAGATGAGAATGGAATCGCTTCCATTGAGGATTGGGAGCTGACTCAACAGGCCAGAGACCTATGCTATCTGACAGACTATTTTTGAGAATTAGGTTAGTGCCGGGCACAGTGGCTCAAGCCTGTAATCCCAGCACTTTGGGAGGCCGAGACGGGCGGATCACGAGGTCAGGAGATCGAGACCATCCTGGCTAACACGGTGAAACCCCGTCTCTACTAAAAATACAAAAAAACTAGCTGGGCGAGGTGGCGGGCGCCTGTAGTCCCAGCTACTCCGGAGGCTGAGGCAGGAGAATGGCGTGGACCCGGGAGGCGGAGCTTGCAGTGAGCTGAGATCCGGCCACTGCACTCCAGCCGGGGCAACAAAGCAAGACTCCGTCTCAAAAAAAAAAAAAAAAAAGAGAGAATTAGGTTCGTTTGACAAGTTCCTGGCCACCAGTTGTAGAAGAACTGACCATTCATTTCCTGAATGTTGATAATCATGTGCACAGGGAACACTCCCTGGTGCAGCTTAAACACTTGACTAAAGACTCCCTCCTTTGTTTGATCTTGTGAATATGCTTGTCTGGTCTGTTTCTAGTGTATCTTGCTTAAAAGGTTACTTATCTTGCTTCATTCCAATCTCAGCAAATCTCTTGAAAAAGTCCTGTTGCAGTTATGACCTGATGTGATTCTAAACATATGCTCATTTCTAGTCACCTGGAACCACCACCCAATGACCAATTCATTCTATGCTCTCTTACTCAGTACAAAGAACTTATTTGTTGAAAACTAAAATTATATGCATTATTCTTTTTTTGGAGATGGAGTCTTACTCTGTTGCCCAGGCTGGAGTGCAGTGGCACGATCTTGGCTCACTGCAAGCTCCACCTCCCGGGTTCATGCCATTCTCCTGCCTCAGCCTCCCAAGTAGCTGGGACTACAGGCGCCCGCCACCATGCCCAGCTAATTTTTTGTATTTTTAGTAGAGACAGGGTTTCACTGTGTTAGCCAGGATGGTCTTGATCTCCTGACCTCGTGATCCGCCTGCCTCGTCCTCCCAAAGTGCTGGGATTACAGGCATGAGCCACCACGCACAGCTGCATTATTCTTTGGAATATGATAAGATTAATTTTATTAAAGTACAAATTCGATCAATAAGGAGATTTGGGCTAGTAAATAAAACTAGAAGATCAAAATGCCTGCTAAACTGTAAATAAAATAATAATTCAGGATTTTACACAGAAGGAATGAAAGTATATAACAAACTAAATGAGTCAGAATTAACATATGTCAGCCGAGTGTGGTGGCTCACGCCCGTAATCTCAGCACTTTGGGAGGCCGAAGCGGGCGGATCACAAGGTCAGGAGATCGAGACCATCCTGGCGAACACGGTGAAACCCCGTTTCTACTAAAAATACAAAAAATTAGCCGGGCGTGGTGGTGGGCGCCGGTAGTCTCAGCTACTCCGGAGGCTGAGGCAGGAGAATGGCGTGAACCCGGTAGGCAGAGGTTGCAGTGAGCCAAGATCGTGCCACTGCACTCCAGCCTGGGTGACAGAGCCAGACTTTGTCTGAAAAAAAAAAAAAAAAAAAAAGAGAACTAACATATGTTAGGGTACACTTTCTTCCTTCACATGTTATGCCCTCCTTTCAGTTTTATAGGATAAAGACAAGTCTCATAGGAAGGAAGGGTGATGATGAACAGACACCATTTCCTACTCTTTAGGTTTGGTTGAGAATTGAACTAAGTGTGGATACACAGTTATGTTTCGTTAGTATCTGTGAGGAGAGAGTTCACAGCTTTTATATCATAGCAGTTTAGATAAAAGAAAGCTATATTCTATACAGTGCTTATACTCTTGAAGTAAATATAAGAATAACTCACATCAGTGTAATTCAAAGTTACTATGAGAGTAAAGAGAAATGATCTGTCTCATCTGTTTGGGTATGTAAGGAAAATCTTCACAAAGAACTTACCCTAATTCCTGGGAAAGACCTGATTTCTGCATTCAAGAATCACATGATTGCAACATTTTTAAATGTCATTCATTATCAATATGGATTTAGCTCCCCACTTTGTCAAATAAACAGCCATTACACCATGTGTGTATCTGTAACAACTAGATTGAAATATCTTTTCAGATTAAGAACTGTTTTTCAAATCAAAGGTCTTTAAGTTCATGATATTTCACTGCAAGAATGTTCAAACACTCTTCCCAAGAATTTTGGCATTCAGATATAATGGAAGAGCATACCAGAGAGAGGGGGTATGACCTTAAGAGCAGAAGTGAAAAGCCATCAGAACATATTTGGGCATATTCAGTAGACTATGGTTGGAGCATCAGATAATTAGTGTTCTGGTGAAAGGAAAGGCAAGAAATGTATAGAAACTGGTAAGAGCTTTGGAGGCCATAAAGCCTAAACCAAATTTAAGCTAAACAAAATTTGTTAGATTCACACAAGAGAACAGTGGCAATGATGAAAGAGGAGATGCTGGAAGTACAGGTTATAAGACTGTTGTAATAGCCTAGATATGCAATTAAAAGTCATAATCTAGTCTTGTTAGTAGCAATAAAATGGAGAGGATAAGAGAAAAAGAAAGGAATGAGAGCTAACTGAACTTGGTGATTAATTTTAAGGCAAAGTGGACCTTCATGGGAAAATAAACCAAAGAAGATCAAAAATTTTAGCCTAGGTCACTGAACACTATATGAATGCCCACTTATTTAAATAGAACTATTAGGAAGAATTTGGTTTAGAAGCTATGGCATTTTAAGTGACAACAAAGCATCAGGTGAGAAAGTAAACCAAACAGTTGAAAATATAAGTCTAGAGTTAAAGTTAGAGGCTAGTTTCAGATACTAAGATTTGATTGTGAACTACAAGGAATAACAGTCAAACTAAAGTAAATGGAAATTAAATAGCTTGATCTGCTCATCTCTTCCGATCTGTATCTTGGGATCGTGTGTCTGTAGTTTGAAGGAATTTCCACAAGGTGGTGATGCATTCTTATTAGGTGGTGTAGACTTCAGGTTTCAAATTATTAACAGGAATCTAAAATCACTATTTGCTTCCTTTTTGGCATCCTTCTGAAGTCATTATTTGATGTGCTATATGAAAATATTATTTACTAACAAAGTATAACTAAATCATTTATCTTGTTATTTTCAATAGAGACCAAGAATGTAAAGCTTATTTGGAGTAAAAATTACACTGCTTTAGAATAATTAAGGGCTGTCCCAACTTTTCATGAGAAAATAAAACTAGACATTTTCTCAGATTCTGGCGTGATTTGTTATATAATCTCACTTCTTTTTTTTTTTTTCCACTTTTATTTTTTTATTTTTTTTATTTTTTTCATTTGATTTTCGTTTTAAATTATCCTCACTTTTTTTTTTTTAATTATACCTTAAGTTCTAGGGTACATGTGCATAACATGCAGGTTTGTTACATATGTATACTTGTGCCATGTTGGTGTGCTGCACCCATCAACTCGTCAGCACCCATCAATCCATCATTTATAACAGGTATACCTCCCCAATGCAATCCCTCCCCCCTCCCCCCTCCCCATGATAGGCCCCATTGTGTGATGTTCCCCTTCCCGAGTCCAAGTGAGCTCATTGTTCAGTTCCCACCTATGAGTGAGAACATGCGGTGTTTGGTTTTCTCTTCTTGTGATAGTTTGCTAAGAATGATGGTTTCCAGCTGCATCCATGTCCCTACAAAGGATGCAAACTCATCCTTTTTTATGGCTGCATAGTATTCCATGGTGTATATGTGCCACATTTTCTTAATCCAGTCTGTCACTGATGGACATTTGGGTTGATTCCAAGTCTTTGCTATTGTGAATAGTGCCGCAATAAACATACGTGTGCATGTGTCTTTGTAGTAGAATAATTTATAATCCTTTGGGTATATACCCAGTAGTGGGATGGCTGGGTCATATGGTACATCTAGTTCTAGATCCTTGAGGAATTGCCATACTGTTTTCCATAAGGGTTGAACTAGTTTACAATCCCACCAACAGTGTAAAAGTGTTCCTATTTCTCCACATCCTCTCCAACACCTGTTGTTTCCTGATTTTTTAATGATTGCCATTCTAACTGGTGTGAGATGGTATCTCATTGTGGTTTTGATTTGCATTTCTCTGATGGCGAGTGATGATGGGCATTTTTTCATGTGTCTGTTGGCTGTATGAATGTCTTCTTTTGAGAAATGTCTGTTCATATCCTTTCCCCACTTTTGGATGGGGTTGTTTGTTTTTTTCTTGTATATTTGTTTGAGTTCTTTGTAGATTCTGGAAATTAGCCCTTTGTCAGATGAGTAGATTGCAAAAATTTTCTCCCATTCTGTAGGTTGCCTGTTCACTCTGATGGTAGTTTCTTTTGCTGTGCAGAAGCTCTTTAGTTTAATGAGATCCCATTTGTCAATTTTGGCTTTTGCTGCCGTTGCTTTTGGTGTTTTAGACATGAAGTCCTTGCCCATGCCTATGTCCTGAATGGTACTACCTAGATTTTCTTCTAGGGTTTTTATGGTATTAGGTCTAACATTTAAGTCTCTAATCCATCTTGAATTAATCTTCGTATAAGGAGTAAGGAAAGGATCCAGTTTCAGCTTTCTACTTATGGCTAGCCAATTTTCCCAGCACCATTTATTAAATAGGGAATCCTTTCCCCATTTCTTGTTTCTCTCAGGTTTGTCAAAGATCAGATGGCTGTAGATGTGTGGTATTATTTCTGAGGACTCTGTTCTGTTCCATTGGTCTATATCTCTGTTTTGGTACCAGTACCATGCTGTTTTGGTTACTGTAGCCTTGTAGTATAGTTTGAAGTCAGGTAGTGTGACGCCCCCAGCTTTGTCCTTTTGACTTAGGATTGTCTTGGCAATGGGGGCTCTTTTTTGGTTCCATATGAACTTTAAAGCAGTTTTTTCCAATTCTGTGAAGAAACTCATTGGTAGCTTGATGGGGATGGTATTGAATCTATAAATAACCTTGGGCAGTATGGCCATTTTCACCATATTGATTCTTCCTATCCATGAGAATGGTATGTTCTTCCATTTGTTTGTGTCCTCTTTGATTTCACTGAGCAGTGGTTTGTAGTTCTCCTTGAAGAGGTCCTTTACATCCCTTGTAAGTTGGATTCCTAGGTATTTTCTTCTCTTTGAAGCAATTGTGAATGGAAGTTCATTCCTGATTTGGCTCTCTGCTTGTCTGTTATTGGTGTGTAAGAATGCTTGTGATTTTTGCACATTAATTTTGTATCCTGAGACTTTGCTGAAGTTGCTTATCAGCTTAAGGAGATTGTGGACTGAGACAATGGGGTATTCTAAATATACAATCATGTTATCTGCAAACAGGGACAATTTGACTTCTTCTTTTCCTAACTGAATACCCTTGATTTCTTTCTCTTGCCTGATTGCCCTAGCCAGAACTTCCAACACTATGTTGAATAGGAGTGGTGAGAGAGGGCATCCCTGTCTTGTGCCAGTTTTCAAAGGGAATTTTTCCAGTTTTTGCCCATTCAGTATGATATTAGCTGTGGGTTTGTCATAAATAGCTCTTATTATTTTGAGATACAGTCCATCAATACCGAATTTATTGAGCGTTTTTAGCATGAAGGGCTGTTGAATTTTGTCAAAAGCCTTTTCTGCATCTATTGAGATAATCATGTGGTTCTTGTCTTTGGTTCTGTTGATATGCTGGATTACGTTGATTGATTTGCGAATGTTGAACCAGCCTTGCATCCCAGGGATGAAGCCCACTTGATCATGGTGGATAAGCTTTTTGATGTGCTGCTGAATCCGGTTTGCCAGTATTTTATTGAGGATTTTTGCATTGATGTTCATCAGGGAGATTGGTCTAAAATTCTCTTTTTTTGTTGTGTCTCTGCCAGGCTTTGGTATCAGGATGATGTTGGCCTCATAAAATGAATTAGGGAGGATTCTCTCTTTTTCTATTCATTGGAATAATTTCAGAAGGAATGGTACCAGCTCCTCCTTGTACCTCTGGTAGAATTCAGCTGTGAATCCATCTGGTCCTGGGCTTTTTTTGGTGGGTAGTCTATTAATTGTTGCCTCAATTTCGGAGCCTGCTATTGGTCAATTCAGGGATTCAACTTCTTCCTGGTTTAGTCTTGGGAGAGTGTAAGTGTCCAGGAAATTATCCATTTCTTCTAGATTTTCTGGTTGATTTGCGTAGAGGTGTTTATAGTATTCTCTGATGGTAGTTTGTATTTCTATGGGGTTGGTGGTGATATCCCCTTTATCATTTTTTATTGCGTCTATTTGATTCCTCTCTCTTTTCTTCTTTATTAGTCTTGCTAGCAGTCTGTCAATTTTGTTGATCTTTTCAAAAAACCAACTCCTGGATTCATTGATTTTTTGGAGGGTTTTTTGTGTCTCTATCTCCTTCAGTTCTGCTCTGATCTTAGTTATTTCTTGCCTTCTGCTAGCTTTTGAATGTGTTTGCTCTTGCCTCTCTAGTTCTTTTAATTGTGACGTTAGAGTGTCAATTTTAGATCTTTCCTGCTTTCTCTTGTGAGCATTTAGTGCTATAAATTTCCCTCTACACACTGCTTTATATGTGTCCCAGAGATTCTGGTATGTTGTATCTTTGTTCTCATTGGTTTCAAAGAACATCTTTATTTCTGCTTTCATTTCGTTATGTACCCAGTAGTCATTCAGGAGTAGGTTGTTCAGTTTCCATGTAGTTGAGCGGTTTTGATTGAGTTTCTTAGTCCTGAGTTCTAGTTTGATTGCACTGTGGTCTGAGAGACAGTTTGTTATAATTTCTGTTCTTTTACATTTGCTGAGGAGTGCTTTACTTCCAATTATGTGGTCAATTTTGGAATAAGTGTGATGTGGTGCTGAGAAGAATGTATATTCTGTTGACTTGGGGTGGAGAGTTCTATAGATGTCTATTAGGTCTGCTTGGTGCAGAGATGAGTTCAATTCTTGGATATCCTTGTTAACTTTCTGTCTCGTTGATCTATCTAATGTTGACAGTGGAGTGTTGAAGTCTCCCATTATTATTGTATGGGAGTCTAAGTCTCTTTGTAAGTCTCTAAGGACTTGCTTTATGAATCTGGGTGCTCCTGTATTGGGTGCATATATATTTAGGATAGTTAGCTCTTCCTGTTGAATTGATCCCTTGACCATTATGTAATGGCCTTCTTTGTCTCTTTTGATCTTTGATGGTTTAAAGTCTGTTGTATCAGAGACTAGGATTGCAACCCCTGCTTTTTTTTGTTCTCCATTTGCTTGGTAGATCTTCCTCCATCCCTTTATTTTGAGCCTATGTATGTCTCTGCATGTGAGATGGGTCTCCTGAAGACAGCAGACTGATGGGTCTTGACTCTTTATCCAGTTTGCCAGTCTGTGTCCTTTAATTGGAGCATTTAGTCCATTTACATTTAAGGTTAATATTGTTATGTGTGAACTTGATCCTGCCATTATGATATTAACTGGTTATTTTGCTCATTAGTTGATGCAGTTTCTTCCTAGCCTCTATGGTCTTTACATTTTGGCATATTTTTGCAATGGCTGGTACCGGTTGTTCCTTTCCATGTTTAGGGCTTCCTTCAGGGTCTCTTGTAAGGCAGACCTGGTGGTGACAAAATCTCTAAGCATTTGCTTATCTGTAAAGGATTTTATTTCTCCTTCACTGATGAAACTTAGTTTGGCTGGATATGAAATTCTGGGTTTAAAATTCTTTTCTTTAAGAACATTGAATATTGGCCCCCACTCTCTTCTGGCTTGTAGAGTTTCTGCCGAGAGATCTGCTGTCAGTCTGATGGGCTTCTCTTTGTGGGTAACCCGACCTTTCTCTCTGGCTGTCCTTAAGATTTTTTCCTTCATTTCAACTTTGGTGAATCTGGCAATTATGTGTCTTGGAGTTGCTCTTCTCCAGGAGTATCTTTGTGGCATTGTCTGTATTTCCTGAATTTGAATGTTGGCCTGCCCTGCTAGGTTGGGGAAGTTCTCCTGGATGATATCCTGAAGAGTGTTTTCCAATTTGGTTCCATTTTCCCCCTCACTTTCAGGCACCCCAATCAGACGTAGATTTGGTCTTTTGACATAATCCCATACTTCTTGCAGGCTTTGTTCATTTCTTTTTCTTCTTTTTTCTTTTGGTTTCTCTTCTCGCTTCATTTCATTCATTTGATCCTCCATCGCTGATACTCTTTCTTCCAGTTGATCTAGTCAGTTACTGAAGCTTGTGCATTTGTCACATATTTCTCGTGTCATGGTTTTCATCTCTGTCATTTCGTTTACGACCTTCTCTGCATTAATTAGTCTAGCTGTCAATTCTTCCACTCTTTTTTCAAGATTTTTAGTTTCTTTGCACTGGGTACATAATTCCTCCTTTAGCTCTGAGAGGTTTGATGGACTGAAGCCTTCTTCTCTCATCTCGTCAAAGTCATTCTCTGACCAGCTTTGATCCGTTGCTGGCGATGGGCTGTGCTCCTTTGCAGGGGGAGATGCGCTCTTATTTTTTGAATTTTCAGCTTTTCTGCCCTGCTTTTTCCCCATCTTTGTGGTTTTATCTGTCTCTGGTCTTTGATGATGGTGACGTACTGATGGGGTTTTGGTATAGGTGTCCTTCCTGTTTGATAGTTTTCCTTCTGACAGTCAGGACCCTCAGCTATAGGTCTGTTGGAGATTCCTTGAGGTCCACTCCAGACCCTGTTTGCCTGGGTATCAGCAGCAGAGGTTGCAGAAGATAGAATATTGATGAACAGTGAGTGCACCTGTCTGATTCTTGCTTTGGAAGCTTCCTCTCAGGGGTGTACTCCACCCTGTGAGGTGTGGGGTGTCAGACTGCCCCTAGTGGGGGATGTCTCCCAGTTAGGTTACTCAGGGGTCAGGGTCCCACTTGAGCAGGCAGTCTGCCCCTTCCCAGATCTCAACCTCCGTGTTGGGAGATCCACTGCTCTCTTCAAAGCTGTCAGACAGAGTCATTTGCGTCTGCACAGGCCTCTGCTGCTTTAGCTGTGGCCTGTCCCCAGAGGCAGAGTCTACAGAGACAGGCAGGTTTCCTTGAGCTGCTGTGAACTCCACCCAGTTCGAGCTTCCCAGCGGCTTTGTTTACCTACTTAAGCCTCAGTGATGGCGGGTGCCCCTTCCCCAGCCTCGCTGCTGCCTTGCGGTTAGATTGCCGCAGACTGCTGTGTTAGCAAGGAGGGAGGCTCAGTGGGTGTGGGACCCTCCTGGGCAGGTGTGGGATATATTCTCCTGGTGTGCCGGTGTGCTTACAGCGCAGTATTGGGGTTGGAGTTACCCGATTTTCCAGGTATTGTGTGTCTCAGTTTCCCTGGCTAGGAAAAGGGACTCCCTTCCCCCTTGCGCTTCCCAGGTGAGGCGATGCCTCCCCCTGCTTCAGCTCTCCCTGGTCAGGCTGCAGGAGCTGACCAGCACCGATTGTCTGGCACTCCCGAGTGAGATGACCCCAGTACCTCAGTTGAAAATGCAGAAATCACCGGTCTTCTGTGTCGCTCGCGCTGGGAGATGGAGACTGGAGCTGTTCCTATTCAGCCATCTTGCTCCGCCCCCCTATAATCTCACTTCTGTTTGCTTTTATGTCAGGATGCTCTTTTGAACTTTTTATTTTTCAGATCAATCTTTCTTTGTTCCACTTGTCTCATATTTTTAAGTGTAAATTGTATTTTCTTTCTGGTTTTGAAAGCATTGTTCTACCCACACTCTAGAAATTAAAATCTTCTTGACAGTCATATCCCACTCACACTTGCTTAAAGATCTAAATAAAAACATGTATTCTTCTCATGTGAATGAGTCATCAGTGAATCATATAATATTACAAATATAGGTTTGTATATAAGTATCCAAAATCTTAACCTCATGTTTTTATAACTGCTTGTGATATTTCGCCCACATTCATTATCTGTATTGAAAACATAGTTTAATGTATCAGTAAAAACTTATAAGTTGCTTAAGAGTCTGATTGAGAGGATGTAGATTGTGTTTCAGTCATATCTTAGCTCTTCCCCTAATAGGATGGTTGTTTAAAATTATTGTGCATTATTCATTGTCTTCTTTACATTGTTAAGTGAAAATATGGTTTTAAGAGATTAGGTTTACCTAAAGGTCCAGAAAAAAACCCATTCATTGGAAGAAAAAGTGTAAGTATCAACTTGAATTGAAAGAGGAGAACTCATAAAAGATATTTCCTTGACTATATTCTTGTCTTCATTTACCACGCATGCAATGACTTTCCATAAGTGAGAAATTTTTTAAAAATGCAAAAAAATATGAAAAGTGTTGTTGGTACCAGAATGCTTTTCCACACTATTTGAACACAAAGTATATTGAAAACATCATTCATTGTGACATGCCATGGAGAACCATGTTGATACAGCAGAAGGAGTCAAACATCTTCAAAGATCTGAATAAAAAAAGCAATGTAGGAGAGAGAGGATTCAAGATAAGACCTCAGGTTGAGCAGGTCTGGGCTGCCTCGGAACATTTGAAAATCATGCAAGACCATGTAGTTTGAAGGTCATGCATGAATCAGCTGCCACTGATACTGAGATTGAAGTGGTCTCCCTTAGTGAATTGCAGAAAATTATTGATGAGTGTGGTTATTGTGCAAAGCAAAATTTCAATATTGATGAAATGAATGTCTTTGGAGATGAATGCCATCATGTAGGTTTATTTCAGATAATTAGGAAAAACCTTGTCTTGGTCCATTTTCTGCTGCATTATGGCAGACTGGGTAATTTAGAAAGAGAAGAGGGCTGGGCGTGTTGGTGCATGCCTGTAATCCCAGCTGCTTAGGAGGCTTAGGCAGGAGAATCACTTGAACCTGGGAGGTGGAGGTTATAGTGAGCAGAGATCGTGCCATTGCACTCCAGCCTGGTAATAGAGAGAGATTCCATCTCAAAAAAAAAAAAAAAAAAAAAAAAAAAAAAAAAAAGACATCTAAAGATGAAGGATGAATAGATATAATAGATAATGGAGAAGGGAGATAGTGAATTTCAGTTATGGTCCTGAGAACAACTGCATTGATGAGGGCTGTAATTTGTCTCGCTTCTCTCCATCTTTAAGAGGAAGACCTATAGAAAGTTCCTGAGGATATCCCTTATTTAAAAACTTATTCAGAGAAAGATGAGTCAACCCAGGAAACCAGGGAATGGCTGGGGGAAAATGAATGATGTCTAGCACTATCAGAGCCAATAGAAGAGAACATTTTAAGAAGGAAGGCCCCTAGGAGGTGAAGTCCATGAGGAGTATGAAGTACCTGAATCTTAAAGACGCATGGAGAAGTAGATTCATGCATTGAAAGAGTAGACTGTGCCAGCCATGAAGAGAGTTAGTACAGAGCATAGATAACTGATATCCCCCAGCTGCCATACCATCCAATCAACTGTGGTGTTCTTGCCAAGGCTGCCTTCTCCCAGAGTTCCTCACAGCCAGTGACTGAACACTGCAAGAGAACTAGTGTCAGGTCATTTTTTCCTAATGATGGATGCTTCTACAGGCCCCTTTGCTTAGGGGCTCCCTACCAACCTGACCAAGATTTTTTCCAAAATGCTATGTAGTCTGAGCTCTTGCCCCATCCTCATTTCTTCCTTGTCTCTTTTCAAAAGTGTCATACCTGCATAGTAGTCTGAAGGTTCCTCCCTCCTCCTTATGATCCTGTACTCTATACTTCACAAGCATTTTCCACTACAAATCTCTTATCGCTTACTTCTCACAGCTTCCAAACTGACACACTCACAGGTCTGAAATTTGGTGGAGATAGCACATCTCATTACACTTGGCCTCAGCTGGGGCTACTCAAAGGCTAAGAACTAGAGTTATCTGAAGACTGATTCACATCTTTGGCATTTGAAGTTGGCTCTTGGCTAAGACCTTGTCTGTGGCTGTCAACTAGAATACCTACATGTGGCTTCTCCCTGTGGCTGGATTTCTCCCAACATATTTCCTTGACTCCAAGTCCTAAGAGAGAAATAGTTAGACAGAAGGCTTGTTACCTTTTTTGACCTAGCCTCAGAAGTCACACAACATCGTATCTACTGCATCCTATTTGCCATACACAGGGCCAACTCTGACTCATTGTGGGAGGCAATCACATACAGACATGATTACCAAGCAGTGTAGATCACTGGTAGCCATCTTAGACACTAGTTACCTCAGTCTAAATGTA
>NC_045437.1:68227361-68314072 GCF_002776525.5 Piliocolobus tephrosceles
GATCACTGGTAGCCATCTTAGACACTAGTTACCTCAGTCTAAATGTAACACAGAAAAATGGATATATCTTGAAAATGTTGTGTTAAAACAAAGAAGCAAAAGAAACTATTTTTATCAATGTCAAATACGTACATAAACACCAAACTACAATACGTATCTTATAAGAATACATACAACAAAAAGTTATGATTCAAAAATTTTAGAATGGCTGGTATAGGGAGAGAAGCAGGATGATAATGAGAAATAGGAATAACAATCTGAAAAACAAAATATATTTTGTTTTAACAAATGTTTAATTCAAATGTAATTTTCCATTTACATATAACCATTTATATTTCAAAATGATGTTCACATCATAATATGCAAACTACTATTGGAAAATGAAGATAGACTGCAACTCCATTACTTTCCTAAGAGCAAGAATTTCAGGCAACATGAAACTCTCCCAGTGGAAGCTTTGCTTTGGTTTCTATTCAAACAGCTAATGGTGATCTGCAACTTTTGCAAATGCTCTTTGATTAAAGTTTCTTATTTGTTGAAGACTGGCCAAGGTCTAGGCTCATAATCGATATTAGACCTTTAAGAATGACTATTTCCTGTGTTTTGAGTTCAATTACTTGTATTATGTACACGTAAAATTTGAAGCCAATTAATATAAATGACATATTTCACATGTCAGATGTTCCTGCATTTAGCCTATACATTAATTTAGATAACATTAGTCATCATTTATGTAAGTATTTAGTTTGTAGATTCATTATTTGTTCTTTTGAATACACAAATATATATTTTAGAATAAATTAGAAAAAATTTGTGAGTTATAGAGACATGAATCTCTAAACTTGAATATTTTCTTGAAGTTACTTCCCTTATAACAGGAAAAAAGTGAACATTTATGTAAAATGATAATACATTTTTTCATCTTTAAAAGAATACTTTGTGGTTTGCAATGTGATTCTCTTTCATTATGAGTTATGGTTTCACAGAGAACTATTATTGGAGTTATGCTAATTATTCATACATGTATATATTATTTCTTTTAACTTTTTAAACCTTTGCATACAAGTCCCTTTAAAAATTCTTTAGTTTGGCAGTTGGCAACTAGTCAATGCTCAACCAACTTCCTGCAAAAGGACATTATTTTGCATGTCCTTGGAGACTGGATAATTAATGTGTAATGTTTTACTTAAAACTGTAATTAAGTTTAAATTAAAATTCTTTGGGTTTTTAATAGAAGAGGAAACATTTTGGTGCCTTTTTCACTTAAATATTATATTTTCCAGCCTGCCTGGGCCAAACTGCCTCCATTTATATATACTTAATATTGTTGTTTTAATGTTGGCATTGGGTCTGGAAACTTTAAGAAAACTTTGTTGTTTTTTTTTCCTACCCTCCATCACAGTTGGTTCACTTTAGTTTGTGTTAAACATATGACGAAACAAATAAGACGCTCATTGCCATTTGCTATTTACCCCTTTATGGAAATTAGAGAAGTTCTACTTACCCTTTTCTTGAAAACTCATTTTTAAACCTTATAGACTGATCTTCAAGAGCATCTCTTTCTATTCTCCAAAGGGCAAAGTTAGAAGTGTATTTAGATATTCCTTCTCAGTCATCCTTTCTACTTTCTGTTCCTCGAGCACTAGTTCTATTCTGAGTATCAGTCACATGGCTATGAAAATTCATGAAGAAGTTTCATCAAGAAACGTCAGTTGGAAGACCACCCATCTCGTTTCCAGCTTGGATATACATCCCACCCCCTGATTTGAGGGATACCAGCATATTCTGAACTTGAGTGTTTTCAAATTAATCTTCACATTCAATAAACTCTGCTAATTTCACTCACTTTGTACTTTTCCTCATTTTCTACTTCCAGTTCTCAGAATTAGAAAATATTTTAAGTTACAATTCATCTACCATTATTCTTACTCAAGAATTTTATTTAAAAATACCTGAAGTAGTTGGTAATGTATAATAACTAAAGAATAAGCCAGATCTACATAAAACCATAAACACGAGCAGTCACCGAACATGAACTGGGATGTTCAGTAAATCTCCAATCTGAATGATTTGTCATCATTAGTGTGGTTGCATTGTGATCATTTCTGGAAGAAACAGGTCAACTAGTTTATAGAAAAATTCAGTCATATTCAATTTTGGCTTCAGCATCTATACTTCGAGCAAGTGGGATCTTTAAAAATATATTAAAATTTGCTATTTTTATTGTATTGTAGCCAAATGCCCAAAAGAAAATAAATGAGAATCTCCAAACTAATTGGGGTCTCTGTCAGGACTGACAGAAGTATTTAAGAAGGTGAAATAGATGATGTTATATTTAATGTACATAGCCATTGTTCTTCATAATTTGTGTTTTAAGTCTTTTGAAAAGCATTGCTGAGGCAGTAGGAAAATCAGACACAGTGAGGACGCTTAATTCAAAAGGACAGTTCCATTTGGGAGCCAGAGTATCTTGTGGGATTTCACTTCTAGACGTGCCCACCATGAAATCCCTCCTAATCCTCTTTTCGGATACTCTGCCCCCAAACGTATCCAACCAAGTGACTCTTTTGGGCCCTTTTTTCTCTTAGTTTGGAAGATGAAAGTACTGCTCTTCTACAGGGATTTTAAAGGAGTAAACGACCTCTCTTCATTAACACCCCATTTTATCAAGAAATAACATATTTCTTTTATGTGGACAAAGGGTGGAGTGATGTTGGTATTGTGAAATGACTCTCATTTCAGTAAGTCCCATGGAGAGGTAGCCAGTGGTTCTGAATTTGTAGCTTAGGGCTCTTAAAGCCATATATTCTTAACCCCAATCCTTAGGGTCCAGTTCCATGCTTAGCATCTAATATCATCTTACATTTTATTTTATTTTTAACCTGGGCATAATATTATCTCAGAAGTCTTCCCTAAAGCCAAGGTTTGCCTAAAAAGGTTCCTCCTCTCTGCTTTGACACTACCTTTGATCTTAACATTTACCTTATGTATCGGACAGTTCAATATTCTCTTGCTCCACCTTGTCATTCAGACCATGTTCCAACAGGATTGAGAGGACCCAAGAAATGTTTATCTGGAGTCATGCATGTGCAACTGGACAGTACCTCACTTTAGGCTAGCAATTTTTACCTCTCGTTCACTGCCCATTTTCTGTCCTGGCTTCTGGGTTGCCTTAATATGGGATGATTGTGAGAACCTGCCAGCACTCGTGCACATGCAACCTGAATTTTTCTGAAATTAATGCCAGGGGAGTCACCCTTGACCTATGTGTGACTGGAACTGACAGATAAATGCTTCTTCTCTTTGACTGTTGGGGCTGAGTTGTGAAATGTGCTTTGTAAGGCTCATTGGATAATCCCAGCATGTTTACTTTCCCCATTCTACACTTCTACTTCCTGAGGTCATATTCCCATATAAATTGCTAATATTCAGACCTTCACCCAAGTCTATAATTTTTGGAGAAAACTTGGCCAAGACACTGTAATATATTGGAATAATTTTATTTTGGAATTGTGTCCCCACCGTTACACTGTAAGCTGCTTTCGTATCTAGTACTGTCCCTGGCACATAGGTGCACTCCACCAATCTTTGGAATTAGCATCATTTACAACTTATTTTTTTTCCAAAATAGTTACACCAATATTGTTACCTTAATACAAATTTGAAGATCATATTCAAATTATCATATGCATAGTCATTGAAAACCTAAATGACAGATTTTTACAAACATATTGGATATATTGAATGGAAACTATTTTTTGAAAATGCTTGAACTCTTCATGAATGAGAGAACATCTTATCAGTTGTCAAAGGTCTATTCATACAGATTTACCTTATTAACAAGAATGTATTTCCTACTGTGTTAAGAGCACAGAATTAAATACCTTGGGAGTGAAGAGATGGATTCCTTAGTTTTGAAGGCCTTGAGGTCTATGGAGAGAGGAAAAACCTGCCCTCATTAAATTCCTGGGGAGCAATAGAAAATAAAATGTCAGAATATACAAAATAATGTAGTATTAATTGAAAGTTGTGCATAAATTTTTCTAAGAGAATACAAAATCCTTTTAAGGTGATCTGGCATCATGCACTTTATGTTACAAGTAGTAGATTAATCAATTGATCTATCTGTTTATTTCTATCAACACTCCAATAATGTGACTTTATAAACACAAACTGTGCAAAACCTCCTCTGGTAATTTCTAAGCTAGAAATTATGCCTTTCTAAAATAAAAATCTCTTTTCTTTAACACCAAATGATACAATTTCTGTATGGAAAATAAATGCATTAAAAACATGTCTCTAAAATCAGGCTTTCCTATATTCCTAGATAAGTTAAAACTGGACAAATTGATAAGATTTAATAATTTGTCAGATCCAAATGATAAATGGCCCATTTGCCACATTGCTTTGCTCTCTTGATGAATGTGCTGTGCTTGATGTATAAATAAAATAATGAACCCATAAAAGATAAATATTAAGCACATGCTGAACACTTAGGTACATACACCAGAAAATTATTCTAAAAGAATCTGCTCCGAAAGTATGGATTTTAATAGCACAATTCATTCCCTTTATCTGTAAACTGGAAGATGTAGATTTAGTCGCATGGCAGGGCACACTGTAGTTTTGGGGCTAGTGCTAAGTCTCAAATAGGATTTCTGAAAATGGGGAAAACATTTCGTACTATTGTAGAGGGAGACTACTATTGTCATGTAAACAAAGGAAAACCCAATAGTAATTTAAAATGAGTTACATATTTGACAGCTCACTCCCTTGCCAGATTTTCCTATTCTTTCACTAGAAAAATAAATAATGGATTTTGCTTAATTTGCTTTTCCAAGTAAGGAATCTATTAAATATGGTCCCATGATTACAAATACATACATTTTATTACATATCAAAAATTTGAGTGTGATATTTTATAGCTAATTTAAAAAATGGTGTTTTAAATAAAGCAACTGAAATATGATAATATAGTTTCAGGTTATATTTTCATTGGTGTGCAAATATGTTACCCAGCCTATATTTATGGGTTTTGTGATTCAAGTGAACAATTTGTATGCAAGTGCCATGTTTTTGTGCGAAGATAATCTATTTCACTCCTTTGAATTAAGTCTTTCTCATTTTTGTAATACATTCAAAAATCTTTAGAAAAAAATACAATGTAATCTTTTAATAATCACATCTGGAATTGACAAAATTGTCTTATTAAAGGACAAAAAGAAAACTAAGCTAGAAATACTAGGAAGGAATAATGAATTATAAGTAAGGAAAAAATTGTCTGTTACGAAGGTGGTGTTCGAGGAAAGTATCTTTACTAAACTAGGTAATTTAATGACTGTGTTTCCTCTAGTTTATTTCCTCTGGCTAACGAGAGCTCTATTTTAGAAAACAAGAAGGAAGAAATTTCTCCTGGTTAGGAATCCTAAGTCAGTAGAAATGCATTAATTATATTGAATATATAACTACTACATGGAGATAAAGTGTATTTTCAGTAGCTTATACATATCTCATACCAGATGTAATGGAAGTGGAATATATCATGGCTATATATGACAATAGAATCACCTAAAATAATGAACCTACATTATTAATTTAGGAATCTTAAGGGACAGTATTATTCAAGCTCTAACACCTATTTTATCAGTCATGTTATTTAAATGTCACTGTGTGCTAGAATTATACAACTGGAAATGAAAACTGTTCCTCATTACCTCCCTTTTGAAGCTTACCAAAAGTGCATGCAATAGCATGTTTAATTCATCATAATTTGCTGGAAAGCACACGTAGACCAAATTTAAATGGGAAGAAATTTATTGCATTCATAGGATCAACATATTCTGAATTTATTTTGGAGGTGGAAGATGCACCCAGGAGAACTTGCTCATATCTTGATTTTTAGGCATTGCAATTACAGTATCTCTGCCAAAATTTTGCATCAGCCATTAACTTACTATATGACATTACACAAGTTACTCAGTGTCTCTGTGCCTCAGTTTCCTAGACTATAAATGTAGACATGAAAATACTTGGGAGGATTAATAGGTCAATGCCCTAAAGTGCCTGACACATTTCCAACACTGAGTAAATGGTAACTATTTTTTATTAACATCATAGTTATGCCCATGCCTTGTGCGCTACACTGTCTTAGATTTAGAAAGAACTGGAGCCTTCATCGTTCTCTGTCTTGTTTCCTGGAAAGAAGCCAGAATCATCAACACAGATTTAAAATTAGTCATACTTTTCATGCTACTGACCAAGGACCAGGCTTCTGTATTTGTAAGCCTTGCTTAAGGCTGGACATGGTGGCTCATGTCTGTAATTCCAGCACTTTGTGAAGTCAAGGCATGAGGATCACTTGAGCCCAAGAATTTGAAACCATCCTGGGCAACATGGCAAGACCCCATCTCCACAAAAAAATAAGGAAAATTAGCCAGGCATGGTAGTATACATCTATAGTCCTAGCTACTGGGAAGGTGAAGGCGGGCGGACCGCTTGAGCCTGGGAGGTCAAGGCTGCAGTGAACTGTGTTTGTGCCACTGCACTCCAGCCTGGGTGACAGAGTGAGACTCTATCTCAAAACAAACAAAAAACCCTAAGAAACATAACCAAAATGTTGCTTCCAGGAGAGCCCCTGCACTAGTCTTTTTGAGAGAAGCTGCATGTTTATCTCAGATTTTGAGATCAGTGGGAGCAGGAACAAGGACAGGCATGGAATATGAACAATTAGTGAATTATATACAAATGTAGAGGTAGGGATACAGTGCAATCATACATACTTTTCTCCCTTCAAAGAATATCAATGAATAGAGAATTTCATGATGCCCTATTAGCTTTAAGTCAGATTAGATATGTGAGTTGATCCTCAGTTCTTAGAGATCCATTCCCTGGAGGATATGAGGAGAGATTCTGTGACCTGTGTGAAGGGTCATGTTCCACTCCCAGTTATGGGGATGCATTTTCTATCTTCCTACATAACCACTTAAACTATTTTATTTCTTAACATCTACATGCCCACAACTGTCATGAATACTGCTATGAAGACAAAAGCAATAGAAGATACTATCCCTATCATTAAGGAGCTTAAAGTACAGTTGGATAGGTAGCCCCAAATATAGCAAACACTAGAAACAAAAACAATTGTGTAATCATGTGATAGATTGGGTGGAAATGTGCGATCTGGCACATTGGAGTATAAAGAAAACAAACTCCAGTAAGTTCTGAACCTTAGGTTTCTCATCTGTAGAATCTATGTTAATGCTCACCTCACAGAATGGTTATGAAGAGTAAATGGTATAGTTATTTGTTCTAAGAGTCGGGAACATTATATGCCCTTAATAAACGTTAGTAGAAACATCATCCAGGCTTGATGTAATTTAAAAATATTTTTCCATACATTTATATGAAGATACTCTGTTACATGGAAATCAAGATATTAAGTGTACGATGGTGAACAAAACAAAGAGAATTGTACTTTCACAGAGCTGAAATTCTAGCTGGAAAAGAGAGAAAATAATTACATAAGCAAACAGAAAACAAATGACAAGCAGTGATATGTTATTGACATTTTTTTTTTTTCCAGACAGAGTTTCGCTCTGTTGCCCAGACTGGAGTGCAGTGGCGCAATCTCGGCTCACTGCAAGCTCCACCTCCTGGGTTCACGCCATTCTCCTGCCTCAGCCTCCCGAGTAACTGGGACTACGCCCCGTTAACTTTTTGTGTGTGTGTTTTTAGTAGAGACGAGGTTTCACCGTGTTAGCCAGGATGGTCTCAATCTCCTGACCTCGTGATCCACCCACCTCAGTCCCCCAAAATGCTAGGATTACAGGCATGAGTTATTGACAGTTTTTAAAAGCACAGCTATGTGTTGAAGAGAGAGAAAGAGTTACTTTAGACCAGGTGGTCAAGTCTGGGAGGCCTTCTGAAGGCATGATATCTGAAGGAGTGATATTAAAGCTGAAAGCTGAGTAATAAGGTGCTAGCTACATTCTGATCATGTATGTTCATCAAAGGACAATTTAAAGATTTCCGGAAGTTCCTAATGAGCATACATTAGTTATTTATATGCTCCTTCAAGATCACCGATAGTGACATCTCAAACAACATATATCCATCTCATGAACTAAAGAAACCCAAACACAAGCCTAATGCTTCATTGGGGAATCTCATTTTTCTTGTGTGTGTGAGGGTATACTGCACGTGTGTATTACAAAATACAATTATTGCTAACCTGCTTGATTTTCTACTTGAAATGATTATCCCATGCAATTGACCTGTCATCACAATGACATCTTTCAGAATGTTGAGATTTATTGACTATCACATTTTTATTTTCAACAATTGGAAGCATGTTATCTGAAGAGTATCCTGGTGATAGTCACAGGAGTGAACACGGTTCCATAATTCTTTGCAGGACTACCCTTCCACTGCTTGTGATTTCCTGCAGTACATTAATGAATTGTGTGTGATGTTGCCTTGAATAGCAGTTCTGTCTGTGGCCTCAAGTTGATTTTGGGCCTAAGAGATTGAAAACAAAGGGAGTGTACTAAGACACACGTTATTACCTGACAAGGCAGCTGCACTTCCATGGGAGGTGACCAAAAAGCCTTCTTATGAATCCATGCTGACCCTATAGAACTCTTCTACGTTTTGATAGTGTCCTTTTACAGATGTTACAAAGATGTTCTGGATTTGTCATTAACCTCTTCTATAAAAGCAAAATATATGGAATACATAAATATGCAATCAACTGAGTTTAAGAAATTTGTAAATAGGTCCCTTTTATAAACTTAAGACCAGATTATAAAATTAATATGGATATATAAAGGCTTGAATACGCTTGTTGGGACACAACTGCTCAACAAATGTAAGTAGCCTTTTTATCATTCAATAGATCACTCTGTTGTCTAAATACCACTGTCATTCTGAATGAGGTAATATTTGAAGATATGACTTGGTATCTCCTTTGAGACATAATTGGGGACTTATAATACAAATGATAATGTAATATGAATACTCTTCTATATGTCCTTTTTGGCAAATCTTTATTATAATGATTATACAGCTCTGTTACTGGCCCAAGGTCAGTCTCAGGTTCCAGATTGCAAATGTATTGTCCATTTTCACCCTTGAGCTGCTGCAAGATTGCTTTTCCACTGGGGACTGGATACCAGCGAAAATAATACAAAGCATTTTGGGAACATGCGGTGCTTTCTTCCAGTGGCATGAAACTTCAAAGTGAAGAGACTGATGAGTCTCTGAAGAATCCAACTGCTGAAGTAGAGGACAAAGAATTTCTGCTCCTACCTAAATATCCTAAATATAAAGACACATTTATGAATGAATACACCCAGATATGTTAACAGATTATGCCAGTAGAAGAAGAGGTAACTTGTATTTGCCGGGCAGGTTTAGTTTTAGATCATGTATTCCCCTTGGACTCCTGTATTCATGTGATGTAATGGCTAGAGTTAGACTAGTTCAAAAATATGTTGGCAGCAGTAAGTAATCATGCATGCATGATCTGCAATTTTTACCTCACATTACTTACTCATAAAAGGAAACTTTTAAAATAAAAATATTTATATTTTTTATATTTTAGATCTGTGGTAGTACAGAGGTTAAAAGTACTGAAAATTAATTTAAATAGACCTGTGTTCAAATTCCAATTCTGACATTTATTAACTGCATAACGTTGGACTGGGTTCTCAAACATTTCTAAATTTAGTCTTTTTATTTACAAACTATAAAAAGAAATAGCTATGTCAAAGGGGATATTAAAATAATGAAATATATCTAAAGTTTCCTGGTAAAATTCTGAGTTTATTTCAGTGTTCAATAAATGATATTCATTATATGGTTGCTGGCATTTAGAGAAGATTTTAAAAGGATTGCTGCTAAATTTAATTCCCATATAGCACCTCTTATAATCAATTCTTACTGTTCTTACTGCCATTTCCTCTTTCAAATTTTCTCTGTTTCTGTCTCTATACATACATACACGCATATACATGCAATTTTAAAGTTTACATTCTGGCTTTCATCATGGCAGGATTGTTCTAACAACTTTCTAATGTCATCTTTGGCTTCTCCATCTTTCCTCCCTCTCAAATTCACTTTATGTACTAACTCCTTCAGTTTCCTAAAACACAATTCTCATGGTTTTTGTTTTTTGTTTTTTTAAACGTCACTAATTTCTCTTTGATTACCAGATGAAATTCACCTTTCTCTTGCTATCATTCAGTGTTCTTAGTGGTAGTCACACCCTCCTACTGCCAGGGATCATCTACTGTCAGCTGTGGTCTTTGTAACTTCAAAGTCACCTGTTTCTCCTGCTTCTTTTTGTGCCACTCTCACTTTGACAAGCTTACCTTTCCTAGCTTCACCCGTGCCATGCTCTGCCCTGCTGAGGACATTTCTATAAACTATTTATACTGCCCAGAATTCTCTCTAGCATTCCAGGATTATTATGTCCTCTGAATCCTTGCTGTGCACTTAAGAAAACTACAAGTTTGTCTGTTTCACCCTATTGCACAAAGGTTCTCCAAAGCCAATTTTATCATGAAGTTCAATGTTCGGAATGTATATTACGAAGTTTCCTGTAATCAATACTTGTAGAAGGCAGGCTAAAGAAACAGCATTGGGCCAAGGGAGAAGTCAAGGTGCAAAACAGTCCCAACAACAACTTCCGCTAACCCCACAGGGAACTCTAGAGATAACATGAATCATCACAATTTTCCTAAAGAGGCTGAAATGGTCTGGCCTTTATAATCTTGAGTCAATCTATCAGTTAATATGGATCCCTGCTCTGAAGGGTGTGAGCTTGACCAAGGTGGTTCTCTGAAGCTTAAGCGGCTTCTGAAAGGCAAATACATGCAGGCTGGGTTCTGACAGCACTCTCAATAGCTGGGACAAGTATTTTATTGAGGATCTGGGAAGTGCATTCCCTTATACATCACATATCCAAAAAGCAAAACTAGCTAACTGAGCTCAACAACATGATCTAACTATTCTGTATCTTCTATTGACCAGAACCAATTCACAGTGTCAAAAACAGGGTTCTGTGTCCCATGGTGGAGAGCAGAGACCCCCAACTGTCAGCAATCTGTGTGATGAAGCATGCACAGGGGAATGAGTTTTATTCTAGAAAATGACCTTCTTTATATCCCATGGAGAAGTGGAAGAAGCAGCAAGGTTGTCACCGAAGAGCAAACGGCTCCTGTCTATAGCCATGTAGTTTAATATTTGTTTAAATGCCAGAACAAATCCTGCAAAGTTTAGGGACATAAATCAGAAGTGCATTTTTCTTATGAACTCTGCCCTAACAGACCCTTGATAAGACAACTTATCACCTCAAAATATCACACAATTACATTTCTCCCTCTAGAATACTATTACTAATGACAATTTCAAATAGCTTTTTGAGAGCCTTAACCTTTTCAAGGGTACTCATCACATTGATCTCTCAATAGTTTGAACTTCTGTATTCTCTCTGAGTTTTAATATTTTATGGTGACATTTTCCGTCAGATAATTAAGTGTATTTATCTGAAACTGAATTCATGCATAGAGAACATCAGTCCTCTACTCAAAAACTCCACTCGCTGTTCACTTATTTTAACATCTCTTTCAAAACGTATTTTCAAATGCTTAAAAAAAACCCTTCACATCTAATATATGAGATTTATCATTCTGCAATCAAATAATATCAGATGGTTGTAGTCAGTATCAATGATTTATTATTTTGTCGTTATGACTTCTCAATCCAAAAAATTCAATAAATGTTTATTTGTGACAAGGGACTGTAGTGGACACACTGGGGTATACACATATAAACACAATACAGACCTTGGATATTTATTGAATTGATTTGTGGAAGCAAATTCTGAGTTTGTAAGAGAAATAAGATATGTAGAACACATTTATGATTCAATAAGAATGCTAGTCCTGTTGATTCAGGGCTTGGTAAAGGCTTCATGTTGAAGATAGCATTAAAGTTTGACCTTAAAGATTGGGTGGTAATTATGTATTTATGTACATATATATTTAAATTTTATAGGTAAATATGTTGCTGATTTGGTACTCAGCAAAGACTCAGAGTTAGAGTCATCTCTCCTTTATTATGATCATAGTTTATTTTATGATCATAACTCTACTTCTTCTATTATGGTTCACATGCGTTTGGATTCTATATACAAGGTTACGTTTTTATTTCTAGATGGCAACAGATTTAAGATTCAACCTAGGAGTGAATATCTTACTCAGTTTATTAACCTCTCTGCACAGGAGATTGGGTATGTGACTTTCTGTGATCCTGAGCTCAACTTACTTCCAAATAGTTGTCTCCCTCCTGCAATGTACTCTAAGATTTATCAGAAAATTGAGGTTTATTAGAAAAAAATGAAGTTTTCATATTATATTCTAAGTTGAAAGTCAACACTTCATTAGAATATAAATAGCTAATTTCCCAAAATGCAACAATGGAATAAGAAATCAAGTGCATAATCATTAATCACCAATGATTCTCTTTAGTCACCTTTCTTGAGTTATAGATTTTAATTCTTTAAACTTCTAAGTTGGAATATGAATAACATCTGAAATATGCCCAAAATATGTTCAGTGCCTTCTAATTGTAGAGTGATTTTCCACATAATATCTCTTCAACCTCACAATGAGTAAGTAAAAATATGGTATTCTCTTAATTTTGCATATGAGAAAAGGGAGACATTGAAAAGTCATGTGAAAATTCATTGTCAAATAGCAAGTTGAGTGTAAAGCATGGACTGGTAACCTGATCTGTAGCTTCATTTTCAGTGTACTTCAGTAGTTTTTAGATGCAAAAATCAACCAATTTTCCTCTCACTTTTGAGTAACAATATCTAGTGAATCATCTCAGAAGAGGAGCATTTTCGTAACTCTCACCTGAATGAACTATTGTTTAAATGCTATTAGTTATTGGCAATGGGCCTGAACTGAAGTGCTGACATATGGGAATAGAAAACCTTTTCGCTCCTTGCAGAAAACATTTATTTTTTCTGGCAGCATATCTTCAAGGTAGCTGCTGGAAGGTGTTAATAAGCTCAGAAGGAAGGATCTAGAAGGGTGACAAATGTAGGTGTGAAATCCAGCTGCTTCTGATGTGAAATAAGACCCATAGGTCCCAAAGAGCTCTGAACCGAGAGAGAGCACTGTGACTCATGGCATTTACTAAAACACAGCTGATGTTACCTGGGGGGTACTAGGTGAAACATGCCAGTTTAACTTCTACAGTTTTCAATGTGACTCTTTTCTTATTTTAAAGTAAAAAGGACAAAAAGTCAGCAAGTTCATAGAAAAACTTTCAGGCCATATTTTTGATAATTCCACATGAAAAAAATATTAAATTCAAATCCAAAGTTATTATAAAGGCTTCACTGTCTTCATGAGAACTACATGGAGAAAATAAATTACAAAGAAAACAGGAGTTTAGGAAAAGTGATATTGTGCATATGAACATTTTAGAGGTCTGAGGTAACCCCAAATTTATTTCTAAAAGGATAAATTGCAAGTTCCATCTTAGGATACAGTTAGGATACAGTGGGTGGGAAAAAAGATGATTGAAGAACTATAAAATAGGATTTATGTAGAAGATAAATGTATTTGAATAATTTAATTGGAGAAAGACCTGGCTAAGGATGACAACAATTTTCAAGTAGGTTGAATATTTCTCAGATGATGGTAATCATTTATTTCTCAATTTTCCTGAATCAAGAACAATTTATACAATTTTAAATGATAGTGCAAGGGTTATAGTAGGATGTAAAAATGAACATTTAAAAATTTAGCTAGCATGTATTGAATGCGTAAAATTTTGTATATTCTCTGATAAATATTGGGGTTATAATTATGAATGTTTGGGTTAAACTGTATCCCCCAAAAAGATATGTTGGAGTCTTAATTGTGAGTATCTGTGAATGTGACCTTATTTGGAAATTGAGTTTTTACAGATGTAATCAAGTTAAGATGAAATCATTAGGGTGAGCCCTTATCCAATAGGAATGGTGTCCTCATAAGCAAAGGGAAATGTGGACATAGACGCACAGAGAGAGGAGAATGCCACGTGAAAACACAGAGATACTCATAGAAAGAAGACGATGTAAAGACATCACCTCATCCACAGGGAGGTCAGCCATGTGAAGATGGGGACAGAAACTGGAGTTATGCTGCAGCGAGCCTTGGCTGCTGGAGGCTGGAAGAAGCAGTGAAAATTCTTCTCTAGATTCTTCATGGAATACATGGCCTGGCCAAAATCTTCAGTTTGGACTGCTAGCCTCAAGAACTGTGAGACAATAAATGTCTATTGTTTTAAGCCACCCAATTTGTAGTTCCTTGTTGCAGTAGCCCTAGCAAATGAACACACTATGTAGACATTATTTTTGGCTCTGAGAAATGCGAAGCCTAGTGGGTCAATGGGAAATGATGTATTTTTAGTCCAGTGTGTCTATAATACCTCTATGTTATGTGCAAAATCCTGATTTTCCCTCAAATTCATCTCACATACTATTACTACTTTCTCTTTATGATCCTTTTGATTCTCACATAATTTAAAATTGATTTATTGAAACAGTGTGTATCATTTTGAATTGCAAAGATGCATTTTGATGTTAACTCCTTAAATACCTCCTGTGAGCCCAAACGGTATTTGGCACAATTCATTGAATAAGGAAGAAATGAATGATAAAGGTGATATTTAAATGGAGATCACATTCAGTGAAATGGAATTCCCTTACACTCAGTATGAAAAACCATCTATAATGTACAAACTACATGCTTACTTACTTTTTATTAAATTCAGTGTGGTAAGTGCTATAATTAGCATATGGACAAGATACTTAAGAACATAGAGGTTGAAATAATTAACTTGGACTAGAGGAGTCAATAAAGAGGGGCTTAAGATGTTTCTGAATTTCTGTTCTGAGAAATATTATAAAGTGCTGTCCATAAAAATGAGAGATGTAATATCGCCCCAGCATTTCCCTTCGAGTTCAAGGAAGGTAAATTTTGTTAATGTGTCAACTATAGTTTTTGAGGCTAATATCAGAAAAATCTGCAGTTGTTGTTGTTGTTGTTTTTGAGATGAAGTCTCACACGGTCACACAGGCTGGAGTACAGTAGCACGATCTCGGCTCACTGTGACCTCCATCTCCCACGTTCAAGCAATTCTCCTGCCTCAGCCTCCCCAGTAGCTGGGATTACAGGCGTGTGCCACCAGGTCAGCTATTTTTTTGGGGGGGGGGGGGATGCCGAGGCAGGTAGATCATTTGACTGTGGCCCTCTTTGCATCTTAGATGCAGAATATGCTGATTTACAGGATTGTCCACTTTAGTACACAATTTATATTTGTAATGAGTTCTAAGCACCAAATCTTCACTTGACCTCAAGAAGAGTGAGATGATGCTTTCAGGTTAGCAACTGTGGATAGCAGTTTTCAGTTTTCCTTTCTAAATTGTAGAGAACTAAAATAATCCGTAGAGAAGAATAGAGTCTCTTTTAGCTTTTTATTTTTATTTTACTTTTTTTCAGTTATACTAAAGTATAACTAAAAACTAAAAAATTATATAGTATCCAAAATATGTAAGGAATTTATACAACTCAATAGCAAAAAGCAAACAAGAAACCCTCAACCCAACCAAAAAACAAATAGTCCAATTCAAAAATGAACAATGAACCTGAATAGACATTTTTCCAAAGAAGACATATAAATGGCCAACAGATATATAAAAAGAGAGTTTTTTTGTAAATAGTTGTTCTCCTGGGCCTGCAATTTAAGTTCAAAATTTTACCCATCACAGTTCTCATTTTAAAGACAAGATGCCTAGAATGCTAATTAGTTCATTCAATTACTTCCTCTTCTTTATAGCAGTCTGGCAAGGTCATTCACCATCATCAAGGTGGTGTGGACCTTTCATTTCAGCTGACTAAACTTGAACCTTAGGTGGGATGGAGTGAGCATCTTTCTCGTTGTTATTTTTCTCTGTGCCAGGAATGGTTCCCACTTCCTACTGAGATAAAACTTAGTCCCTCTTACACCGCTACTTCGTGGGCTCTTACTGCCTCTTGTCATGGGCATCTTAGTCACTACAGTGGTCACTCCTGCCATTGGTAAGAAGTAATTGCTCAACTCTCTTTACCTTAGATTTCCACATTTGTATCTGCTTCTGTCCCAGGGACAGACACACTCCCCAGAAGGTGGGAGTGATTATCTGATATCCTACACAAAAGTTTCTGGAACTACATTAGATGAAGAGGTGACAACAGTAAAGATATACAGGGCATTGCGGTGAACAATTTCTTCCCTGCTGGCGGATTGCCAGCTCTTCTAAATATTAAGCAGTTTATAATCTTCTGAATCTTCCAAACCCTTCTGAATTTTTGCGCTCTAGCTAACTTTCTGTTATTTGGGTTTGTCCAGTGCTTTCTATTAATTTAAAGAGTAATTTTATTTGGACTTCTGCTTATATGCGATTTCACAGCCACTTATCTTTCATCTTTTATAAACAAATTTTAATTTGAGAAAATAGTAATTGATGAAAATGGATGGAGGAACAAATGTGGCAATCCAGGAACTGGCCCAGATGTATGACAGGTGGCAGAGAAAAGCTAGACTGAAATTGAAAAGAGGATACAGATAATCCACAGAGATAAATAAGAAATTTTAGAATTAGAGAAAATTTAGTCTTTGAAACCACTTCCAGGAATAATATTAATAATATTTTACTTGTATATAACTTATAAAATGTTTTGCATGGTTATATCATTTGACATCTAGGATAATACTATAAGACAGTCATTATTCTCATTTTAAAATGAAGAAATCAAGGATAAAAGAGTCAAAGTGATTTACCAAAATTCACAGAACTAAAATTATCCCATGACAATGACTTAAACGCAAGTCATCTGATTTCAAGGATGTGCTTGTATCTTTACACCCCTGTAATGAAATAAGCACCATATCTATAATGTTGAAATTGAAGTGAAAAAAATGCATTCTGGCTTCCTAGTGACTTGCACTGGATAGTTTAGTTTTCAAAGCTGCATACCACCTACTCCTTGATACTACATAAATATGTCAGCTGTTTAAACATTCTAAATGGTTAAAAAAAAAAAAAAAAAAACCTGAAGCCCCATAAATGGAAAAGTCCCCTTTATCTAGGGGCCTCGTGTATTCTGTGTTGTGCTAGACACATACATTTCAACAGCCATAGTTATGTTTTAACCAAACCCTAAGAGAAGAAAAATCATGGCAAAGGTGAAAGATTGGTGCTGGGAGTAGTTGGACAGTACACCCCACTAGGCAATCGTATCAGTGCTATTTATCTCATTTCTAATGGATTGTTCTTATGCATGTTTGTATACATGCCTGTGAGTTTATGCATATGAGAAGCTGAGGGAAACACTTTGTTCACAAATACATAATGATTGTATAGAATCTCTGAGGTGGAAGAAACTTTGGAGATCATGAAATAATACAGATTAGAAACTTTCCTCCTTTCAAAGACAAACCATTTTAAAAATAGTCTAATTGTTGGAAATGGTATATTTATACTAGGTTTAAAATCTATCGCCGTATAACCCAATTGTCCCAGTTTGGCCCCAGAGGGCTTTACACTCTGTTGACAATTCTTCAAATATGTGAAGATTTTTATCATTCGTTGTCCCTTATAAGCCTTGTCTTCCTCAAGGAAAATATTTATAGTTCTTTCAATCATTTCACATATGAAATAACTGCCCTTATATTTATGTACTTCATATTGTTGCAGACCCCCTTCAAATGTGGCATTTATCACAATGACAACCACACAGACGTGTTGATTCTGATGCAACATTTACTAGAAGGATGACTTGCCTTATTTAAATGGATTTAGCTCTTGGGAGAGCTATGCCTCAGTGCTAATGCTTATTGGATTTATTCTTAAGGGAATCTATATCCTTAGTATGTGAGCTGCTAAGTCATTTTATACTTGCACAGTACTTTTGAGCTTAAAGTCACTTTCCATTTAATATATTTAAATTTCAGCTCACGATTTTAGTCTGCCCAGATTTTCTGTAATTTCACTTCTCTTGTCTTGTGAAGGCCCTTCCCTGCTCACATTTGTGTCGTCCACAAAATTGATGGGAACATATTTTCTATCGTTGCTTTTTGTGGTACATGAGGTAGTACCCAAGTAAAGCCTTTCTTGGTCTTACTTCAAGAAATAACCACGGAAGGTTGCGGTCAATATATGAATCAGAGCTTCACAGGTACTACTGTTTAAGCAACATCAAATCCATCTTATGGTACTGTCTTCTGGACCAAATTCTCTATTCATTTTACCAGTTAGTGTGCCGGTGCCTTTGTCTAACACTAACCATTCTCCTATTCTTTGATAATGTAATGGTCATATTCTTTTAAAATGTGGCAGTTTCATTTAGTAATTTTTTTTTTAGCTAGAAAATATATTTCCCAGCCTCCTTTGTAATTTGTGTGGCCATATTACTATGTCTGGTCAATGGGACGAGAGTCAAATAATCTATGTATTTTCCTTCTCTTCCCACTTACTGGGAGATGACAAGTTAAGCGGTTCCCTTGGACCTGATGGAAGCCACATGTCAATTATGGAAATTTCTATTGCCTTCTACTGTCTATTTTCACATTTTTAGGCAACTTTAATGTAGCCGCTTATATCACATATAGCAGGCAAAAGAGAAGAATTATCAAGTGTTTGATACGTGTACTATTTATCTTCCAATTTAGCAATTTTATTGTTCAATAATAATTTATGCCAATAGCTACTTCTTTTTTTTCCCTAAGTTCGCATCAGATGGATGAACATCATAACAAGGTTGGAGGAAAGCACATCTGGCAATAAATGTGAAAACCCAATCATCCTGTTTATGAACTACAAAAGGATCAATAGGTACTTCTCTTACATGTGGATACTTTAGAAAGTGTTACCTATCAGCCATTCATAATCTGATGTATAGGAGTATAATCATAGAATATAATAAACATATTGTTGACAATAACAGAACTCAGAATAATCAGAATTTAGACTGTGGATGAGTTGGATGAGCAGCAGATATTTAGTTTTGGAGAATGGAGTACTTGGTTAAGAGTGTTGTTAGGTGAAATTAGTAGATTTGCATAGCTGTAAATAGGCCACTATCAGGGCCCTGTGTGATTGAATGAAAAATAAAAAGGCAAAAGTTGAGAAAAATAGAATTAGCAGGACCAAAAGTTAACTCTGGCTCTTTTGCAGTTTTGATCAGAGATCTACTTGTATGCATTGCATTTTTGGATCACATTCTACATATAGGGAAACATAGGTCACCAAGGCCTATTTTTGGCTTTTTGTGGCACAAGGTGTAGTGCCTAATGAGAGCCATAAGGAAAATCTTGCAGGCTAGAAACACTAGTCAACCCCAACTCAGCCCAGGCCCTTTGTCTAGTAGACATACAGTGCTGTCTACTCTATACCAGAATTTACAGTTTGAATTTAAAGAAGGATAAGGAGAGAAGGGGGAAAAAAGCCAGAATAAGAGCAGAAGCAATGAACAGTGGGAGGGAATATTTACCAGACACTGCTATTGGAAGGAAATTCACTTTATTTTCTTTATATGACTCCTCACCTTGATTCTACTTTTCTATCTTCTCTTCTCTATTTTAATAAAGATAGGCCTTTCAGGTTTCTCTTTTTAGTGACGTATGAAACTTATTATGATGAATGTTAATGAAAAAGTTGTTGCTTGAAGTGTTGAAGTTATTTTAGTGCTCTTCTCACAGTGAATGCTGTTTTTCAATAGAAAGAGAATGTGCAATTATGAAATTAGAATAAGCAAGCAGACAATATCATTTTATCCTAATAATGACATGTAATATATTACCATGCTAAAAGTCACAAGTATCAACACATCACTTTGAAAGAATGAAGGTGCATGATTGACCTAGAAGCAAAATAAATTTTACATGAAATATAGGATTTTCCTCCCCTCATCCCCATTTGCCCTCTGTCTTTCCTGAAAGCATCTGCTGTTGAAAGAGCTTGCCAAAAATGTCACTGCCAGATTTTGCTGGACATGGGCTCTGATCATTTCCAAATGACAGAAAATCAGCTGTGGGATTTAGGCTCTAAGTAATCATTAACCATAGGCCCTGCATTGACTGGGTGGAAAATATAATGTTCTTAATCTGCCTGATCTGAAAGGTCAAGCTGTGCCACATGCTGCCTGCTCCCAAGGATTCAATACCAGTCACAACGATTGCAACAATAAAACAGCTTTTCCCTAAAAGATAACACACTCCGTTCCCGGTGGTTAGAAGTACAAGCACCCATGTACATATTCTTCATGTTAGCATTAAGGCATCAATAGTACTTTTTTCATAGAGATGAAAACCATGGGGAAAGACTCAAACATTAGCTTTATGAAATAAAAGAAATGATGGTGTTGGCATCAGTCGGTACAGAAGTCACAATTTTCTTTTTTTTCTTTTTCTTTTTTTTCTGTCTCTTCTAACTGAATGTCTACCTTTGTAAGATATTCATGTATTCTTCAGGTGAAAAGGTTGCCCAAATTCTTCCCAATATATCCTTCAAACATTTACTAAACCGATGGTATTCAAAGACCACAATTTACTTAAAACTTGTATTTCAATAGCTATTGCTGTCAAAGTATCTAAGTGCCTGGTTCTTTTGTTGGAATTCAGATATTTGTCATTATAGATGTAATGAATCAGAACTTCTGGCTTGTAGTTCAGGCTGTGAGGAGCTTAGGAATCACAACCTCATCCTAACAAGAAGCAGAAAGCTGAACAAACTGAAAAATTAACAACTAGTCTTAGATCTGTCAGGGAAGTGAGGACACAGGGTGAACTGTTACCCTTAAAATGGAAGAAACAGAAAGGTGGCTGCAGAGAATCACAGCTTTCCACAGTGGAAGGCCGTGAGTAGAATCTTCCACAGGAACCAAAGCTGGGGTAGGAAAACCTGAAGTATAATTGAAAAATTACCCTGGAGGCTCCTTGTAGACAAATCTAAGAAATACAAACACTAGGGGAACTCAGGTGTGTGTGTGTGTATGTGTGTGTGCATGGGTGAGAGAGACTGTGTGTGTGTGTGTGCGTGTGTGTGTGTGTGTGTGTGTGAGAGAGAGAGAGAGAGAGAGAGAGAGAGAGAGAGAAATGTTGTCAGTTGTATTTCCAGGAGCTCTATCAGGTCCTCACAGTGAAGAGCAGAGAAAAATTCCCTTGTGCTTCTGGCATGGGGAGTAGAAAAGAAACCACTTTGAAATACATCAGAGCATCCTCTTCTTCTTAACAAGTCCTGTCCTCAGGAGAAACTATTTTATCAGAGCCTAACATAGGGCAGGGAAATCCAACTTCCAGCCAGCCCCCACTAGACATTCTGTCCCACCTGAAGCAAGATGAAGACTGAGAAGGGGTACAGGCGCCACAAAAAAGCTGAGACCTAATCTTAGGACTATAGACTGTGTCTCCTTCCCTGACATCTTACCACTAAATTGCTAAAGGCCATTTGCTGCAGTTCCTTTTAACCAGTACTTCGTGCCCACCTTTGACAAAAGATTGTAACGCATTATAAACACATAGAAGAAACTGAAAAAGCATCAGAATCTGAGTCAGATATGGCAGTCATGTAGGAATTATTGGACCAGGATTTTTTTTTTTAAAGCTATGATTAAATATGCTAAGGGCTTTAATGGAAAAAGTAGACAACATGCAAGAACACATAGATAATGTCAGCAGAGAGATGGAAATTCTAAGAAAGGATCACCTATACACATACTCCTTGTATCTAAAATAAAAGTTGAAATTAAAAAAAGAAAACAAAATGCTAGAGATAGAATAAAAATGTAACAAGATGAAAAATGCCTTTGATGGGCTCATTAGTATATTATTGGACATGGCTGAGGGAAGAATCTCTGAGCTAAAGGACATGACAATAGAAACCTCCAAAACTGAAAGGCAAAGTGAAAAAACAAGAACAGAATATGAGTTGAATGGAACATGAATGGAAATAAGAACTGTGGAACAACTACAAATGATGTAATGAGAGAAAACGAGAAAGGAACGGAAACAATATTTGAAGCAATAATGACTGAGACTTTCCCCAGTTTAATGTCAGGTACCAAACACAGATGCAGGAAACTCAGAGAACACAAAGCAGGATAAATCAAACAAACAAACAAAAAACAAAACAAAATCCAAAGAGCAAAAAACCTCAACCACCTAGACTTACTATATTCAAGCTTTACAAAATCAAAGATAAATTTAAAAAAAAAAAAAAAAAAAAACAACAACAACCTTGAAAGAAATCAGGGAGAAAAATACCTTAACTACAGAGAAGCAAAGATAAGAATTATATCTGACTATGCAGAAACCATGCAAGTAAGAAGAGAATGCAATGCAACATTTAACGTGGTGAGAGAAAACTACCAACCTAAAGTTAGGTACTCTGAAAAATTACTCTTTAAAAGTGAAGGAGAAATAAGGATTATGTCAGACAAAGATTGAGGGAATTTTTTGCCAGTAGACCTGCCTTGGAAGAAATATTAAATGGACTTATTCAAAGAGAAGGAAAATGACATGTCAGAAACTTGTATCTACATGAAGAAAGGAAGATCATCAAAGAATAAATAAGTGAAAATAAATGAAAACTTTTATCTTTTTTTCTTAACTAATCTAACAGAAAACAGTTTGCTTCAAATATAACACTGTATTTGATTATGCATGCAAACATGTATGTAATATATAACATATATATTCAAGTGAAATAAATACCAGCAAAGATACAAGAGATAAGAGTGATAAATATAGAATATTTTATTATTATAGGTTACTTGAACAACCCATGAAGTAGTATAGTGTTATTTGAAACTGGACGTGTATTAGTTATAAATGTGATAGGGAAATCACTAAAAAGTTTTTTAAAAGGGGACTATTTATATACTAAGAAAAAAGAGAAAATAAAATCATGTAAAATGTTCAATTAAAATAACAGCAGAGCCTGGGAAACCAACAGAGAACCTGTCTCTACAAAAAATTTAAAAAATTAGCCAGGTGTGGTGGTGTACACCTGTAGTCCCAGCTACTTGGGAGGCTGAAGTGGAAGGATCACTTGAGCCCAGGAGTTCAAGACTGCAGTGAGCTGTGATCAGGCCACTGTACTCCAGTCTAGGTGAGAGAGTGAGGCCCTCTCTGGAAAAAAAAAAAAGCAAAAGTCAGAAAAAGTGTAAATGACAAATATAGGAGAAAAGAACAAGCGCAACAAATAGAAAACAGTAACAAATATGGTAGATATGGCCGGGCGCGGTGGCTCAAGCCTGTAATCCCAGCACTTTGGGAGGCCGAGACGGGCGGATCACGAGGTCAGGAGATCGAGACCATCCTGGCTAATATGGTGAAACCCCGTCTCTAATAGAAAAAAATACAAAAAACTAGCCGGGCGACGAGGCGGGCGCCTGTAGTCCCAGCTACTCGGGAGGCTGAGACAGGAGAATGGCGTGAACCCGGGAGGTGGAGCTTGCAGTGAGCTGAGATCCGGCCACTGCACTCCAGCCTGGGCGGCAGAGCAAGACTCCGTCTCAAAAAAAAAACAAACAAACAAAAAAAAAACAAATATGGTAGATATTAGTCCAACTATATCAATAATCTCTTTAAACAACAAAGGCCTGAATAAGCCAATTAAATGACAGAGATTGTCAGAGTAGATTAAAAAAAAAAAACAAAAAAAAAAAACAAGACCCAACTGTATGTTGTCTATAAGAAATCCACTTTAAATATAAAGATACATATAGATTAAAGGTAAAAGGATAGAGAGATATATATTATGACAATACTAATAAAAATAAAGTGGTCATAGCTATATTAACTATTAACTTTAGACAACTAACTTCATGGAAAGTTATCAAGGATAAAAAAGCCATTATATAATGCTAAAGGGGTCAATACTTCAAGAAGATAAAACAATCCTTAACGTGTAGGTGCCTAACATACAGCATCAACATACATGAGACAAAAAAATGTGAGAACTGCATGGAGAAATAGATTAATCCATTGTTATAGTTGGAGACTTTAAGACCCCTATCTGGGGGAGGCCGAGGAGGGCAGATCACAAGGTCAGGAGATCTAGGCCATCCTGGCTAACACGGTGAAACCCCGACTCTATTTAAAAAAATACAAAAAATTAGCCGGGTGTAGTGGCACACACCTGTAGTCCCAGCTACTCGGGAGGCTGAGGCGGGAGAATCGCTTGAACCTGGGAGACAGAGGTTTCAGTGAGCTGAGATTGCACCACTGCACTCCAGCCTGGGTAACAGAGCGAGACTCCGTCTCAAAACAAACAAACAAAAAACCCTATCTGGCTGGCAAAAGAATCATTAAGGACATAGTTGAACTCAAAAGTACTAACAACCAACTGATATAATTGACATCTATAGACAACATTATCAAACAACAGAACACACATTCTTCTCAAACTCACAGGGAACACTTACCAAGACAGACAATTTTCTGGGTCATAAAACATGCTTTAACAAATGTAAAAGAATAGAAAACCTACAATATCTGCTCTCAGACCATAGTAAAGTTAAATTGCAATTCGATAATAGAAAGATAGTTGGAAAATTCCAAAATTCTTGAAGATTAAACAACAGACTTCTAAGTAACATGTGGGTCATAAAAGAAATCTCAGGAGAAAGTAAAAATAAATGAAAACACAAATTATCAGTATTTGTGGAATGTGGGAAAAGCAGTGCTTAGAGGGAAATTTATAGCATGAAATGCATACATTAAAGAAAGTTCTAAAATTAATAATCTAAACTTTCACATTAGGAAAACTAGAAAAAGAACAGCAAATTAAATTCAAAGTAAGCAGAAGAAAGAAAGAAATAATTTTAAAAATTAGAGCACAAATCAATAAAATGTAAAACAGGAAATTAATGCAGAAAATCAGTAAGACTAATAGCTGCTTCTTTGAAAAGATCAATAAAATTAACAAGTTTATAGCCAGAATAACTAAGGAAAAAAGCGAGAATACACAAATTAATAATATCAGAAATGAAAGAGGAGACATACAGATCCTATGGACATTAAAAGGATAATAAAGGCATATTATGAACAAAGCCCATACCCACAAATTTGATAATCTAGGTGAAATGGATCAAGTTTTTGAAAGACACAACTTGCCAAAACTCACACAAGAATAAATAGATAATCTAAATAGACCTGAATATATTTGTTAAAGGAACTTAATCAACAGTTAACTCTCTTCCAAAATGCAAGCACCAAGATGGGTTCACTGGTGAAAACTACCAAATATTCAAGGAAGAAATTAAATCAATTCTCTGAAATCTCTTTCAGAAGATATAAGCAAGGAAAGACTTCCTATCTCATTCTATGAGCTCAGCACTCCCCTATATCAAACTCAAACGACTACATTACAACAAAAGAAAACTATAGACCAACACCTCTCATGAACATAGATGCAAAAATTCTCAACAAATTATAAGCAAATCAAATCCAACAATGTAAAAAAAAAAAAGGAATTATACAACATGACCAAGTGAGATTTATTGCAGAAATGTGTGTCTATTTGAACATTTCAAAAATCAATTAATATAATTATCATATAACAGACTATAGAAAACAAAATCATATGAAGATATAAATAGATGCAGAATAAACATGTCACAAGCACCAGTACCCATTTATGATTAAAAATTCTCAGTAAACTAGGAGTAGAGGGGCATAGCCTCAACTTGTAAAAACAACATTTATAAGAAACCTACAGCTAACATACTTAATGGTGAAAAATTTGAAGTTTTCTCTCCAAGAGCATGAATACGGCAAAGATATCCTTTCCCACCACTGCTTTTTAACATCGTAATGAACGTCCTAGATAATGTAGTGAGACAAGATTTTTTTTAAAAGTATAGATTTAAAAGGAAGAAATCAAGCTGTCTTTGTTGGCAGATAACATGATTGTATATAGAAAATTCAAAAGAGTCAACAAGAAAAATCCCTCCTAGAACTGATAAGCAATTTTAGCAACATTTCAGTATACAAGGTTAAAGTCAGTTTTTTTCTTATATACCAGCAATGAATAGGTAGAATTTGAAATTAAAAACTCATTAACATTTATAGTAACATCTCCAAAATAAAATAGTTAGATATAAACCTAATTAAATATGCATAAGGCTTGTAAAAGGAAAACTAAAAGTTCATTAAAGATATCAAAGAACTAAAAGGAGAGATATTCCATGTTCATAGATAGGAAGACCCAGTATTGTCAAGATATCAGTTCTTCCCAACTTGATATATAGATACAATGTAATCTCAATCAAAATCTAGGAAAGTAATTTTGTAGATATCAACAATCTGATTCTAAAATTTATGTGGAAATACTGCCCCAGAATAGCCAACTCAATATTGAAGAATAATAAAATCAGTGGGCTGACAATACACAGCTCCAAGAATATAAAACTACAGCAATCAAGAGAGTGTGGTATTGGCAAAAGAACAGACAAGTAGATCAATGGCACAGAAAGGAGAGTCCGGAAATAGACCCACATAAATATAGTCAACTGATCTTTGACAAAAGAACAAAGGCAATAAAGTGGAATAGATAGTATTTTCAACAAATGGTACTGAAATGACTGGGCATCCACATGTAAAACAATAAATCTAGACCTCACACCCTTCACAGAAATTAACTCAAAACAGTTCATAAACCAAAATGTAAAATCAGAGCTGTAAAATTCCTAGGAGACAACATGGGAGAAAACCTAAGTGACCTTGAATATGACAATGACTGTTTAGATACAACACCAAAGACACTATTCATCAATGAAATAATTCATAAGTGGGACTTCTTTAAAATTAAAAATCCCTGCCCTGGGAAAGATAAGAAAGTATGAAAAGTAACAGACTAAAAGAAAATATTTGCAAAAGACACATCTGATAAAAGACTGTTAGCCAAAATAAAAAAGGAACTTTTAAAACTCAAAACTAAGAAAGTGAACGATCTAATTTTTAAAATGGGCCAAAGATCTTGACAGACATCTAAACAAAGAAGATAATCCAGATAGCAAGTAAGCATATGAAAAGATGTGCAACAGCATATGTCATTAGGGAATTGCATATTAACATGACAGTGAGACGCTACTCCACACTTATTTGAATGATTAAAATTCCAAACTTTGACAACATTAAATGCTAACGAGGATGGAACAGGAACTCTCCTTCACTGCTGATGGAAATGCAGAATGATATAGCCACTATGGAAAAGTTTGACAGTTTCTTATGGAACTAACCATATGATTCAGCAATTGTGATCTTTGGTTATCTACTCAAATGAGTTGAGAACTTATGTCTACACCAAACTCTGTATACAAATATTTATAGCAGTTTTATTTAAAATTGCCAAAACCTTGGAAGCAACAAAGTTGTCTTTCAGTAGTTGAGTGGATAAATAAATCTTGCTACAAGCAGACAATGGAGTATTATTCAGTTCTAAAAAGAAATGAGATAATCAAGCCATGAAAAGAGATCTAAGAAACATAAATGCACATTACTAAGTGAAAAAAGCTGAATAATTAGATTGGCAGCGTTTCAGGCAGCACGATGAACATGGTTTCTGGCACATCAAATGGCATTAAATACATCTTTATTGAACTAAATGATCATTTCAGGAAAATAGACAGTCCCAAGAAAGCTTATGGTTATTTTGATTCATAAATTTGAAGTTTTCTGAGCAGACCATCAAGTGACAAGCAAAAGATTAAAGCTCTGATGTACATGATAGAAAGTCTTCCTTTGAAAATAAATGAAGTCGCTGCTGGATCAAGTCAGTTCTCTCTTGTGCTAGCATATCATTTCCTTCATCAAAATGCTGCTGGTAGATTTTGTTCACCCAACAGATTATCAGGATTCCTGGCCTTTTCATATCATACACCACCTATAATGTGATACTATTTTCAACATACGGAGGAGAATGGAGTGGCTGCTAAGTGAGATGATTCTTCTTTCTTTGTAGAGCACAACTTTTCAGGTGCTCTTCATCTTCCTGAAGATGCCAGGTATATGTGGTATTTTTGTATGTGTGTGAAGCTGGTGAGTTTTATCCTATATTTCTTAACAACATCATTTTAGTTTCCTTACATTCAAATAATAGCATTCACTTGGATGTGCCACATATTTTGACAGGTGCTGGAGATAAGAGAAGCAAGGCATTGTCCCTGGTATCAAAGAGCTCACAATCTCATTAAGGAAATATAACTGTAATCTACAATTAAAGTGCAAGAAACAAATTAAGAGATCCAGTTTCTTCAGGGGCCATTTCAATTTCTTACATATGTGAAAATATGCAGATGATGTTATCACTAAATGTCAATAGAAAAAAAAGACTGACCAGAAAAAGAACCAGAAAAACGATACCTCTTTGGTATATCAAACAAGATTCACTTGCCTAAAAGAAACATTAGGAAATCACAATTAAGATACAGTCATATATAGCATAGCAACGTTTTGACCAGTGATAGACCAAATACATGACAGTGGTCTAATAAAATGATAATGGAGCTGCCCTATACAGGTGTATCATTTGTAATCCTTTTAAACCATATTTTTACTGTACCTTTGCTTTCCTTTGTGTAGCTATGTTTAGATACACAAATACCATTGTGTTACAATTGCCTACAAAATTCAGCAGAGAAACATGCTGAACAGGTTTACAGTCTATAAACAACAGGCTATATCATATAGCCTAGAAGTGTACTAGGCTATACCATCTAGTTTTGTGCAAATACACTCTATGATATTTGCCCAATGACAAAGTTGCCTAATAGTCCATTTCTCAGAGTGTATCCCTGTCAATAAAGGATGCATTATTGTATATAAGAGAGAGACCATAAATAGCCTCACTTATACGTAGAGATTTGGGCATGATAACTTCTGCAGGATAGTAAAGATAGAGCCTAACTCCCCTCCCTTTGAATGTGAGCTGGTCTTAATGACTTTCCTAGTTACTAATTCAATATAATAGGGCAAGCTCATAAGAAGCGGTATACCCTCTGACCAAGTTGCTTAAACCTTTCTTCTTGAAGCTTGGCTTTCAATGCTATGAGGAAAACCCTCAGCCTGCAGCCCTGGCTGAATTCCCAGCTAACCACCAACTGCAACTTGCCAATCATGTGCATTTTGGAAATGCATCCTTAAGTCCCAATCAAGCCATTTGGGCTGGTGCTCATAGAGATAAGCCATCTTACCAAGTCCTGCCCTAATTGCAGACTCATGAGCAAAATAAATGATTGATGTTGCTTTAAGCCACAAAGTTTTGGGATTTTTTTTTAAATGTAGCATAAGTAGTTGGAATGATTTCTAGGCAAAGTTTATTGTAAACATAACTTTCTACTTTCAGGTTTACCCTCATTTATGTAAAATTGAAGTAGTCCAGTATACATCCTTGCCAGGACAAATGGTGGAGCATGCTCTAGACCAGGTTCACCAACTTATAAGAGGTGTCAGTTATTAGATAACCTTGGAAGCCATGCTTTAGGGCTTATTCCACTGTTTCAGGTAAAACAAACAAACAAACAAATTCCCATAATGGTTGAACTAGTTTACAATCCCACCAACAGTGTAAAAGTGTTCCTATTTCTCCACATCCTCTCCAACACCTGTTGTTTCCTGATTTTTTAATGATTGCCATTCTAACTGGTGTGAGATGGTATCTCATTGTGGTTTTGATTTGCATTCCTCTGATGGCCAGTGATGATGAGCATTTTTTCATGTGTCTGTTGGCTGTATGAATGTCTTCTTTTGAGAAATGTCTGTTCACATCCTTTCCCCACTTTTGGATGGAGTTGTTTGTTTTTTTCTTGTATATTTGTTTGAGTTCTTTGTAGATTCTGGAAATTAGCCCTTTGTCAGATGAGTAGATTGCAAAAATTTTCTCCCATTCTGTAGGTTGCCTGTTCACTCTGATGGTAGTTTCTTTTGCTGTGCAGAAGCTCTTTAGTTTAATGAGATCCCATTTGTCTTTTGGCTTTTGCTGCCGTTGCTTTTGGTGTTTTAGACATGAAGTCCTTGCCCATGCCTATGTCCTGAATGGTACTACCTAGATTTTCTTAGTTGATGGGTGCAGCACACCAACATGGCACATGTATACATATGTAACAAACCTGCACGTTATGCACATGTACCCTAGAACTTAAAGTATAATAAAAAAAAAAGAAAAAAAAATTCCCCATTAATAGACATATTTTGGGGGTCCTTCAAGTAAGACAGAGTTACCACTGCCAAACACTTGGCTTCATTGAAGACAAGCCCTAAAGCCTCTTTTGGACCAGTTGCAGTTGCTCACACCTGCAATCCCAGGTCTTTGGGAGGCTGAGACAGGAGGATCACTTGAGACCAGAGTTCAAGACCAGCCTGGGCAACATAGGGAGACCGTGTCTCTACCAAAATAAAAAAAAAAAATTATCCAGCCATGGTGGCATGCACCTGTAGTCCGAGCTAGCTGGGAGGCTGAGGCAGGAGGATCTTCTGAGCCCAGGAGTTTGAGATTGCAGTGAGCTATTTTTGCACCACTGCATGCCAGCCTGGGTGACAAAGCAAAACAAACGAACAAAATTTGCTGTGATCTTCAAGTCTGGAACTCCACTTTTAGCCGTCACTTTATGCACTTCTGAAATCATTTTAAATATGGAGCAATAGATGACCTATTGTATTCACTGGCAGGCCTTTTATGAGGATAACCTAGAAATAGTACAAATATGAAGCTACAGAAAACATCATTTTAGAACCAAGCTATTGTACCTAATAATTGTCTTTTCTTTTAACATTATCCTGCTGTGACTCATTTCTATTCTTATGTATCCAACATCAGATCCTCTCCTTAGATTTTCCAAACATAAAATTTCAGGAGTTATTGTGCAAAGTTACATAAAGTTCAGGTTGTGCAAGTTATACATCAAAAATGTAAGGATTTATAAAGCTCTTCACAGCCCAAAGACACTTATTTAGTTAAATTAGTTGCTTTTTATTGGCCAACATCTTTTCCATTAATGAAGTAAATGTTGGTGATTTGGTCTCCCTCAATTAAGAAGAGGATCTAGCTTTTCTAGTTAGGTTCTTGCTTCTGCTACCACTGCCACTTCCCTCATGAGTTGAGATTGCATGTTTTGTAAGTCTGAACTGATGACTGCTGAGACGACTAACATTTTTGCTAAACCATTCCCCAAAGTAGTAACAATGAAAAATATTAATATACTACTTATTATGAGCCAGACATTCTTTTAAAGGCTTTATGTGATTAACTCAACAAAATATGAGGTTACTTTCTATTTTTATCCTCATTTTCTCAATCAAAAAACTGAGGCACAGAGATACACATAACATGACATTTTCCTTTTCTTTTCTGTTTTTTCTATAGAGTTTCACTCTTGTCGTCCAGGCTGGAGAGCAATGGTGTGATCTCCACTCACTGCAACCTCCTCCTCCAGGTTCAAGCAACACTCCTGCCACCCAAGGAGCTGGGATTACAGGCGCCTGCCACCATGCCCTGCTAATTTTTGTATCTTTAGTAGAGATGGAGCGTCATCATGTTGGCCAGGCTGGTCTCGAACTCCTGACCTCAGGTGATCCACCTGCCTCAGCCTCTCAAAGTGCTGGGATTACAGGCATGAGCCACGGTGCCTGGCCTGGTGTGCTCACATGATATTTTTCACTGTCATGTAGGTATTAATTACGGGAGCTGGTGTAGGATCTGAGGCAGTTTAGCTTCAGATTCTATGCTCTTGACCTCTAATGTTAGGATCTCATTGAAAGATGAGAGTATATTTGGGAGTGAAACTGTGATCTTGTATCCGTTTGTGTGTGTGTGTGTGTGTATGTGTGTATGTGACAGAGAAAGAGACAGAGAGAGGAGACAGAGAGGCAGAGAACAACAGGGGGTTTTGTGTAATTATTGGAAAAGGAAGAGAAATATAAAAATAATATACTTGCCAACTGTGGGCCACATATGTAAATCTATTATCTTAAACATTGTCTAGATATGACAGGATCTTATAATTTAAAAACTCTATGCATCACTTCCAGGAAAGAAGACAGGAAAACACTCCTATCATCAAACAATATTTTCAAGAACTTATTACAACTTAGGAACTGTTGAGATAAGACAATTTTCAGGTGTTTGCTCTAAAGTGGCTTATAGACTCAGTAGAAACCAAATCACAATGTGAATTTCAAAGCCATACAAAACCTGCTAAGTGCCAAGGAAAAAATAAAATTTAGGTGTTATAAGGCAGTGGCAATTTAGAAAAACTTCATAGGGAGGTGAGTCAATTTGGAATAACAAAGCCAAGAGCTCATTTGGGGATGTAAATCCATTAAGGACTTTGCAGGGTAACCCCTTTTCTCTGTGTCTTGCTAAAAACAAAGCCCAGAGAAGCAAGGTCCTTGGAAGCAGCCAGCACCAAGGAGAGAGCCAGACAGGCCTGCCAGCCAAATGAGAGTATCTCAATCCCATGACGTCTTGGCATGGTCCCATAAACAACACTTGAGTGTTGCCAGTAAAAAGCTCAGGAAACCCCACCAGACCCCTGGGAAAGACAAGTGGCTTCTTTCCAAAAAACCTCAGGATGTAGTTCTTATTTCACACCTACATGAGAAACGTGAATTCTCCCAGACGGTAATGGTCTCCCTACAGTTTGTAATCTGCTTGTTTGCAACTTAAAATTGATAATGAAAAAGCAGTTGTCTTGAACCTTTCTATAAATGTAAAGAAATAGAAACACTAGCTCCACATAACATTTCTGTTGATTACAGCATATCCATTAGGAGAAGGATTATGGCTTTCTCCATCTTTATCCTTTTTGGTGGGGCTAGCTTTTTTGTTTGTTTGTTTGTTTTTTAATTCCTTTCTCACAAAACCACGGAAAAGCACAATATAAAAGTATAAAATAAAAATATATATTTTAAAATTAATGCTTAAGTAACGTTTTCAAATGATGAGCTAAAAGAGAGAAGAAAGAGTCCTGAAAAAAGTCGGACACACACCACCACCTTGATCATCACATATCCAAGTACAATCATGTATATATTATGTTAAGATATTTTTCTAGATTTGTGGATTTTCTCATAAGCATATAGTAGATAAAGTGGGAAAAAAGGCGTAAGGTGAGTTCAGTGAGTTTGGTGAGAACTTAGTTACCATCTTGAAAAAATAGTAACAAAGGTGGGAATGATGCAAAGGGAAGGAAACCAGTATTTGATCAGCTAATGTTCTCTCAGTCTCGATTGCACAAACTCCCTCATCTATCCTGGCTGCTTTGTCAATCCTTGCTTACAAACTCTGGGTATAACCTTCATTTAATTTTCACTAATGGAAGAGGATGGTGTGCGCACAAATGGTACAGCTTTTCCCCCGACTAGTTAATAAATGGGAAATTTTTTTAAAAATTATATACTGTTCATTCATTTGCAGAGAATGAGACATAGTTCACTGGAATACACTGGTGCTATTGTCAGCAACAAAACTGCAGTGCTTTAACTGCTATTCGAACATTCATATACTGAGTTTTTCAGTGCCTAGGAGATGAAGTCTTTATATCAATATAGACTGAAAAATACACTAAGAGCCAAGAAAAGAATTAAATTTGGTTATAGGAAGCAGTCTTTAAACCTAAGTTTTTTTTGAACACTTTCTCTGCTTTTCAGCAGAGTACAGTACAGCAAGCAGGTAGGAAAATATGACAACTATTAAGCACTTCCTGCTTATATAACACACCATACTTGTACAAGAAAAATAATTGCTCTTTCAGGTTGATAATCTATGCCTAAGCTCTTACAAGGGTAGAAAATTTTGGCTGGAAGTAGAAGGTACATTCTCTCTTTCTATGTATATACTAAGGCCTCTAGTGTAAGTGCTAAGAAGTATTGAATTAAATGTTTTAAAAGTTAATTCTTCAAATTTACATTTTTCCTAGCATTATCCATCTCACCTCATGGATTAAACGAATTGCATCTCAGTATTCTAGGCAGGCCTGTTAAGTCTTTGCCTGGGAATTACCCAAACCTTTTGTTCTCTCCAGTAGTTCCATGTTCACCCAATTTGAGTGTGCACTAAGGGTTATGTGATACAGGAAGACAAAATACGTAGTACTTCCCTGTGTATTATTTAATCCATACTGTGATTCATGAAAACTCTTAATATGTCAGAGAAATTGAGTGGTATACTGGAAGTATATTTATGATATTTACTTATATATTTGTGACTTACATAACATCTTGAGCTTCTTGAGGGTATTGACTCTATTTTCATCCTTGTATCCTTCATATTAAACACTCAATAATATATTGTAAATGGTGAATGAATAAGTACTGAGCTTGAAGTTAGAAAAACTGGGTTTGTATTTAGGCTCTATCTCTTGAATGACCATCTTACATTGAACAATTGGGATAATTTTAAGGAAGCCATTTAATTTACCTCAATCTATTCTCTTCTAATACATTGAGATAATCATGCTGACTTATATATCTCATAAGCATGGTACAAAAAGATTACCACTTTCTTATAAGTATCTTTAAGTTTCAGACAATTATCTTGAAAAATTGATAACCATTGTTGAGATCATTATTGCCAACTATTTTTTAGGGGGTAATAACTGTTTATATAATATGTCTGCAATGAGATAATTTTGAAACTAAAAGAGATAAGATATACACATAAAAGCATACTCAATGATATATGTTGGATAGGTTGAGGATAAAATAGTATAAAGGCAATAAGTGGCTTAGAATTTCAGAGGACCATTACCCATTCCATTGGCATTCAGGAGGAGTCTTATGGGAAGGCTGGGAAGTACACTGGGCCTTGAAGTGAGAATAAATCTGGAAAAATAAAGAGAGGAAAAGATAGTTTTGACAATCAAAGTGGTGAAAGTTAGAGATTCAGTCCACGTGGTTCAGGCCATGTTGATTTTACCCCTGGATGTAGAGTCTTGGATTAGTCATCTCCCAAACACCACATAGTAATGGAGACAAGTCAGTGAGACATAGTCTTGGAACTTTGGTTAAAACTAGGGAGGAAAAGTTGGTATTGCTGAAAAGACAGAATGTCTAGCAGGAAGTGCTGGCAGTCATCTGGCCATGTGCAGTGAAACACCTTTCCGAGAATGGAGCCAATACAGAAGGAAGCAGCCTAAAGAATGGAAAGAATACTAACTTAGAACCCTGGAAAAGTCGAGCTTCTTAGTTTTCTGCCACTTTCAATTGACAAGATCCTAATGAGTACATAGGCATTAGAATAATTAAATTTTATGTTTTACATCTATATCAGTTTCCCAGGGGAGGCATAAGAAAATACCAAGATCTGGGTGGCTTAACAACAGAAATTTATTGTTTCACAGTTTTGGATGTTACAAGTCTGAGATAAAAGTTTCAGCAGGGTTGTTTCCTTTGGAAATCTCTGCGGGAGAATCTGTTCAATGTGTCTTTCCTAACTTCTGGGGGTTTGCTGTCAGTATTTGGTGTTCCTTATTTGGTGTTCCTTGGCTTACAGATGCATCACCCTGGTCTCTACCTTCATCCTCTCATGGCATTCTGCCATGTACAGTCTGTCTCTGCATGCAAATTTCTCCTCTTTAGAAGGGCATAATCATATTGGATTAGGGCCTGCTTTAATGATCATATCTTACCTTGATCATCTGCAAAGACCCTATTTCCAAATAAGGCCACATTCGTACGTTTTTGGGGTTAGGCCTCAACACATTTTTGGGGGACAGAATTCAACACATAATGGCATCCAATTCCTTTCCATGTTTATAGAAACAGTTGGAAATTAATAACCTCTGATGCTCCCAAAGTAATCAACAGATACAGATGAAACATTCGGCTTTCTTGTCTTCAACAAATCTTTCCTTCGTTCAACTTCATTAGCATTCATTCTCAAATTGTGTCTTATCACCCAAATAGTTACTAAGGTAAAACACACAGAAAACACTCAGTGTGTGTGTTAAATGTAGAACTATTCCATGGAAGAAAAGCATTTGCTTCCATAGGGTTAAAGGAAGTGCTTACAGGATGTGTAGATAGCGGTATTTTTATTTTGTAAGGCCAGCCATGCACAATGCCATCCATTTGAGTTATACTGCTTTCAGTGTCAAAGACTGAGATGAATTACATGTTGTTGTGTCTGATCACAAAGAGCAAAATGACTCTAGCTTCTTGTGCCACCCTTGCTTGGATGTTGTTGATTTTTCTCACAGTTGTTACAGATAAATGATACATTACAACTGAATGTGCTTCCTGATAGCATTTAGTAATAGGAATGTAATAAGTTGATCAGTCTTCAGAAGCCAGAAATGACCACCACAGAAAAATAGTTGGCCAGGGTTATTATCTAAACAATCTAAGTAGTTATATGTGAACCATAGGGTATTGAGTATAATATCCCTTTCTAGGCTTGGTGCTTTAATGGTATATTGCTGTTTTTTCTGCACTAGCTGGTCGAGTGACTTGTTGATGACTTCGTTAATGGGCGTCTTCATGACATAACCAAAACCAGACAAATCTTGGGGTCCTTAAAATACAGGATTTGAGAAAACTTAACCCTTTGAAGTAATTGAAATACTATGGCTGTATTTGCAAAGGGTAAGTTCTTTGATGAAAGTCATTGGATAAATACTGCCTCATAGTTTCCTGTCAATGACAGAGGAAAATCAACAGTAAGTCAATGAACATAGGCATCTACTATATTTCAGGATGTTCTTACAGAAGAACAACACAGAGATAAAGTAGAAAGATTATAAGTTTTAATGCCAGATTATACCTGGGTTTAAATCCTGGTTCAGCTACTTGCTAAACTGTATGATCTCAGAGCTACACTCCACTCATGTGAAAAATAAAGAAAATTCCTCCATCATAGGGTTGTTGTGAAAACTAAATGGCATAAGATGCAAAAACACAAGAAAAATGACAATCACAGCTAATAATTCAACAAATGGCAGCTATTACTGTTATGAAAGGGTAAATAACATAATACTAAATTTCTTCTTAAGTTTGATGTAAAAATATTTTGGAAAGGTACATTTAAGAGTTCTTTATTGAATCTGTGGCTATTCATGTATTTCTCCAGTGGTCTAGTTGCTATTGTTATATCCATGGCTTGGTCTCTTGGAAGAAAATGACAAAGTGTTTTCAGCAAGCTTTATACTAGTTCCCCTTTTGTTTTTTAGATTGCAGTGCCTTAGGTTGAGTTCCCTAAAATTAGGGTCTAAGAAGAGGATTCATGTACAAGAGATTATTTAGTGCTCCCAGGAAAGAGTGTCAAGGAACTGTGGGATGCTGGGCAAGGAAGGAAAAGAAGCTAAGGAGGGTATCATATTGGTGAAGTCCCAGGTGGGGTCATTAAAGGTGTGTCCCACAGGGGAGCTTTATAAATTGTGCCTCAGAATTGTTCCCATCTCAGTCAAGGGAGCTGGGTTTTTCTACTCCAGCATTAACTAATCAATCATTGGCTAAGGTGACAGTGCACAGTACAGAATTCAAGGGCATCTGGAAACATGCCTACAGTATCCCCTGCAAATATATCATGCAAAATTTAGTAGAAATATTTTCCATGTACATTTATACTGCACATACATTAAAAGAATGGCAATAGTGCATATAGAAATACACATACAGATGAAAACTTCAATTCTTCAATATCTCCAACTTCTCCAGCTTCTACAATTTCTGCAACTTCTATTTCAACATCAGAAATGAGAAATGTGAAGCATATTTTCTAGTGTCAGATCTGGGGAAAAGGGTCAGAATTCCTAACAGACAAATAACCTTCTAACTGCTCTTAAATGTTTACCTTCAACAGGCATTATATTATTATCCAACTAGCTATAGAAAAAGAAATAACATAGACACTACCTAAAAATGCAAAGCAAACCAAGGCAACTTATTAAGTGTAGGTAGAGACAGTATTGAAGTGTTGTCATCATAATATTATTTCCCCCATAATTAGGTTTTAATAGAAATGACTTGCTGAACATCTACTGCTTATGCCATATAATTTATAGGCAATATGATATCAACTATTATTAATTTAAGAGTTAAAGTCAAGAAGAAGATTTACATTAGGCAAATTCTTATAATTCACTTTATTATTTTATTTTTGGCAAAAATTTATGAGGGCCTTTGTTAAAATCCTTGTGAAAACTTGGTTTGTTTGTAATATGAACTCTTAGATTGTAAAGGTAACTGATTCTTATTTGTCTTACTTACTTTGTTCCAGTAATAGACTAACTTGATAGGTAAGAAGCGAATCACTCTTACAGTTGTCAAAGCTGATGTTTTACAATCTTGTAAAATTTCAGCTCTCCCCAAACAACAAAAAATAGAATGAAAGATAATAAAAAGTACACACACAAAGATACTGTTATTTTAGGCAAAATATGTAAAACTTTATTATCTCTACAAATACATATATTTGTAGATACATTCCTATATTTTCCCTTTTCTGTGTATTATTTTCTCTTTAATTCAGGATTTAAATACATGGCTTTCTCCCTAGATTACTATAATAAACTATTAAATATTCTAACTCCCTTCATTCTCTTCTTCAATTTTTCTAATGTTGCTACTAGGTTAATCTTCTCATTCGTTTTTTCGCTCTGTTGCCCAGGCTGGAGTGCAGTGACGTGATCTAGGCTCACTACAACCTCCACCTCTCAAGTTCAAGTGATTCTCCTGCCTCAATCTCCTGGATAGCTGGGATTACAGGCATTCACCACCATGCCTGGCTAATTTTTGTATTTTTAGTAGAGACAGGGTTTCCCCATATTGGCCAGGCTGGTCTTGAACTCCTGACCTCAGGTGATCCACCCATCTTGGTCTCCCAAAGTGCTGGGATTACAGGTTAATCTCAAGCATATCTTCAAACACCTCCTTTCCTTGCACTAGAGCCTTCAATGGTTCCTCATTACTTATAGTCATCTTCACATTGAAGGCCATTTATGATGATATCCTCTAATCTAATCTTTCAGATTTAGTTTCCACTTCTTTTTGATTGAGTTAATTTAAATAGCTTACGTGAATACAATGCTATCTTTCTTAATTCTCTACCTTTGTTTTCCCAAAATTGCCTGCACTCTCATCCCTGCCGATTAAAATTTCACCTAGCTGATAATACCTAGAAATATAATTATTTCTGAGTGTGGTAATTTTTATTGACATTTTTATGATTTTCTGTGCTTTCTAAGTTTTCTATACTAAATGTTTTAATATTCAGAACGAAACAATGAAGTATATAATCTCGGTCTTTCAAGAATTGACTCCTGTATCACCATCTTTCTGAAGCCTTCACTCATTCTCAGTCTCTTCTTTCTCCAAAATCAGGATACCTTTATTATGTTTGCTGGTTATAAATATAATAAAAGCTCGTTGTAAAAATAATTTAACAATACAAAAATGTATAAAGAAGTAACACAAATATCCCATGACAAGCTAAGTGTATATCTATATCTATACATCTATTAATATATATACATACACAAAATTGAAACAGTTCTGAACATATTTTTTCATAGCCATTCCCTATTTTTCTTTCTTTTTGATTAATTATATATCATTAACATCTTTCTCTGTCAACACAAATAGTTCTATCTCATTATTATTAATGGCTGTATATTCATTAAATAAATGACCAGTATTGTGTTGATGGACATTTAGGACATTATCCAGCTGTTTACAGTTACAAACAATTCAATAAGCATCCTTTCACTTAGACTTTTTTTGGCACCCCTTCCAATTAATTCCTTGGGAAAGATTCTCGCATTGGACCTGATGCCTCAAAGGGCATACACGTTTAAAATGTTAATAGACAAGCTAAACTGCCTTCCAGAAAATTGGACCAATTTGCATCTATAGCAACAATGTGTGGAAGTCTCCGTTTTCCCATTTTTTATAACATTGGATATTGTTATCCATTTAACAAAACTGATTATTAGATAATCTTCTATTTAAATGGATCATCTATATTTTTTCTTTGGCAAAATACCTAATAAAATCTCTGTTTTTTATCAAGACATTAACCCTGAAAGAACACAGATTGTATTTATTAATTTTTCTAGGTATTTGGCAATTATTTCTAAGTCCTACCTCTTAAAAACACAGATGCATTTAGTGCATATTTACATGTATTTGCCACTTAGTATTCTTAAAAATTTACCAGAGCATTCTTATATCTTTTGTCTCTCCTGCAATGCTATCCCTCTAGTTTCTCAATCTGTCAACATAATGATAGTCAATGACGGCAACGAAAGCCGAAGAATAAGTCATTTGCATCTCAGTTATAATATTGCTAATATAAAAGAACTGTTTTCTTCTTTCATTAGCAGCCTGAGGCATGTGAGCCTGGGATATTGCTGAGGAAATTCTCATTGAGTCTAATATTTAGAGAATATTCCCGTTTCTATTTGTAATGAGTCACACAAACACAAATTATGTTAGGATACAAGCTTAAGGGGTTAGCAGTGTTTTAAAAACAAGTGTCAGACTCATGTGAAACACCTGGTGAGATGTGAATTTTCTTGCTTGAATAGTTCTAACATTAGTACTGCACAAATATTAGGAAGTATAATCTTTTGTCTAAAAATTAGTACTTAGTACTGTATCAATGCAAAATAATCATAAGTTATCTGCTATTAAATTTAAGACATACATTTTTAATTAGTGTCTCTATTTCTTGAATTTGGGGGTAAAGTATTCATTATGGATGGAAACACAGGAGCCTGGAATTGTATTAGTGGCTCTATTAGCTATTGGCCTTACTTAGGGTAGTAACACAAACTTTCTGTATCTCAGTTTTTTCATCTCCGCGATGAAATAATTAAATTATATATTACTGAAGGCTTATTCCATTTTAACATGTTACTGTATCATGGGCCATTATAATATGATGGCTTTGGAGTATGTATAGGTCCAGGAGTGCAATTCATGTAATTTAAACTGAAAATAAAACTCTTGAATCAAACACATTCTTATTTTTTGCTTCTCTGAAGAGCTTTATTTTTTTTTTTGAACTATGCATATCTATAACTTATTTTTAAAAAGGCAACTGAGATTATCTTGATGGTCAAATTATAGGGTTGTTTGTTTTGTTCTTTACACATTTCTATATTCAAAAATGAATACAACTTCTAAATTTCTTCACTGAGATATTTATATGCATGTAAAATGTATGAACATTAACTGGGGTGATTTTGTGCCAGGACTCCTGTAATGAAATCCAAGAATCCAGGATTCTTATTCTATCTTCTCCATTCACGCTCTGACCTCAGGAACATCCCATAATTTCCTTTATTCTTTAACTCAGCAACATCTTTACTAAGCACCTCTGCTGTGATGAAGCTTAGTACCAATGACTTTCTTCACAGAATTGGAAATTGTTTTTCATATTCTCTTTTTGTTTATTATTATACTTTATGTTCTAGGGTACATGTGCACAAGTTGCAGGTTTAGTACATATGTATACATGTGCCATGTTGGTGTGCTGCACCCATTAACTCGTCATTTACATTAGGTATATCTCCTAATGCTATCCCTCCCCACCTTCCCCACCCCATGACTGGCCCCAGTGTGTGATGTTCCCCTTCCTGTGTCCAACTGTTCTCATTGTTCAATTCCCACCTATGAGTGAGAACATGCGGTATTTGGTTTTCTGTTCTTGTGATAGTTTGCTGAGAATGATGGTTTCCAGCTGCATCCATGTCCCTACAAAGGACATGAACTCATCCTTTTTTATGGCTGCATAGTATTCCATGGTGTATATGTGTCACATTTTCTTAATCCAGTCTGTCACTGATGGACATTTGGGTTGGTTCCAAGTCTTTGCTATTGTGAATAGTGCCACAATAAACATACATGTGCATGTATCTTTATAGCAGCATGATTTATAAACCTTTGGGTATATACCCAGTAATGGGATGGTTGGGTCAAATGGTGCTTCTAGTTCTAGATCCCTGAGGAGTCGCCACACTGTCTTCCACAATGGTTAAACTAGTTTACAGTCCCACCAACAGTGTAAAAGTGTTCCTATTTCTCCACATTCTCTCCAGCGCCTATTGTTTCCTGACTTTTTAATGATCGCCATTCTAACTGATGTGAGATGGTATCTCATTGTGGTTTTAATTTGCATTTCTCTAATGGGCAGTGATGATGAGCATTTTTTTCATATGTCTGTTGGCTGCGTAAATGTCTTCTTTTGAGAAGTGTCTGTCTACTTTTGTTTGCCCACTTTTTGATGGGGTTGTTTGTTTTTTTCTTGTGAATGTGTTTGAGTTCTTTGTAGGTTCTGGATATTAGCCCTTTGTCATATGAGTAGATTGCAACAATTTTCTCCCATTCTGTAGGCTGCCTGTTCACTCTAGTGGTAGTTTATTTTGCTGTGCAGAAGCTCTTTAGTTTAATTAGATCCCATTTGTCAATTTTGGCCTTTTTGGTCATTGCTTTTGGTGTTTTAGACATGAAGTCATTGCCCATACCTATGTTCTGAATGGTATTACTTAGGTTTTCTTCTAGGGTTTTTATGGTTTAGGTCTAACATTTAAGTCTCTAATCCATCTTGAATTAATTTTTGTATTAGGTGTAAGGAAGGGGTCCAGGTTCAGCTTTCTTCTTATGGCTAGCCAGTTTTCCCAGCACTATTTATTAACTAGGGAATCCTTTCCCCATTTCTTGTTTTTGTCAGGTTTGTCAAAGACCAGATAGTTGTAGATGTGTGGTACTATTTCTGAGGGCTCTGTTCTGTTCCATTGGTCTGTATCTCTGATTTGGTGCCAGTACCATGCTGTTTTGGTTACTGTAGCCTTGTAGTGTAGTTTGAAGTCATGTAGCATGATGCCTCCAGGTTTGTTCTTTTGGCTTAGGATTGTCTTGGCAATGCACTCTCTTTTTTGGTTTCATATGAACTTTAAAGTAGTTTTTTTTCCAATTCTGTGAAGAAAGTCATTGGTATGAATGGGGATGGCATTGAATCTATAAATTACCTTGGGCAGTATGACCATTTTCACGATATTGATTCTTCCTATCCATGAGCATGGAATGTTCTTCCATTTGTTTGCCTTTCTATCCTCAGCTTTGTGATGCTGCGACTGCAACTCTGAAAACTGCCTTGTTATCTTGCCACCTGGCTCCCTGTCAGGTTTTGTCATTGGGGAAACTGGAGAGCGGAAGAAGGGGAGATAGGATTCAAGTCTTCCTGTGTGCTTGCTATTACTCCGTGTCTCCCCACCCAATCCCTTCACCTTGGCAGCAGTAGTTCTTTCCAGTGCCCATGCTGTTTTTTATTTATTTATTTTTCTCTTTTGGTTTGTTTCTTGTTTATTGTTTTTGCATTCCCAAAACTGCCTCATTATAATCCCTCAGAGATGCCAGCAGCCACCTAGAATGCCCCTTGTTCAGAGGTCTGAATCCCAACTTTTCCAATTGTCGCCCACTCCTCCACTCCTGGTATAACACAGATACCAGGCCAGCACCCCTCCTTGTAGATCTGAGTCCGTGGGATTCCCCCTACAAACTGCAGAGTTCTCTGAGCTCAACTGAACTTCAGCCCTGTCCCTTGCTTCTTCCCAGGAAGCGGCTTACTTTGGCCACTATCTTTGTTCTATCCCCCAGTACCTATTTAACCATTTATGCTACATCCTTTCTGTTGAAACATCTAGTGTGATTATGGATCCTGACTGTTAAGTAACTTCTGCGGAGAAATATGAGGTTCAGCGTTTACTTGTTAAGGCTGGGGGCTGTAGGGCAACTGGATTTTGAGTGCAGCAGTCAGTTGGAAATCCTAGACTGGAGCTCAAAAATCACGTTAAGAGTAGAAATATCAGAATAATCTGTTTCCTCATTTACATAAAACTGGGATTGGTAGAAACAATCACTTTTAGCTTTCAATGTTCTATATTTAAACAGAGACATACAGATAGACATGTATAGTTCCTTGTTTTAAATAAAGATGGGCTTGACCATAAAAGTAGCTGAACAGCTGACTTACCTCTGGATATCTTAAGTTACAGAACAATCAGGAAAGTATAAAAGTTTGGAGAAAAGTCTTCAAGCTTCATGCCATCAATTAAACCAGAATTTTTTTGTGGTGGCAATGTGACCTGTAAAGTTTTGAGAGTGGTAGTAGAAGTGCAAATGTCCTCATGATTTTGAGTGGCTTGAGTAAAATTGGATTGAAGATGCTACATGCAATAGTATCACACAACACAAGAGCTTGGAGTAGATGAGCAGTTGTCCATTATCACTCCATGAGAGGCTGTCTCTTTCCTTCTACCAGTTTTCACAAAAGGAAATCTAAATACTACTGGAGAGTTCTAGACATTAGGCTAAAGTCTTTTTAGATCCTAAGAATGGGAGACCAAGAGAAAGGTTGAAAAAAACAAAACACTACAAAACTCATATCATAGAATGATTAAGTCATTAAAAACTTTCCAGTATACTTGAGACTTCTATTCCCCTTACATTGTCATCTGATTGAAGTGGTCATTGTAGCTAATAAGTTGATATGAGATGGTACTTTTGTAAAAGATGCTGCCTTTGGGAAGGACTCATATGTGCCTTTCTAAGGTGATAAGTTCAAGGGAAACCTCACCGAGACACTCCAATGATTTCAAGATAGTTTAAATAGGCGTGAAATGCTCTATTAAGTGCTCTTAAGTTAGACTTCCTCAGCCTGATATTTAGAGGCTTAAAGTCGGAAAACCTTTTATCAAATACAACAAAACATGAGGCAAGATCAAGAGAAGTGTTTATAAAACCAGTCTGAGCATCATTTTAAAGTTTATAATGTGTTAGAATGATGAAGGAGCACATTATACAGTTATAACAGATTTTTTTCATTTCCTGTTCTTTAGTTTGACCGTGACCTTCCTTCTTTCAGTCTCTTCCATTGTTTCATAGTCATTTATTTGGCAGGAAATATTTCAAGTATTTTATTTTATGATAAAAAGTCTGTCAGTTTACCTTTGAGATTTGATATTAACATTTTATTTTTCATTAGTTCTGTTTCTTAAAGTGTGGTTAATTCTATTACAAGTAATAAAAAATGTTCAGCTCTAGACCAAATCTATAAAGCAGATCTTATAGTGGTTTGAGCTTATGTTCTAAGATATTATAAAACATTTTCATTTTACATATTTTTAGTCCGAAGTTTTAATTTAATATTTATAAGCTTCTTTTATTTTTGTAATTAAAATAAAATTTATATACAAACTAAAATATAGAAACTTCATGAATAACATCCTTGTCATAAATATGAAGTTGTTATGTTCTGAATGTCTGTGTTTCTCCAAAATTCATATGTTGAAACCTAACCCTGAAGGAGATAGTAATAAGAGGTGGGATCTTTGGGAACCCCTCATGGATAGGATTATTGCTCTTTTAGAAGGGCTTGAGGGAGCCTCTTTGCCCCCTTTGCCATGTGAGGTCACCATGAGAAGATGACATCTATGAAACAGGCCCTCACCAGACACTGAATCTGCTGATGCCATGGTCTTAGACTTTCCAGTCTCCAAAACTGTAAGAAATAAATTTCTATTGTTTGTAAATTACCAAATCTCAGGAATCTTGTTACAGTTACAAGGATAGACTAAGACAAATTGATAGCAAGAAGTGGGGTGCTGCTGTAACAAATACCTACAAATACACAGAAGTGGCTTTTGAACTGGGTAGTGGGCAGAGGCTGGAGCAGGCTAGAAAAAGACTATATTACTGTGAAAGGACTAAGAAATGACTCAGTATCTGGTGAAATAAGGGCTTGTGGAGTCCTAAACTATTTTTTTCAGTGCCCAACTACTGTTTCACATTTTTGGTTCTTGGCTCAGAAGGAATGTTTTAAAAAGGACTCTCTTTCTTAAAAATACAAAATACATTGGTTTTCTTTGAAGTTCAATATTTGTTATAAGACTGGACACAATTTTGATGGAATAAGTGCCTGAGCAATGAACAGTTTGGCAGAGACAGATTATCCCAAAGCTATGGCAACCAGAAAATGTACTTGTATTACAGGTCATATCAGTGCATCAGTGTGGAGGCCTAGACAGAAGAAACTTACTGAATAAGCAAGGTTTAGCAGTGAAATAAATCACAAGAAGGAAGTAGTTCCATGTGGATCAAGCCCTAGTTTGGAAATGCAGATCATATCCATTCATTCTGCATGGTTATTAATGAGCTTACCCAGACAATCAGAAAGAATAGCCTAGCCCTGAGACATCTTCTTGCCGTGAGATGTTTGTTAAAGTGATGCTGTTTACCTTGATCCCAAAGTAAAGAATCTTGTCTCAAAAAAACTTCAAAACAATGTTTAATGAAAGTAAGACAGGGCTGGGGATTAAGGGAACTGACTTAATTTGTTCTCAGCTACTTACCAGCTGCCAGCTGCATGATCGGAGGAAAGTCACTGCCATTGTTTGTGATGCAATTTTCTATTCTGTATAAAATGGCAACTCAATTTCTAAAAAATCTGTGATGTTTGTAGTAAAATCTTTCTGTGAAAAAGTATTCATAAAAGTTTTGAAAAGTTAAAAGTTTTGTAGTAACCCAAATCATTACTAATGAAACAATCGGCATTATTATTCAAATTACCATTAGCATTGTGGACTTTGGTAGCTTAGTAAGAAAAGTGAAAATTACCTGTCTTCCACTAAAGAGGCATAATATAAACACAAAAACTTTAAAAGATAATGTGGCTATGTAAAAATATAAAGAAATATATCATAAAGATAGTAGTAATTTCTAAGAAAAAAACTCCTCTGTATATGCCAGGTAATTATGATTACAAACTTGTACAGTAGTTAAGCATCTTTACCCATCTGTGAGGTGGTGACTGAAATTGGGCATGCAAGTGCCAAGATGGAGATTACTTAGGACTTGTTCCTGTATGGAAATTACATTTGGAAAACTCTGGCTTGGCTCTTGATTACTAAAGAGAAGATAAAATAAAATATCACTTTCCCTCCCTTTCACGATGTATGATCTTCAAACCTAATGGCGTCTTAAATTTCTGTTTTGAATATTAGATGCTGAAAAGTTAACTTTTTTTTTCTTTACATGTTTTTCAGGTATCCTGACCTACCATGTCTATCATACATAGATGCTTTTGACTGATTAGGTACATGGAAGCATAAGAAAGGAAAATACATTAATTTTCTAACTATTAGCTGGATTTCCATCCATCTGTTATTTCTCTTCTTTCTCTGTATTCACTAATATTATCTATTCACCAGTCTATCCTTATCTATTATCTATCTGTCTATGTGGCTGTACTATATAGCAATAACCTTTATTTGTATACATGCAAAGAGACACATCTGGAATATTTTTCAGCAAACATTAATAACTTTTGTTTTTGGGTGGTGGGATTTTGGAGATAGTTTACTTTCTTCTTCGTACTTTTATGGATTACTTGATTTTTTTTACTTAAAAAAGGTATACGACTTTTTGGAAAAAAGTAGTTTTCTTAAAAATAAAGTAAAAATAAAACGTTTTCATTGGGAACATGAAATAATAACAACAGAATCTACCTCAAGGTATTATAATAAGAATTCAATGAAATTATAGGAGTTTCCCAGTATCCACTTTGGGACACTAGTGACACTTAGGTGTATTATTAATTTAGTCTTTTTCCCTAATCATATTTAATAATGTGGCCATTATGCTCTTTTTGTTGATATATACACTGAAAATACTAATGTATTTTCTGGGATTGGTGGCAAACATTGTCTTTCATGAAAAAATTTTGACTATGATTTGAAGACTTGTATATAAAATAATTTAGAGGTAACTTCAGCAATCAAAGTGAGACAAAAAGAGCAATGTAGTAGATGGATAAGGTAACGTTTATACAGAATAAGAATAATTTATGGATTAGGAAAGAATTCAAAATGTTAAAATCTAATCATAAATGGAAAAAAGCTAACATAACTACAAATATTTTTTTCCTACTCCATCTGAAGCTGTATCAAAAAATCCATTTTTATATCCATCTTGGCATGTTTGTATTATAGTAACATCTAAAATGAGGATCATTTTCATGTAAATTTGCCAATAAAGCACATAAAACAAGACTGTGAGTGCTCAAGACTGAAATGCAGCAATCTGATGGGATTCTGTTGGAAAAAGTCAATAGCAATTAGGAAAATAAACACAAGTTCACTTTTGGTTTTCCCAAACAAAAGATTTTTCCTGTGTGCGTGTGTGTGTGTGTGTGCATATTACAGTAGTAATTCCCAAAGGGAAGTAACAGCAATATTTGTAAACTGATTGTAAACTGATTGTAAACCAATTCTTTGTCTATAAGATTTCTGACCTACAGAATTCCTAATATGATATTCATATTCTCTTGCTTTTATTTGCTTCTTCTGTCATTTTTGCTAAAATACTCTCATTCTCAATTTTTCATTTATTTTCACAATAGTTGGGTAATTTTTCCACCTCAGATGAAGTTCTTGCCTTTAAAATTTTCCTACAGTTATTAACTCCTTTTTACAATTAAAGACTGAGCTGCTTCAATATGAAGTGTTTATGAGCAGAAGACTTGCAAACCCAAGTCAAGTATTAAAGATGCATTCTAACTAAGGCAGGAATCTGTGTCTCCTTCATTTGCCTTTAGATACAAGAAATGTAAATATAAAATACAATATTCTCTTGGAGGGAAATGAAGGCCTCAGTCAACTCAAAGTTCTCAGATCCATTGGCAATGATCAAATCTTAGGAATGGGGAGCTGGTGAAGCCTTATCCTATGTGGACTTCCTTTTCAGTGTCTCGACTCCTTAGTCAGTTATCAAATCACTTGTAAGGAACACAGTAATTACTTGTCACAATAAACTGTATTCTTTGAACGAGAATGTTTTACAGTGGTTTTACTCTGACTCTTTAGAGATACTCTACAATCCTTTAATGTGGAGACTGAGACTCTGGTTGTTTTATGAGATGACTCAGTAAAAGTGCCTTGAGTATTCCCTGGACATTGGAAATACTCAAGAGTTGTTAATTTTCTTACCTTTTTTTCTAGACTGAGAAGGTTAATATACATGGCCCACTTTGTTAATGCAAATCTAATGAATTTTCTGGGTCATGATATTGAAAAGAGCAAAAAATATATATATATACTCAGTCATTCAGAGGAAAAAGGAAGTGTTCTTAGTCCTGAGTCATGAATTTCCCATTAACATTTTAATTCTTTAATCCATAGAGGAAGCCATGGCTGGCTAATAATATATAATAGAAAGTTTACCTATAAATCTTCTGAAAAATACATTACATATATAATAAAAGTATAGTCATATTTTAAAGTAAAATGAGAACTTGTTTTATATATAACATCCTGTAGTGTCATGAGACTTTTTAAATGCATAATTAATTTTATTACTCCCTTATTAATTTTGAGCTGGAGTTCTGGGTTAAAATGGATAGATCTAGATGTTAGGACCATCTTAAGAAAAACAAAAGGGTTAGACCCTATGTTTTCATCATTGCTATTTTGGGAACCATCAAGATTTCAAACGCTTATTATTTAAATTTCCTTCCTTTTGTTTCCAGAAAGTAACAAATATATATCTTAAAACCAATGAAAATGGCTATTTTTTTTTTTACCGTTGTGTTCTGAATATAAATGATTGCAAGAATACTCTCTCTTTATCTTATTTCTTACACTTTTAGAATTAAGAAGGTACTGGCACACGAAAATGAAGAAAGTACTATTGGAAAACTTCCTTAAAGAATGAAGGTTATTGAAATAACAAAATATGACAGAGAAAGAAGATTCTGTTAAAAACTGGTATAGCTGCTTTTAGGTAACATTGCTATTAAAGGGAAACCTTATTCATATTTCTCAGCCCACAGCATGTATAAAATTAACACTTAAATGAAGAACATAGAATGAAAAAAGAAGTTAAAAATATATCTTGATAAAATGTTCCCTTTCCCGTGTAAATCTTGTAAATCAGCCACAGGAACCTCCCACTGGTGCCGAACTCTCTCTGAAAGTAGACCCTTCCTCTACTCTTCCCTGGAGCCTCCCACAGGTTTCATACCTCATTTAAATTCCCTTACCTATACACATTTATCCCTATCACTCCTTCTTAACTGCTCGACTGGCACTGAATATTATAAAAAACTAACAAAATAGGCCGGGCACGGTGGCTCAAGCCTGTAATTCCAGCACTTTGGGAGGCCGAGGCGGGCGGATCACAAGGTCGGGACATCGAGATCATCCTGGCTAACACGGTGAAACCCCGTCTCTACTAAAAAAATACAAAAAACTAGCCGGGCGAGGTGGCGGGCGCCTGTAGTCCCAGCTACTGGGGAGGCTGAGGCAGGAGAATGGCGTGAACCCCGGAGGCGGAGCTTACAGTGAGCTGAGATCAGGCCACTGCACTCCAGCTTGGGCGACAGAGTGAGACTCCGTCTCAAAAAAAAAAAAAAAAAAAAAAAAAAAAAAAAAACTAACAAAATAAACAAACAAATATGTATAAGAAATAATACAATAAATGTTTGACAGAGGAAAAATAATTTCTATTGAAATTCTAATTTTGAGTCTCTGCATTTTATAGTCAGGTAGACCTTATCTTAGAGCCCCTTGCTGCTCAAAGTGTAGTAATTAGAAGAGCAATCTTTCATCACCAGGGAGCTTGTGAGAAATGCAAAATCTCAGACTCCATCCAGACCTTCTACATTAAAATCTGCATTTTCGCAAGATCTCCATGTGTTTCATATGCCCATTACAATTTTCTTTCTTTCTTTTTTTTTTTTTTTTTTTTTTTTTGAGACGGAGTCTCGCTCTGTCACCCAGGCTGGAGTGCAGTGGCCGGATCTCAGCTCACTGCAAGCTCCGCTTCCCGGGATTAGGCTATTCTCCTGCCTCAGCCTCCCGAGTAGCTGGGACTACAGGCGCCCGCCACCTCGCCCGGCTAGTTTTTTGTATTTTTTAGTAGAGACAGGGTTTCAGCATGTTAGCCAGGATGGTCTCGATCTCCCAACCTCGTGATCCACCCGTCTCGGCCTCCCAAAGTGCTGGGATTACAGGCTTGAGCCACCACACCTGGCCCGCCCATTACAATTTTCTAAAAATTTATTTGAAAAAAACCTTTGCTCAGCCTACCCAGAAAATGATATCAAAAGATAAGATTTGAAACTAGAAAACTGGGCACAGTGACTCATGCCTGTATTCCTAGCACTTTAGGAGGCCAGCTTAGGCTGGTGGATCACCTGAGGTCAGGAGTTCGAGACCAGCCTGGCCGACATGGTGAAACCTTGTCTCTATTAAAAATACAAAAATTAGCCAAGTGTGATGGCGTGTGCCTGTAGTACCAGCTACTTGGGAGGCTGAGGCAGGAAAATCTCTTAAACCCAGGAGGTGGAGGTTGCAGTGAGCCAAGATCGCTCCATTGCACTCCAGCCTGGGTGACAGAGGGGGACTCTGTCTCAAAAAAAAAAAAAAAAAAAAAATAGAAACTAGAAGAACAAAATTAAAACTGCTTCTTGACCCCACCTTTTGTAGGTATATGGTCATTTGATAATCATCCATGGACTACAGGTAGGATGAAAAGTGTTTTCAAACTTTATTTGACCATAGAACTTTTTTTCACATAGCATCTACAGCGACCGGAGTTCTGTAACTATGTTTTGAGATTTGCCTGCTTTCCTCACGTTCTTCTCCTGCTAGGAAATTCAACATGATTTCACAGTCTTTATTACATTACGTTCAAATCTCTCTCTTTTTTTTTTTTTTCATGCCCTACCTGACATGATTCTGCTCTATTGTGCTACCTACCATTATTAGTTCATTTTCACACTGCTATAAAGAACTGCCCAAGACTAGGTAATTATAAAGGAAAGAGGTTTAATTGACTCACAGTTTAGCCTGGCTGGGGAGGCCTCAGAAACTTGCAACCATTGTGGAAGGTGAAGGGGAAGCAAGACACCTTCTTCACAATGGGGCAGGAATGAGAAATGAATGCAAGACTTACAAAACACTTATAAAACCATAAGATCTCATGAAACAATTATAAAACCATCAGATCAAGGACTTATAAAACCATCAGATCTCATGAAAACTCTCTCATTATCACAAGAACAGCATGGGGGAAACTGTCCCCATGATTCAATTACCTCCATCTGGTCTCTCCTTTGACACGTGGGGATTATGCACATTATGGAGATTACAATTCAAGATGAGATTTTGGGTGGGGACACAGCCAAACCATATCATTACTCAAGCTTATACTCCTGTCTGTACAACACCCATGTTAGTTGTCAGGAAGCCTTTTCCCTGAACTCCTACATGAACAACACCTACAACTCCTAACACCTACATTAATAATACAAAACCTCCACAGATCCATGCCTTTGCTCATTACATTCTCCTTTCCTGGAATGAAATTTTTGGCACAATACTCAAATTTGAAACTCAGCTTCAACCTTCTTTTTTCAGAGTGGGTTCCCCCAAAATATACCTAAAAAAGAGGATTTTTGTGAAAGTGGTTTATTAGGAAGGGTCAAGAAAAAAAATAAGGGAGGAAGGAAGCGGGGCCTGGGTGAGAAGGGGGCCAAGTAAGGGTATGAGATGGAGTGAGGTCCCAGGAACTGTCACTTTGGCTCAGTCTCAAAGGGAAGCTTTGGAGACAGTGTTGACTACATTCAATCTGCCTCATTCAGGGACAAAAGGACAAAAGCCCAGGTATTACTGGGCATTGATTAAGGGCTGTGCCTGGTGGGAAGGGACATACATTCACATACATTTCCAGCTTCTCTCTGCCAAAGACACTTGAGTGCTAGCTGTTGGAAATGGAAGCACACGGAGCCTGTGAGAGCAAAACTGGTAAAGTGATACCAGGATAGGTAGATGAAGGACTGAGAGCATAACCTACAGCTTCCATGTACTCTTCTCTAACAGGTCATTTCTCTGTTGAATGAAATTCTGATAAACTCATCGTTAGCATTATTTGGTTTTGCACTTACTTGCTATTTCCATGTATATATTTTCTAAATTCTTCAATATTGTAAGCTCCTTCTGAGCATTGTTCATGGATGATAATGCTCTTATAACTAGAGCATTCCTGAGTATGTTCATTCATTCATGTAAGAAACATATTTCCAAACAAAAATTAGGCTTTGTGTATCAAAACTATGAGTATGTTACTGATATGTCTCCCACTCTCATTGTCTAATGGGAGAAGTAAGGTAGATATAGGGATTTCTCTTAAATCAGTGTTTAAGGGAAAGTGATTAATTGTATTTACCACTTAGTAGGAATTGAACTGGCTGAGATTAAGAAACAAGTTGAGTCCCATTCCTATTAGGTACTATATTCACTATTTTTGTGATGGATTTACAAAAGCCCAAATCTCAGCATTACACAATATACTCATGTAACAGACCTATACACATATTCCCTGAACCTAAAAAAAAAAAAAAAGAAAAGAAACAAGCTGATTTCCCTTGCTCCATATTTTGATCATTTTAACTTATGAAGCAGACTTTCTTATATAAAAATCAATAAGATTTTTATATCACATATATATTTGATGTGAAGTGAGTTATCAATGCAATTTGGAATTAAAGAATCTGTACAGCATCACCACTTACTCTGTGGTCCTGGATGGACTGTAAACCTTATTTTTATCTCTAACACATATTGAGGGTAATAATAATTTTTCTCTTCTTTATCTTTGCTTTGAAGATTAAATGTGACCATAATGTATAAAAAGACTTTATAAATCATAAAGCACTATGATGGTTTTAGCAATCATAGTAAGAATATGTAGAGGCAGAGAGCTGTGATAACCTTCCACACCCGTCATAAGGGACAGGGGCAGCACTTCTATCATAACAGACAGGTTACAAATAGAAAAGCACAACAAATTTATTTAAACAAAATTTCATGTGACACGGGAGCCTTCAAAAATGAAGACCAAAAGACCCAGGGAAAACTATCCATTTTTATGCTTAGGTTCAATGAAGCATGGACAGCCATGTAGAAATGTGCTTGAACAAAAGAGTATGCTCTAATGGCAATAGATTAAAGGGGAACCCAGAGAGTGCTGTGTATTCAGATTCTCCTTGGCTTCTCTGTGTAGCATTCCTTCTCCCCAGTTGCAGGACAGGACTTGTCTGGGATGAGGGTCTTATGACTTACTTTCAGGCAAAGTGGGTCACAGAATTTATGGTCAGATCTCACACAGAAAAGTGGGAAGGTCAGAATGCCTTTCTTACTTCTAAGGCCCTCCAAAAATGCTTTGGGGTAGCGTTTTCTGAGCCCTGACCTATATTATACAAATAAATAGAAGATTGTTGTTTTTACTCAAGAGCAAACTATGTTAGAGTCCAGCTAAAATGATTTTCTTCAGAAGCCAAAAATCTCTTAATGAACTCAAAATAGTAAGTTGATTTTCACTGATTTACAATTTTTATAACCATAAAATATTAATAGCTAGCATGTAATGGCTGAGTAAAAGATAGGTTCGTGCTTAAAAGCTCACTTTGGTAATCTATCTGTTGTTTCAGGCTGAATGTTTCAAATTCTTTTGCCTTCCCATATCATTTCTCTTTTTATCATTAAGGTAGCTTTTAGCATGAGAGACTCTAAATTGCTAATTAATTAAAATTGCTGCCCAGTTCCCTTCAGCTGCTTATATAGCCCACATTGAGCTTTGCAGCTGGGTGAGTGCGACCCCCGAATATCAATCTCATAATTGGCTGCACAATGTTACGCCTCTCAAATATGAAGAACACTGAACCAAATGAAAAACAGAAAGTCTCATTTTTTTCCATACTAATTTGGCATATAGATTTATATCACATTTAACCTGTACAAGAACTCTTTGAAATCAATATTTAGGACATGTATTCTGGATTTTGACTTGCTCTGTTCTATATAGGAAACATTCTTCTCGTGATGCCCGAGAGAGGACAGCAAAATAGTGCTACTGCTAATCTGGGCTTTGTGGCTCATTGCCAACAGAAAGGAAAGCAGCACAGGCTGCTGAGCAGTGTCTGGCAGCCATGCACAAGTCCTCCAACACCTTTGCAGGGAGCTTGAATCATATGGCTGTCCACAGTGCCGTGCTCTCTCAAGGGAAGCCAGCATTCTCAGACTTCCTTAGTGGAAAAATGGCCTCCCAAACTTGAGAAGGAAAAGTCCTGAATTTTCTGCATCTTGAATGCCCTGTTCAATCTCTGCCAGAAAATCTAATAACAATAGTTACATTTTAGTACGCATTTGCATCAGGTGTGAAACTATGACATGCTATGTGCTTTTTTTTATTCATTCCCTAAATTAATTCTAGCAGTAGATACCATTTTGACCCCATTTACAGTTATGGAGAATGGGGTTTAGAGATTATAATAATTTCTCATATTGGGTCAGGTTTCCCTGAAACAGAAACAGAGGTGAGGATTCTGGGACAAGTGCTTTATTAAGAAAGTGCTTCCAGGAGAAACCAGTAGGAAAATGAGAGAAGTTGGGCAGGGAGGAGAAACAGAGAATGAAAGGCAGAGAGAATGAGAAAATGAAGGTTTCCAACCAGAATCAGGTCCATCATCGTGAAAATACTGACAGCTATTTTTTTTTCACTAAGGAAAACACAGAAGCTTTTAAACTGCAGACTCTGTTGAATTCTGTAAAAATCAACTCTGCACTTTCGTTGTCTATCTTGAAGTGGCACCAAAAAATAAGAACTCATCCCATGAGTTGGTTAACTACCCTCAATGCATCTGTAAATTGACTCTTTAGATTAACACTGCTTTGGAACGAAGAGATCTTTCTCAAGATCTTCAATGTTTTTAAAGTAAATACATAGAATTTGAATAACTTAAGACCTTCAGTGTCAGTCTTTAAAAAAAGCATAAGTAAAAATATTTGCAGATAGGCTCCAAAACAGTTTCTTCTTAAGAAGAATAATTAATTAGTAAACGTGTCTGTACCAGATTATTTATATATTGTGGCTTTTTATTATTTTATTTTTTTATTTTTATTTTTTATTATACTTTAAGTTCTAGGGTACATGTGCATAACGTGCAGGTTTGTTACATATGTATACTTGTGCCATGTTGGTGTGCTGCACCCATCAACTCGTCAGCACCCATCAATTCGTCATTTATATCAGGTATAACTCCCCAATGCAATCCCTCCCCTCCTCCCCCCTCCCCATGATAGGCCCCAGTGTGTGATGTTCCCCTTCCCGAGTCCAAGTGATTTCATTGTTCAGTTCCCACCTATGAGTGAGAACATGCGGTGTTTGATTTTCTCTTCTTGTGATAGTTTGCTAAGAATGATGGTTTCCAGCTGCATCCATGTCCCTACAAAGGACGCAAACTCATCCTTTTTTATGGCTGCATAGTATTCCATGGTGTATATGTGCCACATTTTCTTAATCCAGTCTGTCACTGATGGACATTTGGGTTGATTCCAAGTCTTTGCTATTGTGAATAGTGCCGCAATAAACATACATGTGCATGTGTCTTTGTAGTAGAATAATTTATAATCCCTTGGGTATATACCCAGTAGTGGGATGGCTGGGTCATATGGTACATCTAGTTCTAGATCCTTGAGGAATTGCCATACTCTTTTCCATAATGGTTGAACTAGTTTACAATCCCACCAACAGTGTAAAAGTGTTCCTATTTCTCCACATCCTCTCCAACACCTGGTGTTTCCTGAGTTTTTAATGATTGCCATTCTAACTGGTGTGAGATGGTATCTCATTGTGGTTTTGATTTGCATTTCTCTGATGGCCAGTGATGATGAGCATTTTTTCATGTGTCTGTTGGCTGTATGAATGTCTTCTTTTGAGAAATGTCTGTTCATATCTTTTGCCCACTTTTTGATGGGGTTGTTTGTTTTTTTCTTGTATATTTGTTTGAGTTCTTTGTAGATTCTGGATATTAGCCCTTTGTCAGATGAGTAGATTGCAAAAATTTTCTCCCATTCTGTAGGTTGCCTGTTCACTCTGATGGTAGTTTCTTTTGCTGTGCAGAAGCTCTTTAGTTTAATGAGATCCCATTTGTCAATTTTGGCTTTTGCTGCCGTTGCTTTTGGTGTTTTAGACATGAAGTCCTTGCCCATGCCTATGTCCTGAATGGTACTACCTAGATTTTCTTCTAGGGTTTTTATGGTATTAGGTCTTCTTTTGACTCAATTTTGTAGCCATGTTCTCTGCTGTGATATTCAGGTTTTTTTTTTTTTCCACTCTATTTTTAAACGTTGTAGCTTCAAGGTCTCAGCATAGCCTTAGTCTATCAGCACGGAGAAGTTCTGGCGTGGAGGTTGTCCCTCACCGAACACAGTGATTTGTTAAGGCTCATTCTGGGGCATGTAAATTCCTAGGTACTTCCCATTCTTTGTATTGGCAGGCAAAGGAGGCTTCTAAAGTCTGAGGACACTCCTGCAGAGGAAATGGTATAGATGCTGGCAATTCAAGGGGAAGTTCAGTGAAGGAGGCCTGGGGTGATCGACATCCCCCTAAGTAGCCATGGAGCTAAAATGTAGCAAAGCCGAGATTTCAGCCAAGCTCTCTCTGTCTCCAAAGCTCAGGAATTTTAACTACCATCCTGAATGTGAGCCAAAAGTGGTCTGGCACACAGACAATCAGGGTAATGGAGGGTCTGTGTATTGTGTCCATGAGGTGCTGCTGACAAACGTTAATGATAAGCATCCTAGAGTAGGGAAAGCTAGAGACAGAAATAAAGTAGCCATGAATTATTTTGAGGGCTGTCAAGACCTTAGAAGCAGGAGTTGTTCTGAACTAGGTTGTTCCCAAGTGCAGGTTCTCACTCATAGGTGGGAGTTCAACAATGAGAACACATGGACACATGGAGGGGAATGTTATGCAACAGGGCCTGTTGAGGGGTGGTGGACGAGGGGAGGGATAGCATTAGGAGAAATACCTGATGTAGATGATGGGTTGATGGGTGCAGCAAACCACCATGGCAGCTGTATACCTATGTAAAAAACCTGCACATTCTGCACATGTATCCCAAAACTTAAAGTATAGTGATAAAAAAAAACCTTTAAAAAAAGGATACAGGGAAATAAAATGAAGCTTGATAAAAGCAAGTGTTTTAGGGCAGTAAGACTTTTTCAGTTATTGAATCAACAGTTTCTAAAAAAAAAAAAAAAAAATGGCCATACTTCACATTTTCAGTCTAGAATATCATCTGTCAACAATGTCCATTACATGGGAATTGAACTATGAGACAGAATTCTAAAGTCCTCTGATTTTCTAAAATGAGGACTAGTTTAGAGGAGCCATTTGACTTGTTGCCTTGGCATTTCTAGACATAAATGTTATGGTATATTACAACTATATCCCATTATTTTAATGCAGAAATCAAATGTACTAACTTCTAGTTGAAATGTAAAACTTAAAAACAGTCAATTGTACTGTTTACTCCCCATCACCTTTACCATCACATCTGTTGCTTTGTAATAAGCAAATAAGCCAAGAGTCAGGACTGCTGCATTAGGGAACTGGGTATCTGCAAATGCCCTATAAATTGTGTAGAATAAATTTGGACAAAATTAAAGCTACAGCATTTACAAATAGAGTTAAAAAAGGCCGGGCGCGGTGGCTCAAGCCTGTAATCCCAGCACTTTGGGAGGCCAAGACAGGCGGATCACGAGGTCAGGAGATCGAGACCATCCTGGCTAACATGGTGAAACCCCGTCTCTACTAAAAATACAAAAAAAACTAGCCAGGCGCAGTGGCAGCGCCTGCAGTCCCAGCTACTCGGGAGGCTGAGGCAGGAGAATGGCATGAACCCGGGAGGCGGAGCTTGCAGTGAGCCTAGATCTGGCTACTGCACTCCAGCCTGGGCAACAGAGCAAGACTCCGTCTCAAAAAAAAAAAAAGTAGAGTTAAAAAAACTGACTATCACAGCATATAACAGGGCTACAAAACTGAGTCAAAACAACCCAAAATAAATAATCTGATACAGACAAGTTTAATAATTAATTATTCTTAAGAAGAAACTATTTTAGAGGCTATCCGCAAGTATGTTTACTTATGCTTTTACGTTTTTCAAAGGCTAACACTGAAGGTCTTAAATTATTCAAATTCTATGTATTTACTTTAAAAACATTAAAAATCTTGAGAAAGAGTTCTTTGTTCCAAAATAGTGTTAATCTAAATAGTCAATTAACAGGTACATTGAGGGTAGTTAACCAACTCATGGAATGAGTTCTTATTTTTTAGTGACACTTCAGGATAGACAAGGAAAGCACAGAGTTGATTTTTTACAGAGTTCAACAGAGTCTGAAGTTTAAAAGCTTCTATGATGTCCTTAATGAAAAAATAGCTGTCAATATTTTCTTGGCGATGGATCTGATTCTGGTTGGAGGCATTTATTTTCTCAATCTCTCTGCCATTCACTCTCTGTTTCTCTCTTGTTCTCTACGCTTCTTTCTCTCTTATCTTGCATTCTAGATTACTTAAAGAAGAGAAATCGTCCTGTGAAAAGATATCAGATTTTCTCTTCCCTGGCCAAAAACAAGGGTTCACAGTCAGATTAGGCAGTTAATATGAATAGAAATTCCCAAGAAGGTTTTTTTTTTTTTTTTTTTTTCCTTCTCTAATAGAAATATGACACCTGTCAGCAAGTTCCCATTTAATAAATGCCAGCCTGGCTCACTGTAATATTCTTCTAGTTCCCATTGACAGGTAAGATTTTCTACATTTTGTTAAGTCATAGATTTACAATCAATTATCCTGGTTTGAATGTCCAGTGGAGACCCATTTCTCTGTGTAAAGATGCTGCTGTTGCTTGATGTTGCCATAGAATCTTTTGTCGTGCATTGATGCATTATTGTGTCACCCTGCCTTCTTTCATTGCTCTGATGGAAAGACAATAGACTTGCCTTTTACCTCCTCTTACCTATGAAGGTGGAAGGGGGTGAGCCATTACTACATTTCATATATCACTGCACCATTCTACTAGCACAATTAAACTAGATTTGAGAAACAATAAGAACAATAGTTTTCTTCCAGACACTCTAATAGCAGCATTTTGCTAATTGGCTCCTAGAATGTTCTTAACTTTATCCTAGCATATCAACCCTTAGGAAAGGAACTAATCATGTTTTCATACTGCTTGCTTTACAGTGATGTGTACACATCATTGCTGATATTCCTATTGTGGTCTGCAGACGGTGCTGGCTCTGTTTTCCATTTTGTTTCCCATTGACTCATGAGCCACTGCCTTGAATTGGTGTGACTTCTCCGTTCTCATCCTTTATCATTTGAGACTTTCTCAGTTCATCTTTTCTTTCAGATCTTACCTATTTCTCTGGATCTCTTTCTCAAGCTCCCTCCTCCACCTTGTCTATCTTGTTCAGTTTCACTTCCTTTCCTTTCCTTCTGCCAGTCTTACTTCAACCTCAATAACTTTAACTCACCTTTTGTGAATACACTGTTTTTTCTTTGGGTTTTCAAATTTTTTTTCTCTGTAAGTTTATTCAATGAAAAATAATCCTCTCCAATTTTACTGAGGTGGTTGACCACGTCCACGTCCAAATCCACCTCTAAACTGGAATTCGGTTGCCGACCCAGCCCCAGCCTCAGCTTTCTTCTAGGCACCAGGGGGCACAGCACTCCGCCTGTAGGTATCTCTGTCGGCGTACCCTCTTGTGAGTCTTGCCGGTCGCTTTCCCTCCAGACCTTTAGGCCGAGGTCTGCCAGTCTCTGGACGGCTGCGCACAATCTCTGGGGGCAGGTGAAGGTAATCACGGAGATACTGGATACCCTCACTGGTGAGGTCACAGTAGAAATGTCTCCAGGCAAACTGTTCCTTCACGTAGCCTCGGGACTTCAGAGGCTGGATGGCCTTCATGAGTGAACGTTGGGCACATTCTTATCTGCCGGCTCCAGCTACTTAGGCACGTGGACAGCCTTCTTGGCCACCGTGACTCCCTCCTTAAAAAAGAGTTCATAAGTGGCAATCTGGTTTTTCTTAGGCATCAACATCTCGGTGGCTGTAGGGTCTGGGGCCGGGGCTGGAAATAACTTTTTTTAAATAAGTGTTTATTATTTCAATGTTTCAACCATACAGCAAGTACATTAAGTGATATAACACTCTTGTGCATAACTACCTTAATATTATGAAATATTTTTTTCTGGAAAACTTTGAAAGAATCAATTAAACATTACATATACATTTGCGAGTCTGTATTTTCTTCAATTTTATCCATTCCCTTTCTTCTATTCATGGAAGTAAGCACTATTATTAAATCAGGACTTATTCTCTCATTAGCATTTGCTATATATTTATGCATATGTAAATTTTATGGTGCTTTTTGCAATTTTAAACTGTATATAAAGTGTGTTATATCTAACTTTTTCCACTCCACATTATGTTTTTAGATTTATTCATGTTGACAGATATAGCAGTAATTCATTTGTTTTGACTGCTGAGAAATATTCCCTGGTGTGAATATATCATGATGTATTTATATGTTTTCAAGTTAATAAAACTTTAAGTTATGTCGAATTTGTTGCTTTTATTGACAAGGCTGTAAAGAACTTTCTTGTATATGTCTTTTTATGTACATGTAGATTTCCCCAAGGCTTGGGATGTGACTATCTTCATATATACCAGTGTCATTTTGCTCTCTTCTGTGGCTTCACTGACTTACGCTTCTACTCTTGAAGTGCAGTGGGGAACAGAGCCCAGCGTGTGAGCACTTTGTCCTTTATGAGTTACTCCTATAATGTACATAAACCAAGGAGGTAACATGGAAGGATGGACTTCAAAAAGCAAGACAAATGGCTGAAGTTTTGCTGTGGATAATTGTGTGAGTAGTGTAACTAAATGTATGGCCTAATTGTAAAGACAACTTTGAACACCAATATTGGTAGGCATAAAATACAGTAGAGACCATACAACTGATCACAATTCAGCTTCATGTTGGTCTTTGAGAGGTATACTATCCTCTTCCTAAAAGTATTTCTCCCTTTTACAGACAGGCCTATGGCATATTTGCTTTTGCACCTTTTAACATCTTTCTACATCAATAGAGACCTTGCCTAATTCCTTACACTAAGGCCCTAATTTAATAAGCTCTGTCCAGACTTTTGGATTATAGGGCTTCATATTATCTGGTTAGAAACAACAGTAGTTTTTCCATTCAAAAGATATGGAGTGCCTGATAAGTGCTACTTTTCTAGGCCCTAAAGATTTGTCAGTGAACAAAACAGAAAGCCTCCGAGCACACACAGAGCTTACAATTTAGTGGGGAGAAAAAAAACAAAAGAGGGGAACACAATAATTTCAGGTAACGTGAAAGTGTGAAGCATACCAAGGAAATACAACTGATCTGAGAATGTCTGGGACTGGTTTATGAACACCTTCCATAAGCCAATGACATGGCATTAATTTACCAATCTTGTACACAATGCAAGGTGCTAGAAATAGAGTCTTTATCTTTTGAACTTCATTTGAGATGATAACAGTGTTACTCATATGAGGGATTTTGATGTCATCAGATGATCATATGATGTAATTGTCACTGCAGTAGTTAAATATTTATTTAAGTAAAATACAAACAATCTAGAAGTTGCAAAAAAGAAATTGTAAAAGCTTCAACACAAGAGAGTTCACACATCACACAAGAAAAGTAACCAGGACACAAGGTAGGCTATGTTGGCTAACAAATGAGAAGTGCACCCTTGAGAACTAAAGGATCCTAGAAGAAAACATGTCACTTCGAGGTTGTCGAGAAAGAATTCCAGAAGAAGCTATGATTTAGGCTTGAAGAATGATTGTTACTTGATATTGAGATTATAAACCTGGATGGGTGTGGCATTATACTTCTCTATAAAATTAATTCATTCACTCTGACAGCTTTTCTCTTCTTGCCCCAGATTCCATTCTGACTTAACTGAACTTCCAGTTAGCATCTGCTTATTAGGCCTGATCTCTTGCCTGGAATGGTCTTCAATTGTTCCTCCTTGTCTCTTCCTGGCCTTGTGTTTTTTTTACTTCTATTATGGTGGGCGGATCTGGAATTCCTCTGTGCCCCAAATCACCTGCATGCTGCCAGGTGTGTCCTAAAATGGCTTTTCTCTTCCCTTCTGTTACTTGGCACAGCCACAATCAATGTGTAGAAAAAGACTCACACAAAGAAAAACAAAATCATAGTGATTTTCTCTGGCTTTAGAAACAATTCTCTTGGTAGCAATCTTCCTTTAGAGTTCTGTTTTCTATTCTTAATAGTGACCTTGACACATTTCTTTCCATTTCATTGTTTGTTTGTTTGTTTAAAGAATGCAGGAATCTGTTGTTAAAAGCCCCCCATCCCATGCCTAAGTAATAAGTAATCTCAATATTATATTCCATTTCATATAATAAAATTTGACTTCCAAAAAAAAAAAAAAGAATGCAGGAACAAAACAAAGGAATCAACACATTTTATCGCATTGACAATTAAAAAACACAGGTTCAAAGGAAAGGTTAGTTTGGAAGACAGTTTGAGAAAAAATTAAAAAAAAAAAAAAGAATGGATATGTTAGGAATTCCATAAAAAGGAAAAACAACCAAAGGAAACTATGACACTAGAATACATATAATTCTATGTATTCCAGCAACTGGAAAACATAGACCCTAATTTAGTAGCATTTAGAATTTTTCTAAAAATAACTCAGAACACCTTTCAGTACCAGATTATGTTTCAGAAACTTAATTTTAAAAAAATACTGTTTTTATTTACTGAACCTATTTGTGACCTTTGAGCAACACAATAATCATTGCAAAACAGAGTATGAACTGAATTTCCACCTTTGAACTTCTGACTTGTGGTCTAGAATACAGACAGACATTCAGACAAACCATCACTGGAATATGATCCTTAACTGAGGCAGCTCAACTAAGGATCATAGGGGGCAGCTGGGAGGGAGTACAGTAAAATAGAACCTGCATATATTCTCTCTGGGGAATAACACCCTATTCCTAGGGTTGCTTCAGAAATTTTTGGCATATTTTCGCTTTTACATTACAATTAAAATTTTAAAGCTAGAGTTACTAACTCTGAAACTTTTCAATATTCCTTCTTTAGAAAATGCAATCCAGTTTTCTTCTTCACTCCTCTTGCTTCATCTGCTCATTTTTTCTAACTGCCTTCCACCCAATTCTGATTTCTCATCATGTACTCAAATCTCTCACTCCTTCTTCCAGGCTTTATGTTCTAGGCTGAGAGACAGGGTGTAAACCATGTTTTCTATTTTACTGTATTCTCTATCCAGTGATATCATTTATTTAGCTCTGTGTCCCCACCCAAATCTCACCTTGGATTGTAATTCCTATAATCCCCATGTGTCAAGAGTGGGACCAGGTGAAGGTAATTGAATCATGGCGGCAGTTTTCTCCATGCTGTTCTCATGATAATGAGTGAGTCTCACGAGATCTGATGGTTTCATGAGTGTCTGGCATTTCCCCTGCTTGCACTCATTCTCTCTCCAGCCGCCCTGTGAACAGGTGCCTTCCACCATGATTGTAAGTTTCCTGAGGCTTCCCCAGCCATGCAGAACTGTGAGTCAATTAAATCTCTTTTCTTTATAAATCACCCAGTCACAGGTAGTTCTTCATACCAGCATGAGAACAGACTAATACGCACAGCTGTAGTGCCTAGTGCAGGGCTCTGCTAAAAGAAGGCCTGTTGACAAAATGCCCAAAGTTTCTAAAACCACCATAGTGACAAGATGTTATTGTGATGCTATCTTCTTATGGATTTCAGAAAGAAATCACGGGAACTGATTAAACAGCGACTGTATTTTCACTGCGGAATCACCTCCGTGAGAATCAGTGGGAAGTAAATTACAGGAAAGAAACCTGCAGAGAAAGTTATTCTTGATTAGACATCACTTTCACTGACCGCTCCAAGGGAAGCCCGGTGCTCAGCAGTAGCACATTTTGACACAGAGCACAGGAACTGTATGAGTTAGGGCTGAAGGAAAAATAACTGGTTACAGGAATTGCTTTGGGATTCTATTTTAGCATGAGCAGAAAGCCTAAGAATTCATTCGCAGGTTGGTATTTTAGAAGGGAAATACAAACTTGTCATATAAGATAATACTGCTTTCCAAACAGAAGCCTCCTGTCAATGTATTGATATCTTTTTTTGGAAACATATCATTTACTTTCTAATTGTTTTAAGTACAAAATTCCTACATAAATGATTCATTATTGCTGTAAGATACAGACAATACACAAATGTACAACCTAAAATGCTGTATTTCCCTTCTGTTCTTCCCCTCGAAGGCAACCCCCATTAATTAACATATACTATTCTTGTCTTTCATTTCTCCGTATATGCCTTATACAATCAATTTAAAAAATATAAAGAGACTAGATACAAAATTTGTATTACTCTATACTGGGAGATAAGTATTGTTCCTATTTTGTAGAAAAAGAAAGCCTTTGACTGTAGTTGATCATCTCAAGCCACTGAGCACAGAAAAGTGAAAAAAGCTGAGATTCAAAATTCCTTATGTCACATTCAAGGCTCCTCTGTAGATTCTCTCTTCTTTAAATGTTACTGCCCATTACAGGACAGGCCCATTTTAAAATGTTGATCCACACCAGAAAGGCTATTTACATAAAGAGGGCAATAGAGTCTCTATTGGCATAAAATAACAATTTAGTACCTTATAAGGACATATGTATATAAAATCAATAGTATATTCTACACCAGTGGTTCTCAGTATATAGTTCCTTGACAATTAGCATCAACATCCCCAGAAACTTGTTAGAAAAGTAAATTCACGAGTCTCACCCAAGACCTACTGAATCAGGATATCTGGGGTTAGGGAGCAGCAATCTGGCTTTAATAAACCCACTGGGTTATTTGGATGTGCATTAAAACTTGCGAACCACAGTTTTATCCAGCAAACTGGAAAAAGATAAAAAAGTTGCTATTTAAATCTAAAGAACTACCTATTTGAACCTTTGTGCTGAAATATCTTCCTATTGAGGTCAAAAGATATACCCCCTAGAGAGATCAAAAGACAGCTTTCTCACTTGAAATACTAGCATCTGCTCTTCGTCTGGTCCAGTCCTGGCTTATTGCTTCCAGGTATAGTAGTAGAATTTCATTTCCCTTAAAGTATTCTTTATATTTCTTGCTATTGTGAAAATTACTTTATAAAATTATTCTCAATATATTTCTCTATGATTTCTCATTTCCCACATAAGAACATGAAATAATTTTATACTTTTTACTGAATAATTTAACTCTGGAAGCTAAAAATAAAATAGATAACAAACAAATGAATTCAAAATAAAAATAAAATTTCCAAAATCCTAAATGCAAATAATGCCAAGCAAGATGGTTACCTTTTGGTGACTAACTGATAAAAACCTACTTCAGGTGAATGGAGGAGGAGCATGAATAACTAGAGGGAGAACACAGACTATTGTTCAAAAACTTTTCTCACAACATGTCATGACTTGAACCAGCCTTGAACTTGGTTGCTACTCTCTTCACCACTGTGACAGAGACCTGAGATTTTACTCACAACATCATTTTTTGGCTCAGCATCTATTTAAGGGATCTCAGAGATGTGGGGGGCCTCCTGGATACTCTATCATCAACCTGATGTGAAAAATGATATGAGGGAGAGAGTCCATTAATAGCTGTTTCTGTTAAGTTAGAGGAATTTTGACTTGTTGAATGTGAATATTGTCATCCCCCCAAAAATTAGTTGTTGAGCAATGAATGATCAAATCTACAAGAAACTCAGATAATGAATACCATATATCTTTCTTCTATGGGAATAAACAAGTCAAATATATGTGGTCTGATAAACTTTGATATGCTTTCTTTCCAGGTGAATAAAATCCAAGGTAATATTGATTGTTTGCTTTTCCTTCACAGGGAGCAGTATTTCACTGAGGAAGCTGGTGACATAGAGCTATCCGAATGAAATTATAACAGTAGAAAATCTGTACCATACAGCATAACATAATATAATCATATTGCTGCTTGGAAAAAGATTAATCATTAATCACAGTACAATTTTTAATTAAAAAGAAGGTGGGAACTAGATGAAAAAAATTAGGGATGTTCAGTAAGCTAGTGATCAAAGCCAAACACTAAATTAAAATGTTTTGTATGAAAGTACGAATCTGCTTATGCAGATTATCCCACTGAATTATTCCACCATCTGCAGAATTCATGCCTTTTTGCTTGACTCATTTGTTACAAGTAGCTTATCAACAATAGCACCCAATATTAACATAACTGCGTGATTCTTGCATGATGATAGAATGAGACAATTGGAAAGTCCTACCCTTTTGGAAAAGTTAAACCAGCACTAGGTTTTCATGCCATGCATTACAGTATCAGTGATACTGTTTCTTTTAAGAAATTCAGCAATATCGCTCACCCCTAAACAAACAGCAAATGTTGATGGTATCATAGAGAATGTTGAAACATTTGAGGATGCTCAGCTTCGTTGATATAGTCATAATTTCAATGCAGAATATGCAGAAAGTTGGAAGCCTGTTGAATGAGAAATCTGTACTGCTGGTGGTGGTCACATGTACTAATACTAAGAAAATTTTAGAAATCACATTTTTATTTAAAATATATTGTAAAACATAATTACAAAGGATAGATATTCACAATATGATGCCTGAATTGTGCATCATATGCACATATTAAAATGGTATAATGGTATAATATATGCATGAATTATACAAGATGTACATGTATCAAATTATATATATAAAATATATATCAAATTATATTTATAATGATATAATATGTGCATGTATCAAATTATTGTGATAACAGACTTACTACTTCTTTAGCTTTTATTTATATGATAATTATTCAGAAAATATTTGGGTAAGTTTTTATAGATGGAATATATATTGTTGATCTCTGTGAGTTATGTTTCTCTAGTTTGGGGAAATAATTTGAGTAGATAAATGTGATTAGGAAGATTTTTGTCTACATATCTATCTCTCTCTTCACCTATTCAGCTTTCCAGCTATCTAACATTTACCTGTATATGTATATTTGAGATATTAATAGTGAAAGTCCCTTTGTAAGATTCCAGATTTCCTTCTAAAAGTGCAGAATCTATAAGAGGTCATACTTTAATAAAAATTACCTTTGGTGAAGTCAAAACTTAAATCTATATTGCAGACTTTGGATAGCCAGAATTCTATATGAAGCCATAGAAAACTAGAAGGCACATGCAGAAAAAATACAGAAAAAAATTTGCAGTATGTTAATAATGAAATTACTCTAACCTTGCATTTTTTTTCAGGTCCCGAATAAAGCAAGTGTTTGAGAATACTAAAATTTCTACCACATGCTGCCTTAAGCATGACCCTTATTGAGAAATGGTGATATCTCTTCTAGATCAACAGGATTGATGGTGAACTGTAATTTCTAAAAGGCCAAGTTGCATTGTGAAATTGTTAAATGTTGCAAATAAGGATATTAGAGAAGCTATTTGATCACAGTAGAATGGAGATTTCTGTTAACATTCAATGGAAGGTTCACATTAGAGGTTATCTCAGAGAGTTCAAGGTACTATTCTTTTAGAAACTCACTATGACCCTCTACTGTAATTAGTGAGTCCAAGATACCTGAGGGAAATCTAAATTTGTGATAGTTCTGGTAGGCCTTTGTAGTCAAAAGTGGGGAGAAGTTGAAAGTTTGGATGAGACTGATGTCTACTGTTATTGACATATTTTGTCCATTAATAGTAACAAAACAGATATTTTGTTCATTAATAGTAACAGATGGAGAAAATGTCACAGAATGAAGACCTGTAGAACAGTTTTAAAGCATAGACATAAAATTGTATTCTATACAGCTCAATTTAGAAGAGTTCATTATATCAGAAGAAAACCAAACAATAAAAATTAAATAGAATGAGGAAGAAAAGGCAGGAAAACAACACATTAAGAATATCTGAACATGAATATCTCCAGGGATCCAATGATACAGGGATCAAATAAAATTATTTTTTAAAATTCGAGTTTAAAATTATACAGTTAACTTTCTTATTTAAAAATTTCCAAATATTTGATTGTTAATTCCCATTTAGTGTCTCTTTGATTCCTGTACTCTTCAGAAGAATGGTAGAGAAGAGTATATCCTGTTTAATGATAGGCTAGAAAATTTGGATAAGTAGGATGACCTGGGCTTCAGTTCATATATGGTCATTTCAGACATAGTACCACACAGAAAAAGACATTTATATGCAGACTATGCCAGCAATCCTATTCTTGGATGCAAAGGATTATAAGCCTAGCACAAAGTAAATAGTCAGTATTTGCTTACATTTACAAAAGACTACACAAAAGGTTGTGGACAATATGGACAAAGAGCAAAATAAACTCCCCAATCAAGACAAAAGGGTTCTGTATGTCAAATGATAAAGGAGATTTTGGAACTCTGTACTTGAATTCTTCTAGAATCAAGAACCACAGTGTATTTGTGCACATACTGCCAATGCATACATTCAGGGACCCTAACATGAAACTCTTTAGGTGACCTATACACAGAAAATAAAATGCACTTGATTTGAAAACAGACTCTTCCAAATCTTTCAATGTGCAAAGCCAATTTTTATTAATAGAGCATAGACAAGATAACTTTTTTCCTTCTCTGATTCGGATTGTAGAACATTTAGATTATAAAACACTAATATTTAAGTAGTGCTATTTTCAGTTGTGATCATGAATTAATAGTGTTTTTATCTTCTTATTTTCTCTACTTATCAAATGGCAGTTTTAATGCTTAATGTTTGAATATGCAGAAGATCTTAAGAACCAATTATAAGACCAATACTTAAGTCTAGGTGAGAAAATCTACGATTTTCATAACTCAGTGTCTTCAACAGGTTGTAGGGATGCTATTTTAGTAGTTTAACAGCTTGGAGGTATGGTTTGCTGAGAATATGATTTTGATGAGTTTTAAGTTTAACAAAACTCTATAGTGAACTTCACCATATGATAAATTGCACGTTAATGTTTACATGAAACTTAACACTTCAGAATATTATTCTTTTTTTTAAATTATACTTTAAGTTCTAGGGTACATGTGCACAACGTGCAGGTTTGTTACATATGTATACATGTGCCATGTTGGTGTGCTGCACCCATTAACTCGTCGTTTACATTAGGTGTATGTCCTAATGCTATCCCTCCCCTCCCTTCCCAAAATAGGACCCGGTGTGTGATGATCCCCTTCCTGTGTCCAAGTGATCTCATTGTTCAATTCCCACCTATGAGTGAGAACATGTGGTATTTGATTTTCTGTTCTTGCGATAGTTTGCTGAGAATGATGGTTTCCAGCTACATCCATGCCACTACAAAGGACCTGAACTCATCATTTTTTATGGCTGCATAGTATTCCAAGGTGTATATGTGCCACATTTTCTTAATCCAGTCTGTCACTGATTGACATTTGGGTTGATTCCAAGTCTTTGCTATTGTGAATAGTACCGCAGTGAACATACATGTGCACGTATCTTTATAGCAGCATGACTTATAATCCTTTGGGTATATCCCCAGTAATGGGATGGCTGGGTCATATGGTACTTCTAGTCCTAGATCCTTGAGGAATCGCCACACTGTTTTCCACAATGGTTGAACTAGTTTACAGTCCCACCAACAGTGTAAAATTGTTCCTATTTCTCCATATGGTTTCCAGCACCTATTGTTTCCTGATTTTTTAGTGATTGCCATTCTAACTGGTGTGAGATGGAATCTCATTGTGGTTTTGATTTGCATTTCTCTGATGGCGAGTGATGATGAGCATTTTATCATGTGTCTGTTGGCTGTATGAATGTCTTCTTTTGAGAAGTGTCTGTTCATATTCTTTGCCCACTTTTTGATGGGGTCGCTTTTTCTTGTAAATTTGATTGAGTTCTTTATAGGTTCTGGATATTAGCCCTTTGTCAGATGAGCGGATTGCAAAAATTTTATTAATTAATTAAATCAATTTATTAATTATTTATAAATCATTAAATTATTATTAATTAAATTGTTAATTATTTATACTTCATTAAATTATTATTAATTTAGTATTTATAATTTATTATAATTTATAAATTATTAAGTTATTTAATTAATAAAAAATTTATTATTTATTAGGGATTATTCTATCTGTAATAAAATAATACATTAAATCTCTCAGGTCAGTATCACTGTTATCACCTGTGAGATATATTTGCTGTTTTAGGCAACTGATGCACGGAGTAAATAGTAGTAATATACTATGTAACCAAAAGAGTTAACAGTCTTCCCGGTGAGCCAATCATAAACATCCCCAAACTGAAATGGTTAACTAATAATAAAATAGAACAATTATAACAAGATACTGTAATAAAAATATGGGAATGTGATCTCTCTGTCTCAAAATATCCTATTGTACTATACTGTACTATAGTATAACAATCTATTTTCTGACTGCTGTTGACCATGGGTAACTGAAACTGCAGAAAATAAAACAGCTCATAAAGGAGGACTATACAGATGATATTTTTTAATTAACAAGAAAACAAACTTCTTGACAGATCATCAATTACACAAGAAAATGGTGAAAAAGTGTATAAGAACAAAATTAACATAGAAAAGCAAATTAACTATAAATGGATTACTGGAAACGCCTCAATAATCTGACCAAGGCAAACACATGAAACGTTTTGTAATTTCCCAATTGGAGCAGGATTTTTATGTTCCTAATTAAAGTAAAACTTCCAAAAGTAAATAGTATAAGTTAAACTATTTACTGAATGTGTTTAACAGCATGTAGGGGCAACATCAAACGTCAAAGTGGGCATAGATACTTTCTATCCCTATTTGTGTACTAGAATTCCACACCCTTCTAAGGCGGAGGTTGTAGTGAGCTGAGATCACATGCACTCCAGCCTGGGTGACAGCAAGACTCCATCTCGAAAAAAGAAAGAATAAATAAATAAAAGAATTCCACACCCTTCTAGTACCGTCACATAGTGTGACTGTAGTTTTCCTAGGAATGTGAAGGTTAGTTTAGGAAGATAATTTAGGTAAGAAAGGACTATAGCTTTCTTGAATTTCAGGATCATTTCTTATTTCATATTCATACCTAAAATTCTTAGTTAGCTGTATGAGATTGACATTTTATGTACACTTTATTCATTCATTCAACAAATATTCGTTGTGAGTATATGAAGTATCTCAGAAACTGGTACTCAGAACCAGAGCACATCAGTGAAGAAAATAAGCAAAAATCTCTACTTGCTTTATGGATGTTTTATTTTTATATTAATAAATACTATACTTAATATATTTTGATGAATGTTTGTTCAATGAATGACCAAAGAATAGCTATTTGGGAAAACCAGGAAAGACTATTTTGAAATTCTGTAATTATGATAATTTGCCATTGTCATTGCAAGGAAATTATGGAGTGTCAGCAGAGCATACAAATTAGTTGAATAATACTTTTAAGAAATGTAGTTACCTAGCTATTTGAATTTAGGTTAAAATGCATATTTCAAAAGGCATCCAGACTGGAAAGGAAGAAGTAAAATGATCTCTGTTTGCAGATGACATTATTTTATATGTAAAAAAAGTTTATGACCCCATAAAAAAACCCACTAGACTGAAAAAAAAATTAGTAAATTTGCAGGAAACAAAATCAACATACAAAAATCAGTTGTGTTTCCATATACTAGCATTGAAATAGCTACAACAGAATTAAGAAAGAGATCCTATTTACAATAGCATCAAAAAAATTAAAAACAGAAATAAGCTTAATCCAGGAAGTAAAAGATATATACACTGAAAACTACAAATTATTGATGAAAGAGATTAAAGGAGACACAATAAATTGAAAATGCTGTATTCGTGGCTCAGAAGTTTTAATATTGTTAAAATGACCATACTACCAAAAGTGACCTACATTTTAATTCAATCTCTATAAAAATCCAAATGGTATTATTTATAGAACTTGAAAAGTAATGCTAAAATTTGTATGGGACCACAGAAGACCCAGAAGGGCCAAAGGAGTTTTGAGAAAAAAGAAAAACCTGAAGACATCAACCTTCCAGTTTTCAAAATGTATTACAAAGCTACAGTAATCAAAATAGTATGGTACTGTCATAAAAACAGACATGTAGACCAATGGGACAGAACAGAAAAGCCAGAAATAAACTTAGCATATATTGATTTTTGACAAGGTGACAAAAATACATATTGAGGAGAGAACAAACTTGATGACATTGGGCTTGGTAGTGATTTCTTGGATGTGACACCAAAAACAAGCAACAAAAGAAAAATGAGACAAAAGAAAAATTAGACAAGTAGACTTGCATCAAACTAAATAATTTCTACATAGCAAAGGAAACAATAGAATAAAAAGACAACTTTAGAAGTGGGAGACAATCTTTGCTTACCGTATATCTAATAAGGGATTAATCTCGAAAACATATAAGGAAGTCCTACACCTTAATAGCAAAGACCCTAATAATATGATTAAAAATATGTTTTCTTTAAAAAAGACATACAAATTGTTAACTAATATAGATGGATGGATAGATAGATAGATAGATAGATAGATAGATAGATAGATAGATAGATAGAAAGAATACTCAAAGGTAGATAGATAGGTAGATAGATAATAGATAAAGAGATAGATAAATACTCAAGATCACTAGTTCAGGGAAATGCAAATCAAAACCACAATGAAATGTTATCTGTTAGGACGCCCATAATGAAACAAAAAAAAGATAAGTCTTTTTGAGGATGTGGACAAATTGAAACCCTTGTATGCTGTAGGTGAGAAAGTAAAATGATGCAACCATTATAGAAAACAGTATGAAGACTCTTAAAAACTTTTAAAATAGAACTACCATATCATTAAGCAATCCCACTTCCGTGATATACCCTAAAGGATTGAAATCAGGATCTTAAAATATCTGTACTCCTTTGTTCATTGCAACATTATCTACAATAGCCAAGTGTATTAGTCTCTTCTGACACTGCTAATAAAGACATACCTGAGACTGGGTAATTTATAAAGAAAAAGAGGTTTAATGGACTCTTAGTTCCAAATGGTTGGGGAGGCCTCACATGGTGGAAGATGAAAGGTTGTCTTACATGGTGGCAGGAGAGAGAGAACTTCTGCAGGGAAACTCTCCCTTATAAAAACATCAGATCTCACGAGACTTATTCACTATCATGAGAACAGCACAGGAAAGACCTGTCTCCATGATTCAATTACCTCCCACCAGGTCCTCCCATAACATGGGGGAATTGTTGGAGCTATAATTTAAGATGAGATTTGGGTGAGGACACAGCCAAACCATGTAATAGGCCTCGGGGGCAGCCTCGAAAAACAGAATCTATCTGACTGTCTCCTGCCCTCTTTTCACCTGCCCCAAGGCAGGACATTAATCTTCACCATTTTTCTGGTTATGGGTCATAAAACCTTCATTCCAGAGAGAGTCCTCCTCCATACCCAGGGGGAAGGAATGCTGACATCATGAAGCATCCATAAAAACCCAATAGGATCGAGTTCAGAGAGCTTTGGGGTAGCTGAACACCTGGGAGTTCCTAGAGGGTCGTGAGCCCAGGTAGAGAATGGAAGCTCTGTACCTATTCCCTCATATCTCATCCTATGCATCTCTTCATCTGTAGCCTTTGTAATATCTCTCATAATATGCCAGTAAATATGAAGAAAAGGAGAAGAATAATATCTGTCATAGCGTTGTGAGGATTAAATGAGAGAATGCTTATAAAACACCTATTACAAAGAGCATTCAATAAATGTGAATTATTATTTGTGTTAATACAAATGAGAGGATTGGTAGGTTACTAGAACTTTTGAGAGAATGTATATCAACACATGACATTTTTTAAAAAAAGAATTTCACACAGTATTGAAAGACCGATTGAGATTGGGTAGCCTGTACTTGGAATGGTCCTATTATATACAGTTACACAGTAGTTTACAGATATACTTTTGTAAGAATATAACAGAAAAAAGGAGAAATTCCTCAACTGACACAAAGTTGCAGGCAGGGATGGCCAAGAACCATGGCAGATTTGTTGTCTACTGTAAGGTACATCGTCTATATAGAGGCAAGTGTAGTTGGCAGATGTTACATGAAAGTAAAGGTGTTAGGAAAAATACAAGCATCGTTGAAGTTGAAGTGTGTATTAGGGTTCTCTAGAGGGACAGAACTAATAGGATAGATGTATATATAAAGGGGAATTTATTAAGGAGTATTGACTCACACAAGTCAAGGTGAGGTCCCACAATAGGTTGTCTGCGCTGAGGAGCAAAAAGCCAGTCCGAGTCCCAAAGCTGAAGAACTTGGAGTCCAATGTTTGAGGGAAGGAAGCATCCAGGGTGGGAGAAACATGAAAGCTGGAAGACTAAATCAGTTTAATCTTTCCACATTCTTCTGCCTGCTTTTATTCCGGCCATGCTGGAACCTGATTAGATTGTGCCCACCCAGACAGAGGGTGGGTCAGCCTTTCCCAGTCCACTGACTCAAATGTTAAATTTCCTTTGGCAACACCCTCACAGACACATCCTGGAACAATACCTTTCATACTTCAATCAAGTTTACACTCAGTATTAACCATCATACCAAGATACAGAAATAACCCATATGTCCATTGATAAATGAATGGATAAAGAAAATATGGTATATATATTCAAAGGAAAATTATTTGACCTTACAAAAGAAGGAAATCTTAATATTTGTGATGACATGGATGATTCTGAAAGACATTATGTCAAGTGAAATAAATAAGCCAATCACAGAAGGATAATTACAGGATGATTCCACTTATGTGAGATATCCTAAATAATCAGGCTCATAGAAGCAGAGAATGAAATGGTGGTTACCTGGGGGTGGATGAAGGGGAAAATGGGGGGTTGTTCAATTAGTATAGTTTCATTTATACCAGATGCAAAATTCTAGATGTTTGCTAAACAACATAGCACTTAGAGTTACCAATGCTGTAATGTGCACATAAACATTTGTTAAGAGAGTAGATCTTATATTGTGTTCTTTTTTTTTATATTCTAATTTTTATTTTTATTTTTATTTTTTATTTATTTATTTATTTATTTTTATTTTTTATTATACTTTAAGTCTAGGGTACATGTGCATAACGTGCAGGTTTGTTACATATCTATACTTGTGCCATGTTGGTGTGCTGCACCCATCAACTCGTCAGCACCCATCAATTCGTCATTTATATCAGGTATAACTCCCAATGCAATCCCTCCCCCCTTCCCCCTCCCCATGATAGGCCCCGATGTGTGATGTTCCCCTTCCCGAGTCCAAGTGATCTCATTGTTCAGTTCCCACCTATGAGTGAGAACATGCGGTGTTTGGTTTTCTCTTCTTGTGATAGTTTGCTAAGAATGATGGTTTCCAGCTGCGTCCATGTCCCTACAAAGGACTCAAACTCATCCTGTTTTATGGCTGCATAATATTCCATGGTGTATATGTGCCAGATTTTCTTAATCCAGTCTGTCACAGATGGACATTTGTGTTGATTCCAAGACTTTGCTATCGTGAATGGTGCCGCAATAAACATACGTGTGCATGTGTCTTTATAGCAGCATGATTTATAATCCTTTGGGTATATACCCAGTAGTGGGATGGCGGGGTCATATGGTACATCTAGTTCTAGATCCTTGAGGAATCGCCATACTGTTTTCCATAATGGTTGAAGTAGTTTACAATCCCACCAACAGTGTAAAAGTGTTCCTATTTCTCCACATCCTCTCCAGCACCTGTTGTTTCCTGACTTTTTAATGATTGCCATTCTAACTGGTGTGAGATGGTATCTCATTGTGGTTTTGATTTGCATTTCTCTGATGGCCAGTGATGACGAGCATTTTTTCATGTGTCTGTTGGCTGTATGAATGTCTTCTTTTGAGAAATGTCTGTTCATATCCTCTGCCCACTTTTTGATGGGGTTGTTTTTTTCTTGTAAATTTGTTTGAGTTCTTTGTAGATTCTGGATATTAGCCCTTTGTCAGATGAGTAGATTGCAAAAATTTCTCCCATTCTGTAGGTTGCCTGTTCACTCTGATGGTAGTTTCTTTTGCTGTGCAGAAGCTCTTCAGTTTAATCATATCCCATTTGTCAATTTTGGCTTTTGCTGCCATTGCTTTTGGTGTTTTAGACATGAAGTCCTTGCCCATGCCTATGTCTTGAATGGTACCACCTAGGTTTTCTTCTAGGATTTTTATGGTATTAGGTCTAACATTTAAGTCTCTAATCCATCTTGAATTAATCTTCGTATAAGGAGTAAGGAAAGGATCCAGTTTCAGCTTTCTACTTATGGCTAGCCAATTTTCCCAGCACCATCTACTGAATAGGGAGTCCTTTCCCCATTTCTTGTTTCTCTCAGGTTTGTCAAAGATCAGATGGCTGTAGATGTGTGGTAGTATTTCTGAGGACTCTGTTCTGTTCCATTGGTCTATATCTCTGTTTTGGTACCAGTACCATGCTGTTTTGGTTACTGTAGCCTTGTAGTATAGTTTGAAGTCAGGTAGTGTGATGCCTCCAGCTTTGTTCTTTTGACTTAGGATTGTCTTGGCAATGCGGGCTCTTTTTTGGTTCCATATGAACTTTAAAGCAGTTTTTTCCAATTCTGTGAAGAAAGTCATTGGTAGCTTGATGGGGATGGCATTGAATCTATAAATAACCTTGGGCAGTATGGCCATTTTCACGATATTGATTCTTCCTATCCATGAGCATGGTATGTTCTTCCATTTGTTTGTGTCCTCTTTGATTTCACTGAGCAGTGGTTTGTAGTTCTCCTTGAAGAGGTCCTTTACATCCCTTGTAAGTTGGATTCCTAGGTATTTTATTCTTTCTGAAGCAATTGTGATTGGAAGTTCATTCCTGATTTGGCTCTCTGTTTGTCTGTTACTGGTGTATAAGAATGCTTGTGATTTTTGCACATTAATTTTGTATCCTGAGACTTTGCTGAAGTTGCTTATCAGCTTAAGGAGATTTTGGGCTGAGACAATGGGGTTTTCTAAATATACAATCATGTCATCTGCAAACAGGGACAATTTGACTTCTTCTTTTCCTAACTGGATACCCTTTATTTCTTTCTCTTGCCTGATTGCCCTAGCCAGAATTTCCTACACTATGTTGAATAGGAGTGGTGAGAGAGGGCATCCCTGTCTTGTGCCAGTTTTCAAAGGGAATTTTTTCCAGTTTTTGCCCATTCAGTATGATATTGGCTATGGGTTTGTCATAAATAGCTCTTATTATTTTGAGGTACGTTCCATCAATGCCGAATTTATTGAGCGTTTTTAGCATGAAGGGCTGTTGAATTTTGTCAAAAGCCTTTTCTGCATCTATGAGATAATCATGTGGTTCTTGTCTTTGGTTCTGTTTATATGCTGGATTACGTTTATTGATTTGTGAATGTTGAACCAGCCTTGCATCCCAGGGATGAAGCCCACTTGATCATGGTGGATAAGCTTTTTGATGTGCTGCTGAATCCGGTTTGCCAGTATTTTATTGAGGATTTTTGCATCGATGTTCATCAGGGATATTGGTCTAAAATTCTCTTTTTTTGTTGTGTCTGTGCCAGGCTTTGGTATCAGGATGATGTTGGCCTCATAAAATGAGTTATGGAGGATGCCCTCTTTTTCAATTGATTGGAATAGTTTCAGAAGGAATGGTACCAGTTCCTCTTTGTACCTCTGGTAGAATTCAGCTGTGAATCCATCTGGTCCTGGACTTTTTTTGGTTGGTAGGCTATTAATTATTGTCTCAATTTCAGAGCCTGCTATTGGTCTATTCAGGGATTCAGCTTCTTCCTGGTTTAGTCTTGGGAGAGTGTAAGTGTCCAGGAAAGTATCCATTTCTTTTAGATTTTCTAGTTTATTTGCATAGAGGTGTTTATAGTATTCTCTGATGGTATTTTGTATTTCTGTGGGGTTGGTGGTGATATCCCCTTTATCATTTTTTATTGCATCTATTTGATTCTTCTCTCTTTTCTTCTTTATTAGCCTTGCTAGCGGTCTGTCAAATTTGTTGATCTTTTGAAAAAACCAACTCCTGCATTCATTGATTTTTTGAGGATTTTTTGTGTCTCTATCTCCTTCAGTTCTGCTCTGATCTTAGTTATTTCTTGCCTTCTGCTAGCTTTTGGATGTGTTTGCTCTTGTTTCTCTAGTTCTTTTAATTGTGATGTTAGAGTGTCTATTTTAGATCTTTCCAGCTTTCTCTTGTGAGCATTTAGTGCTATAAATTTCCCTCTACACACTGCTTTAAATGTGTCCCAGAGATTCTGGTATGTTGTATCTTTGTTCTCATTGGTTTCAAAGAACATCTTTATTTCTGCCTTGATTTTGTTATGTACCCAGTAGCCATTCAGGAGCAGGTTGTTCAGTTTCCATGTAGTTGAGTGGTTTTGATTGAGTTTCTTAGTCCTGAGTTCTAGTTTGATTGCACTGTGGTCTGAGAGACAGTTTGTTATAATTTCTGTTCTTTTACATTTGCTGAGGTGTGCTTTGCTTCCAATTATTTGGTCAATTTTGGAATAAGTGTGATGTGGTGCTGAGAAGAATGTATATTCTGTTGATTTGTGGTGAAGAGTTCTGTAGATGTCTATTAGGTCTGCTTGCTACAGAGATGAGTTCAATTCCTGGATATCCTTGTTAATTTTCTGTCTCATTGATCTGTCTATTGTTGACAGTGGGGTGTTGAAGTCTCCCATTATTGTTGTATGGGAGTCTAACTCTCTTTGTAAGTCTCTAAGGACTTGCTTTATGAATCTGGGTGCTCCTGTATTGGGTGCATATATATTGAGGATAGTTAGCTCTTCCTGTTGAATTGATCCCTTTACCAGTATGTAATGGCCTTCTTTGTCTCTTTTGATGTTTGATGGTTTAAAGTCTGTTTTATCAGAGACTAGGATTGCAACCCCTGCTTTTTTTTTTTTTTGTTCTCCATTTGCTTGGTAGATCTTCCTCCATCCCTTTATTTTGAGCCTGTGTATGTCTCTGCGAGTGAGATGGGTCTCCTGAATACAGCAGACTGGTGGGTCTTGACTGTTTATCCAGTTTGCCAGTCTGTGTCTTTTAATTGGAGCATTTAGTCCATTTACATTTAAGGTTAATAATGTTATGTGTGAACTTGATCTTGCCATTATGATATTAACTGGTTATTTTGCTCGTTAGTTTGTTACAGTTTTTTCCTAGCCTCGATGGTCTTTACATTTTGGCATGTTTTTGCAATGGCTGGTACCGGTTGTTCCTTTCCATGTTTAGTGCTTCCTTCAGGGTCTCTTATAAGGCAGGCCTGGTGGTGACAAAATCTCTAAGCATTTGCTTATCTGTAAAGGATTTTATTTCTTCTTCACTTATGAAACTTAGTTTGGCTGGATATGAAATTCTGGGTTTAAAATTCTTTTCTTTAAGAACGTTGAATATTGGCCCCCACTCTCTTCTGGCTCATAGAGTTTCTGCTGAGAGATCCGCTGTTATTCTGATGGGCTTCCCTTTGTGGGTAACCCGACCTTTCTCTCTGGCTGCGCTTAAGATTTTTTCGTTCATTTCAACTTTGGTGAATCTGGCAATTATGTGTCTTGGAGTTGCTCTTCTCCAGGAGTATCTTTGTGGCGTTCTCTGTATTTCCTGAATTTGAATGTTGGCCTGCCCTACTAGGTTGGGGAAGTTCTCCTGGATGATATCCTGAAGAATGTTTTCCAACTTGGTTCCATTTTCCCCCTCACTTTCAGGCACCCCAATCAGACGTAGATTTGGTCTTTTTACATAATCCCATACTTCTTGTAGGCTTTGTTCATTTCTTTGTCTTCTTTTTTCTTTTGGTTTCTCTTCTCACTTCATTTCATTCATTTGATCCTCAATCGCTGATACTCTTTTTTCCAGTTGATCGAGTCAGTTTCTGAAGCTTGTGCACATGTCACGTATTTCTCGTGTCACGGTTTTCATCTCTGTCAGTTCATTTATGGCTTCCTCTGCATTAATTATTCAGGTTATCAATTCTTCCACTCTTTTTTCAAGATTTTAAGTTTCTTTGCTCTGGGTATGTAATTCCTCCTTTAGCTCTGAGAAGTTTGATGGACTGAAGCCTTCTTCTCTCATCTTGTCAAAGTCATTCTCCGTCCAGCTTTGATCTGTTGCTGGCGATGAGCTGCCTTCCTTTGCAGGGGGAGATGCGTTCTTATTTTTGGAATTTTCTGCTTTTCTGCCCTGCTTTTTCCCCATCTTTGTGGTTTTATCTGCCTCTCGTCTTTGATGATGGTGACGTACTGATGGGGTTTTGGTGTGGGTGTCCTTCCTGTTTCTTAGTTTTCCTTCTAACAGTCAGGACTCTCAGCTGTAGGTCTGTTGGAGATTGCTTGAGGTCCATTCCAGACCCTGTTTGCCTGAGTGTCAGCAGCAGAGACTGCAAAAGATAGAATACTGCTGAACAGCGAGTGTACCTGTCTGATTCTTGCTTTGGAAGCTTCCTCTCAGGGGTGTACTCCACCGTGTGAGGTGTGGGGTGTCAGACTGCCCCTAGTGGGGGATGTCTCCCAGTTAGGCTCCTCAGGGGTCAGGGACCCACTTAAGCAGGCAGTCTGACCATTCTCAGTTCTCAACCTCTGTGTTGGGAGATCCACTGCTCTCTTCAAAGCTGTCAGACAGCTTCGCTTGCATCTGCAGTGGTTTCTGCTGCTTTGTTGTTGTTGTTGTTGTTGTTGTTGTTGTTTAGCTGTGCCCTGTCCCCAGAGGTGGAGTCTACAGAGACTGGCAGGCCTCCTTGAGCTGCTGTGAGCTCCACCCAGTTGGATCTTCCCAGGGCTTTGTTTACCTACTTAAGCTTCAGCAATGGTGGGCGCCCCTCCCCCAGCCTTGCTGCTGCCTTGCTGTTAGATCGCAGACTACTGTGCTAGCAATGAGGAAGGCTCTGTGGGCATGGGACCCTCCTGGCCAGGTGTGGGATATAATCTCCTGGTGTGCTCGTTTGCTTAAAGTGCAGTATTGGGGTAGGAGTTACCTGATTTTCCAGGTGTTGTGTGTCTCAGTTCCCCTGCCTAGGAAAAGGGATTCCCTTCCCCCTTGTGCTTCCCAGGTGAGGGGATGCCTCACCCTGCTTCAGCCTAGGAAAAGGGATTCCCTTCCCCCTTGTGTTTCCCAGGTGAGGCGATGCCTCGCTCTGCTTCAGCTCTGGCTGGTCGGGCTGCAGCAGCTGACCAGCACCGATTGTCCGGCACTCCCCAGTGAGATGAACCCAGTACCTCAGTTAAAAATGCAGAAATCACCTGTCTTCTGTGTCGCTCGCCCTGGGAGCTGGAGACTAGAGCTGTTCCTATTTGGCCATCTTGCTCCACTACATGTCATCTTTTCAAAGTGAAGAGTCACTTCATTGTGACAATGAAGTACAACTGAAAATGTTCAAAATTTCAAGAGAATCACAGCATCAGCATTGCATCAAATGTTGTCATTTAAGGTTTTTGAGGGGATGGATTATATTTTTGAGGGGAGAATTTTAATGGCTAGACATTTTAGCCACTAAATAATGAAGGTAAAAGAGACATAATCCCTGTTATCAAAAAACAGAGTCTATTGAGGAGGCAAAGAAATAAACAGATTATTATAAGTTGCTATCATAAGTGCCATAAACTAGAAAAGCATAGCATGCTATTGTAGGACATAAGAATACCTCCTAAATTTTGCTGATATTGAGATGGTCAGAAGAAGCTTTTAGGAAGAGGCAGGTTTTTTTTTTTTTTTTTTGAGATGGAGTCTTGTTCAGTCGCCCAGGCTGGAGTGCAGTGGTGCGATCTGGTCTCACTGCAAGTTCCGCCTCCTGGATTCACGCCACTCTCCTGCCTCAGCCTCCCAAGTAGCTGGGACTACAGGCGCCCGCCACTATGCCCTGCTAGTTGTTGTGTTGTTGTTGGTTTTTTGTTTTGTATTTTTAGTAGAAATGGGGGTTTCACTGTGTTAGCCAGGATAGTCTCCATCTCCTGACCTCCTGATCCGCCCATCTGGGCCTCCCAAAGTGCTGGGATTACAGGCGTGAGCCACCATGCCCGGCTTAAATTCGATTCTTAAATGACAAAGAGTTGTTCAGATTCAAGGGGTGGAACGGGGATAAAAGCAGTCCTAGAAGAGGAAGCTATGGAGGACGAAGAAAGAAAGCAAGCTTGATGATTTCAAAGATGGAGAGAATTTTAGTGTAACTTGAGTATAAAGTGAAAAGAGAAGAATGTAGGCAAAGATGGAAACCTGTGTCATATGGCATGCTTGGACTTGTTCCTGGAAGGTGTTTATAAGCCATTGAATGATTAAAGATGTATGTCTTATTTATGCTGAAAAGAAATACATGCATTATTTGAGTTGCTTTTTAAAAATCATTAATCCTGTTAAGGGATGTTGCTGAATTTAATAAAGATTACCTAATGTCAGGAAAAGAGTGCTACGTTAGGGGAAAAAAGACCATAGATCATTTGAATTCCTCAGATGCATATGTAACTACAATTAATGCAAATAGCTCATCACTGTAACATAAAAAGAAACATACTCTTTCCCCTACTAGCTACCCAACATAAAAACACATCTCTTAGTTGCTTGGTTTAGAGTTTAGATACTTTGTTTCATCTGTATTTCCAACAGTTGAAATGCCATATAAGGCTTTGTATATTCCAGCTGAAAAGAAAAATCCTTGGGATTAACAAGTAAACTAGAAATCAACTCAAATCTTTGGTTCCATTGCAAGAAATGCATGATTTAGTTAAACTTTGACTTTAAAAATTTATGAAGGCTTTAATTTTAATGGTTTTTTAAAATGCTGGGCTGTAACAGTGGTTGGTAATGATATTCCCATTTGACTTTGTATGTCTAAATGTTCCTAATAAGTTTGTTAACATCAAAAATTAGTATAGCATATCTTTATAGTATGAGTATATCTTTAAACTGTAAGATAATATGTCTTAGAATTAACATAAGTCAGGCCGGGCATGGTGGCTCAAGCCTGTAATCCCAGCACTTTGGGAGGCCGAGTCGGGCTGGATCGCGAGGTCAGGAGATTGAGACCAGCCTGGCTAACACGGTGAAACCCCATCTCTACTAAAAAAATACAAAAAACTAGCCGGGCGACGTAGCGGGCGCCTGTAGTCCCAGCTACTCGGGAGGCTGAGGCAGGAGAATGGTGTAAACCTGGGAGGCGGAGGTTGCAGTGAGCTGAGATCTGGCCACTGCACTCCAGCCTGGGCCACAGAGTAAGACTCCGTCTCAAAAAAAAAAAAAAAAAAAAAAAAAGGAATTCACATAAGTCTCTTTTACTTGCCTCAACTCCATTTTAATGTGATTAAAATAGAGGTGATATGTATATAGGGAAACATTGGACAATCAAGAATAGATGATACCATTATACCATTAACTTCTTTAGAATAGTTAGGAACAGTACAGCCTCATAAAACATGCTATTTATGTTTTTCCTAGATAAATTACTTTGTATAATCTAGCTAAGAATAAACAAATAAGGTTAAAACTTAAGAAGACAGTGTAGAAAGAACATATAGGTCAGTATGTTTAAGGGTAGAAACTGGGAAGGTGACGGTAATGGTTGGATTTCTGTTCATTCATGACACTGATACAAAAACATAGGTCCAAGATAAGATAAGGTAAAGATAATCATTAGTAGAAAAGAAACAATATATGTAACTTCTAAATTGTTAGAGAATAAGAGGAATAAAGAAATTGAATTGTGTAGCTGATGACAGAAAAGTGAGAAAAAGCAAACAGCAAGAACACATAAAATATACAAAGCCTAAATAATAGAAAAATAAACCAAGTATCAGTTATCACAAGAAACATTAATGTGTTAAATTATTTTATTAAATTAAAAATATAAGATTGTATTTAAAATTATAAATGGCTATGTGATTTAGAAGAGACACCTAAAATTAAATGGTACAGAGATGTAAAAATACAGAGATTAACAAGAAGATGTAAAAGACAAGTAAAAGTTGTTTTTAAAGTCATAGATGGTTATGGATAAAATCATAAGAAAAATAAAATTCAAAGCAAAAATATCAGTGAGACAAAGCTTCATACAATTTACATGCCAAATCTCAAGAAATTTTTAATCAAGATAGAAATTTCGATAAGTATGACTGCCTATATAGCATACGTTCAGTTAAAATTATTTCCTGAATATTTGTGATACATCAAACAATATATGAGTACAGTAATATTCATAAATTATGAACTATACATTCTGATATCTTCTTTTTTTCATTATTTGCTTTCAAAACAAATAAATTGTAGTTGAACATATGTTTAAGTGAAATGAATAACTTTAAGTACATAAATTATTGAATGTGGAAGAATGATAAAGAATAAAATAGGGGGGCGGAGCAAGATGGCCGAATAGGAACAGCTCCAGTCTCCATCTCCCAGCGCAAGCAACACAGAAGACCACTGATTTCTGCATTTTCAACTGAGGTACTGGGGTCATCTCACTTGGGAGTGCCGGACAACCTGTGCGGGTCAGCTGCTGCAGCCTGACCAGTGAGAGGTGAAGCAGGGCGAGGCATCGCCTCACCTGGGAAGCTCAAGGGGGAAGGGAGTCCCTTTTCCTAGCCAGGGGAACTGAGACACACAACACCTGGAAAATCGGGTAACTCCCACCCCAATACTGCGCTGTAACACCGCGGCACACTGGAGAATATATCCCACACCTGGCCGGGAGGGTCCCACGCCCACGGAGCCTCCCTCCTTGCTAACACAGCAGTCTGCGGCAATCTAACCGCAAGGCAGCAGCGAGGCTGGGGGAGGGGCGCCCGCCATCGCTGAGGCTTAAGTAGGTAAATAAAGCCGCTGGGAAGCTCGAACTGTGTGGAGCTCACAGCAGCTCAAGGAAACCTGCCTGTCTCTGTAGACTCCGCCTCTGGGGACAGGGCTCAACTAAAGGAGCAGAAGCCTGTGCAGATGCGAACGACTCTGTCTGACAGCTTTGAAGAGAGCAGTGGATCTCCCAACACGGAGGTTGAGATCTGAGAAGGGGCAGTCTGCCTGTTCAAGTGGGTCCCTGACCCCTGAGTAGCCTAACTGGGAGACATCCCCCACTAGGGGCAGTCTGACACCCCACACCTCACAGGGTGAAGTACACCCCTGAGAGGAAGCTTCCAAAGCAAGAATCAGACAGGTGCACTCGCTGTTCAGCAATATTCTATCTTCTGCAACCTCTGCTGCTGATACCCAGGCAAACAGGGTCTGGAGTGGACCTCAAGCAATCTCCAACAGACTTATAGCTGAGGGTCCTGACTGTCAGAAGGAAAACTAAGAAACAGGAAGGACACCTATACCAAAACCCCATTAGTACGTCACCATCATCAAAGACCAGAGACAGATAAAACCACAAAGATGGGGAAAAAGCAGGGCAGAAAAGCTGGAAATTCAAAAAATAAGAGCGCATCTCCTCCTGCAAAGGAGCACAGCCCATCGCCAGCAACGGATCAAAGCTGGTCAGAGAATGATTTTGATGAGATGAGAGAAGAAGGCTTCAGTCCATCAAACCTCTCAGAGCTAAAGGAGGAATTACGTACCCAGCGCAAAGGAACTAAAAATCTTGAAAAAAGAGTGGAAGAATTGACAGCTAGACTAATTAATGCAGAGAAG
>NC_045437.1:68319072-68393826 GCF_002776525.5 Piliocolobus tephrosceles
GGAGGGATTGCATTGGGGAGTTATACCTGATATAAATGATGAATTGATGGGTGCTGACGAGTTGATGGGTGCAACACACCAACATGGCACGTGTATACATATGTAACAAACCTGCATGTTATGCACATGTACCCTAGAACTTATAGTATAATAATAAAAAAAAAAAGAATAAAATAAGTTGAAAAACAATTAAAAAACCATAGTAAAAGCAAAACACCGTTGAATAGTATAAAAGCAATAAACCAGTGAATCCGAAAAGGCTTTAACAATTGGCTGATAAATAAATCCTCCTTAACTTATATCTTATGACAAGTCTAATTTTTAAAAACACATTTGCATATTGGAAATGGGGTATAACTACACTCAGATATTATGAAAAAATATTAAATTAGTAATTCAAAAATTTCTGGACAAGGGAAATTTGGATTATCAAAGTTGTTTTAAAAAGGGTTAATATGAGTAGGTTAAAAACAGTTAAAAATTGGTAAAAAAATTTTAAAATGATGCTCACTGTAAATTTTTGTATTTAAATAGTTTACAGGCAAGTTGTTAAATACATATTTTATAGAAAAATTTAGTTTTCATGATACTAAACCATTTTTAGAGGTCGTAATGTAACCTGACATTTTTAATTTACTTTATGAAACTTTCTTTACCCTGATGACAAGGTTCAGTAACAAATATGCCCCACCCTTATCATTCATTTTTATCTTAAAGACAGAGTCTCACTCTATCGCTTAGGCTTTAGAGTGATACAGTGGCACCATCATGGCTCACTGTAACCTTGACCTCTCCAGTAGCTGGAACTATAGGTGTGCACCTCCCAAAGCACTGGGGTTACAGGTGTGAACCACAACCCGTGTCCTCATTTCTTACTCTGGTAAATTATGCTGTCTTCTATTCAGTTGACCAAGCTCCACATGTTGGCGTCATTCTTGATTCCTCTTGATGGTTCATCACATAATATTAATCATTAAGTCTCAAGGATTCTACCTTCTAAATGCCTCTAGAATTGGTCTATTTCTCTCCATCTTTATTGTCCTCCAGGATACACGATGGCCATCTTGCATTCTGGTGCATTAAATAGTGTCATGTCATTATAGGAGTGCATGGCTGCTTCACATCCATTCTCCATGTTGTAATCTGGGAGCTCTTTCTAAAATGTAAATATAATCATGTCATTTTCATGCTTGTCAATGACTTCCCGTTGTCATTTGGATGCAGTACAATATCAAGCTCATTTTCAAAACTTACAAGGCTCTTTACAATCTGGTTTACATCTACATTTTACAAATCAGTCTATCCTGATTCACTGAGAACTCTGTGAACTTAAATTCCTAGCTTCTAGAATACTGCCTAAACAAAGATAATGTTAGAAGTCAATACTGGAAACTTCTAGTTGTGTCTTGTTCAGAAGAAAGCAGCCTGAACATCAAAAAACTTCCTAATACTTGAGGACATATTAAAATTCCATTTGTCTTTACTCTGACACTACTGTTCACCCCAGTAGTTAGAAGAATGTTTGGCATATACCAAATATGAGAAAGTTTATAATGCATGAGTAAATGTATATGATAATTATTCAAAGATTCATGAAAACCTGGAGTCCATATTGAACTCATTCCCCTGAGCTCAAGGACAGATATACTATGTACAAAAATCACAGAATCAAAGTCTGGTAGATCGACCAATACTACAAAAATATTAAATTGTTTTATTTTTAAGACATATCTATTATAATAGAATGTTACAATAGATTAAAATGTGTGGCTTATAAAAACTAATAATCTACATGTTATTGAGTTGAAGAGTAATTTACGGAATAGAACTCTGAGGCAGATTTTTGTGATCCTATCCAGCAAAATTCCGTTTGCTAACTTTAGGAAGTTTGCATTTTGGGTCCATTCTGTGAAAGACTTTACACAAAGAGGCATATTGGGTATGAGTATCCAGATTTCAGAAAATATTTTCAGTACTTTCCATAGGTTTCCTCTTATGGCCTTTTTTTCAACTTAATTTATCAAACGTGATATAATGACTGTGCCAGTTGGTTCCCATTTGGCATGACTTTGGGAGGTGTGTTGGAAATTTTCTGCTTGTATCTTCAGCCCTATTCTCCAGTCTGTTCTGTGTCCTAGAGGTTGGCTTTTGTAACCTTCATCAGTGTGGGTCGTCCTGGTCAAAGATGGAGGGTAGAAAGTGAGGTCAGGAAAATTATTCTTCTAGCATCATCCTTGCTTATCTTTAACTTGGCAATGACCATATTCTTCTTCTGTGGATCATAGCTCCTAAAAAAAATGGCCCTTTGCATTACAACCACAGCTATCGTTCTTGCTAGATTACGATAACTTCTTTCTCTACTTCACCCTTCAAACCGAGAGGTGGATAAGGCTCCCAAATATTACTACCTCTGGAGTGTGTCATCATTCCTTGTCGGTTTTCCTATAATTTTTCCCAAATATTTGCAAATAGTCTATGCTTTAAAAACCTACTCGTTGACACTTTTTGACTTTGCTGATAGACATACAGAGTTATTAAATTAAGAGAAATACCTTAAACCATCAGGCAATAAGCTATACTTCTCTGGTATGCCTCAGTGATTCCACAGTATGAGCAAATAAAACCCCAAACCAATTTTAACATAAAGAATTAACGAGCACTTTCCACTGAGATCTGCTGGAGTAAAATTTTGCTGTTCATGTAAATTGTTTATGAAAGGATTTAACTTTAAGCCCTTTCGAATATCTTTATAGATTCCTTATCATTCTGAAAAAGATCCTTGGAAGATTTTCTTAGCTTCTCATTTGTTTGTATCAAAATATGAATCAAGGACACAGCCCTTAATTGCTCACCTGTGGGGATTCAGGGCGCATTCCAATATGTCTATGATCAGCTGTACAATCAGAGTGATATCTTTGCCATGCTTTCTCTGCTTCAACTGCCTTAAAAATTGGTTTTCTCCATTCTATTTAGCCTGACTCAGGGGCAGCAGAGCCGAGAGAGAGATGAAAGCATTTTAAACTTTTCCTAGGATAGGGAGAGTGTCAGGCTATTATTAGCACATAAGAATATTATAGGCATTCAATGCTTAGAAAAGGTAAGTAGTAGATCACAAAATGCTTTGTGAGATAGGTAACATTTGAGGTAAAACATTAAACATGTATATTTTATTTTTACTATTAGTATTATTTTTGTTAATTGTCAAAAAAGTATATGATGATCTTAAATAAATAAGTATTTTTTTCTCAAATAAAAAGTAGAGGGGATGTAAATATTTTGAGAACAAGATGCCTAAGGTGATTAATTTTTTGGTTCCCCAATTATACTGAGCATAATACTATGAACACAATACTTATTAGTAGTACTGTTCACTTAGAGAGTAAAAGGCATGTTTACTCTCTAAAATTGAAAGGGCATTTATTAAAGTGAGCAAATACAAAGAGAAGAAATGTTTGGGTAGAAGTTGAATAGAACAGTTTGAAGTAGTTTATTTTCAAAGACTAGTAAAAAGTATTCAATAAGATAAACTTGAATCAAATTAATAGGTAAGTAATTGAATGTTTTTGAGTGGAGTGTGACAAGATCGTTGGTGATGTGGGAGTTTACTCTGAAAGCATGTGCAAGGCGGACTGAGGTGGCAAACAATAGGAGTACTGTTGCAATGGTCTGCATGTGATATAACATGGGTCTGAATAGGTGTAGTTGCAGTGGGAGGTTGAATGAGAAGAAATCACCAAATAAGAAACAGATTACTAAAGAATTAATAAAGCAGATACGTATGTTTTTCATTTTAATCCTCTTAATACTCTCGTTAAGTCATGCAGACTTTTCATTGCTGTTATTTCAGCATACATGATTTTACTCTTTCCTAAACTACATTTTGTGAATATAATAATCTGGAACCATTTCTGAATTCCATAGGATATTAGAGAAAAATCAGCAAAAATGAATACATAATTTGTTTTGCCAGCAATCTTCAGATTCTTTCAGGAAGTGTATAAGCTAATCACACCAGCCACGCAAATATTGATTGTTCAATTGTGTAGATAAAAGCTGCAGTTGCTATAGGGCTTAGAAAGAGCTAAAAATTAGATCACCAAACCCAATGTGGTGATATGAGCTCACCTCCCTTTTAACCCTGTGACCTGCGTATACTTACCTCATTAGGCTTTGCTGTTAAGGACATAGCAAAAAAAAAAAAAAAGAGAGAGAGAGATTTTAAATAATAAATCAAGCTTTTCTTTTTTCCCAAAGAAAAAGTATAGAGGATGTAAATATTTTGAGAACAAGAAGCTGATAGTGTTTAACTTTTTTTGGTTCCCCATTGTACTGAACATAATACTATGAATATAATAGTTATTTATACATTTTCATAAAAGAACAAAGTAATTGAATTAAAGACTTAGTGGACTGACATCTACAAAAACCACACTGTATTAACATATTTTAATTTTTAATCAAGAATATTTCTCAAAAGTCAATGAAGAGCTAAGCAATTATTTAATGGGATTATGTATCATAGATTATAAAATATTACTTTAGGGTCAAAATAATTGGGCCCTTGGTATAAGAACTCATTAGCCTAATTTACCCTGATTATAAAATTGTTTAACCTTTTATATATATTTTTACTATTGCTAGTTGTGGTTGTTTTCTAGAACCTTCCAATAAAATATATTTTAAAATAATAGGAAACCTATATATTGAAGACTAGTATACAGTACTTACATGACTGAATTTTGGCAAAGAAAATGATTCTGTCTGACCTAGTTTTAGAATATTGTACTAGGAGTTAAAAATTTGCCTTGATAATATACCTAATTAGAAATATCAGGTGCTTTAATGAGTTGCATTTTGGTTTGTCATCTACAAAATAAATTAATTTAAACTGATTTTTATTCTTGTATTCATAAATTAGTTCAACAAGTATTAATTGTGAATTACACAGAAGTATTTACTACTGCTTGCCAGAATTCAGCAATGAACAAACCACTACATCACCCAGTAGGAGTTGCAATATTCATTTATTCAGTCATACGTTTACTCATTCATTTTTATCTACAGATATTTAATGGCCCCAGTATCTGCCAATCATACCCAAATAATACAAAAGTTATTCAACAAAGTAACAGAGATTTCAAGAAGAATTCCGAGAATTCTGAATCCTTAATAAGTATACATTTTTATCACATTTTAGGAAATCTACAAAATTATATTATTAGACAACAGGAGCATAATATATGTGTATACATTGCATGTATGTATATATACACATATACATGCATATATGTTCTACCAAGTAGAACAAACTAAAAAAATCTACTTTATAAAAAGTGAATAAAATATTTGAAAAGATACAGTCACACCTTTATTAAATTACTTCCAGATCCATATGCAGGACAATGTCACCATTAACAAATAATAGAAATCAAGCTACAGAATAACTATAAATGATAACTTCCTTCATTGCAGCCTTTAAAATGTGACAGTTTTCCTGAATGCAAAAATTCAAGAGCAAGTAGCATGTTGGCTAGATATTGACCTCATATCACTCACTGAGCTCCAGTAATTTAGAAACATATCATCAGTTAGTAACACAACACATAAACTAAAATTATAAAGATTTTTAGAAACGAAACACATGATGGTGAAGGCAAATGCAATCCACTTGCAGCTATACATAGAGTGCACAATGCTGGACACCATCATGGCCCCCTAGTAAACCAACACGCTTTCTGATCTTGGTTCTGCCACTCCTCAATTCAACATGGAAATGTACAAGAAATGTTTTCAAGTGCTGTGTGCATAAAATATGACTGAAATACACAATTTTCCCTGATACAACATATAGTATAGCAATGAAAACAAAGTATTTACAGGCGGTGACTCACGCCTGTAATCCCAGCACTTTGGGAGGCCAAGGTGGGCGGATCACCTGAGATTGGGAGTTCGAGACCAGCCTAATCAACATGGAGAAACCTCGTCTCTACTAAAAATACAAAGTTAGCTGGGTGTGGTGGCACATTCCTGCAATCCCAGCTACTCGGGAGGCTGAGGCAGGAGAACTGCTTGAAGCTGGGAGGCAGAGGTTGCGGTGGGCCGAGATCACGCTATTGCACTCCAGTCTGGGCAACAAGAGCGAAACTCTGTCTCAAAAATAAATAAATAAATAAATAAATAAATAAATAAATAAATAAATAAATAAAATGAAGTATTTATATTATGGAAAACATTGTTGTAATGGCCACTAATATGATATAAAGTCTAGAGGAGTTATCTGTGGCCATTGAAAAGTTATCTCTTATCTGATAGCCTTATTTAACTATGTAAAATGAAACTAAAACATATGGTTCATAAGATTATTAAGACGATCAATAATACCTGAAAATATTTTATAATAATTATTTTAATTTTTCAAAAGTAATTAAAGCATGTTTCCAGGTCAAGATGATGGGTTCAATATATCTAGAAACTGGACTATTAAGATAGTATAACTTTACAAATGGTTTAGTGCAACACTCAACAATAGATAAAAATCTGAGGTTCAGAGAGGGTGAACTTTTCAACATTTCAGATATAATAAGTTGCTAATTCTAGACTAAAGCACAAAACCCAAATTTTTCACTTTTCATAATACCTAATAGTCCAGCTACACTGTTGAAGCCATCCAGGAAATTTCAAACAAATTATTAGATATACTGGATTTCTGAGAGTCAGATCCTGTACCCACTAATGCCTTCATTTTCTTAGAAACCTTTCATTTTATATTTGATAGAAAAACTATTAGCCTCCAGAGAAAATCAGTTGATTTGCATTGGACTCAGGTCATATCTCAAATTTCAAATTTCAGATGTTCTATCACCTGTCATTACTCAAACCTTTCTGGATAGTTTTGGCAGTGCTCACGGAAACAACAGTGACAAACTAGAAGAACTGCTTCCTATGTCCTGGCAAGTGCTTCCTCCTTATACAGATGGTTTTGGAAGACTTCCCAGATTGTGCTTTTGCATTTTTGAGAATGAAGACTATATGAGAGAGCTGGATGGGATAGCACAGTCTACTTACAGTAAGCTGAATAAGTATTCTTCTTCACCCTGCCTTTTTCCTTCTCCCCTCTTGAGGCTTATAAATCATTTTGTAAGCTGATTGCTGTTGAATATTTCATTTTGAAGATAAATCAGGAAGTTTACACAGTTGTTGATTCTTTAATGTAAGGTTCTGTAGAAAACCAATGAGAAGCCATATTTATTTTAAAAATGGATAGCTTTCTTCATCATTTTCTGGGAAACATTTGCAAATAACATCCCTAGAAATTCAGTTACTCTATGACAATTTACCTATTAAATGGAAAAGCCCTGTGATGTCATCATGTGTCCAGATGACTGAAAAAATTTTCAGATATTTACCACTGGCTTATTTAAGTAGATTGCTTATTTTGTTTTTGAGACAGGGTCTCACTGTCACCCAGGGTGGTATGTAGCCTCAGCCACCCAAGTAGCTGGGACCATAGGCATGAGCCATCATGCTCAGCTAATTTTTCTATTTTTTGTAGAAATGAGCTTTTGCCATATTGCCCAGGCTGGTCTTGAACTCCTGAGCCCAAGTGATCCACCTGCCTCAACCTCCCAAAGTGTTGGGATTATAGGTATAAGTCACTGTACCTAGCATAGACTGTTTTAAACATTTATTTTTGCCTTATAAAATACCTAAGTTGTTATTATTTTATTATTATTATTATTATTTTTTTTTTGAGACAATGTCTCACTCTGTTGCCCAGGCTGGAGTGCAGTGGTGTGATCTCAGCTCACTGTAACCTCTGACTCCCGGGTTCAAGCAATTCTCCTGTCTCAGCCTCCTGGGTAGCTGGGACTACAGGTGTGCACCACCACACCCAGCTAATTTTTGTATTTTTAGTAAAGATGAGGTTTCACTATATTGGCCAGGCTGGTCTCAAACTCCTGACTTCAGGCGAACCACTTGCCTCGGCCTCCCAAAGTGCTGGGATTAGAGGCATGAATCACGACGTTCGACCCTAAATTGTTAATTCTAAGTTGTCATAACATCCTTTTTCGTACCAACAGAAATAATAATGCACACTTTTCTTTTAGCATCAAAAGGACCTCACTATGGAAGAAAGGGTATCGTAGATACATTATTAGGTGTATTGCTTATTGTGCAGTGAGTGAATGAGAATATACCAGTTTGCTACAATTTCTATGCTGTCCCAAGGATTGTCCCAGTGATCACTGAAGTTGCAGAGGGTAGCACTGTGCCTGGCACAGAATAGTCATGCAACATCGTTGAACAATATCATGAGTAAAAAGTAAAGATGAACTAAATAAAAAGTTAGTCTGCCCTTCAACAAAAAGGTGTTGTCTACACTTCCAAACAGATGTTTGTCTTACCTAGGGCAAAGCTAAGCCCTCATTCTAAGCTTCTCCTTGGGAGTTGTTTGCAAGTTGTTTACAGCAACAGTTTGTGGAACACAAAGGCATTTTACATTTGTGGAGGTAAGAATGATAAACTCCTTCACTCTCCTCAACAGTGACAACACAATCAGTTGTTTCTGAGTATCCGTCACTAAAGCTGCTGAAAAAACAGATTTCTCTTAGGTATTTATTTATTCATTTTCAGTAGCATAAAAATACATAAAATTGTTCTCATAGTAAGCAATTAAAAATGTTAATTACTTAAAGTTTTAAAAAGTCTATGATTCATCTGTATTCCAAAAATAATAGTGTGATGTGGATAATTTTTCTTGCCAGAATATATAGATCTAGCTTTTTTTCCTTACTGTTGCCTAATAGTCCGTATTATGAATGGGCATTTGTATTGTTTCCTATATTGCTACAATGTACATCTTTATATATGTCAAATCATACACATAGGTAAGTATTTATGGAATTTGTGTGCACGCAGAATTGCTGCATCTGACAAGAATCTGCATTTGAAATTTAGCACCTTCTTTGAATTTTATCAAAGTTATAAAAATTTCATTTAAATGTGTATTTGGTTTCAACAAGTAATCTATCATTGAATCACAATGCCTTGGATTAACAATCCAAATTTTACAACTGGGATAAAAATCTAAGAATACTCATCTAGCCCTTTTATAGTACAAGCGAGAAAAGGAAGACCCAGAGAAGTGAGTCTCTGGAATTACTAGATGTAGAGAGCAACAGAATTAAGACTAAAGTGTAGATCTCCTTATCCTTTGCCCTTTCTTCTCCATCAACCACATCATTTCTCTTTTTTCTACCAAAGAGCTTGATGCCCCAGAAAATGCTGTAACTATGGTGTTTAATTCATTGTTTCTATGAGTTGAAGGTCTTTGGCATGTTTGACTTCTACCTCATTTCTCATCAATGTTTATATCTTGTTCATTATTTCTTTGTTTTCTCAAACATAGGCTACAAATCAAAGCAAGTTACTCTCAAGGCCACTGTCTACAGAGTAGATGGCTTTTATAAATAGTTTATAATTTTTTAGATTATAAGGATGAAATAAATAGTAACCATTCTTATGCCAAAGGGCAAAGCAAGAAAAAGTTCCTAATTATTTTTTAAACATTTTTATCATATATAAAATATACTTAACATAAAAGCTGTCATTTTAACTATTTTAAGAGTACAATTCAGTGGCATTAATTATGTGCACAATGTTGTTCAACCATTACCACTTTCTATTTCCAAAACCTTTTTATCACCACAAACAGAACCTCTATACCCATCAAGCAATAACTCCCCATTTCCTCCTTAATTCAGTCTCTAGTTACCTGTAATCTATTTGCTATATCGACAAATTTGCCTACTATATATTTCACATAAGTGGAATCATACTATATGTGTGATTTGTTTTTGGCTTATTTCACTTTTTCAAGGTTCATCCATGTTGTAGCATGTGTCAAAGCTTTACTTCTTTTTATGGCTGATTAATATTTCATTTTAGCTATATGCCATATTTTGTTTATCCAGTCATCTGTTGCTGGACTCTTGATTATTTTTTAAACCTGGAAATGTCATTCTCTGATATTCCATCTGTCCAAAGCCCATACAAAATATATGGTCAATTTGGTGTAGCTTTATATTTGAACTTTGGAAAGACATCTGCAAAAAATTAAATTATTTCATGGTTTACCACTATCAAATGATATTAAGAATTATTCAGTAACATGCAATTGGAAACCACTTCACATTTTGTATTTTGTCAAAAAACAGGGCTACTATTAATTCATTAATATCATCTAAGCCTACTGATGGTACCAGCTACTGAGGAAGCTGAAGTGGGGGGATCGCTTGAACCTCTGAGTTCAAGGCTGTAGTGAGCTGTAACAGCACCTGTGAATAGTCACTGTACTATGGGGCAACATCGCGAGGCCCCATATCTAAAAAAGAGAGTTGTCTAAATAGTTTTATTTTAAAGTTATAATTTTGATGATTTAAATGAATTTTCATGCTGGTTTAGAATTATAGTTGTAAAAAGATAATGCATACTGTGTAAACATGTAAACACAAATATCATTAATCCATAGGAAAAACACAAAGGTGCACTGTTCTGCAGATGACATTGTGGTTCTTGGAACTCCTAAGCTCTTGTGTAGGCCGAGGAAACAGATTCTAATCTCAACTGATATTTAACCAAGAGTTCTGGGAGGTAGAAACAGAAGATGCAAATAACCCAGTTCCTTTTTCTTTATGCATGCTCCCACTCTAGTAGCTTCAATGGAGCTCTCTTATGCTTCAATTCATGATTTATAATGTTCTGACTAATTATCCTATGACCATAGGTTTTGTTTTCCCTCCTAAGTAGCAAACATATATGGTAACAGCTCTGACTTATATTTCTTCTAATTTTTTCATGGTCTCTAGCATATACTTGATTTTCGACAAAAATTCTTATATATATTTTATTACATTTACTAGCAAGTTTAAAACAGGGATGTAATACCTCTTTTGAGTTTTTAGCAAATGCTTTTGTTCTTTTAACCATGATACTTGTGTATAAAATTTATACATAAAAGATATTCCAGAATCAGTTGTTAGCTTGATTTGATTTTTGTTTTTGATTCTTTCTCCCTAACATTATATTTCTTGGTGTTGTGAATGGCTGGCTTCCTATAATTAAAAAAAGACTGGAGAGGTCATATTTTTTGAAAGATTTACACTTAAACTATTGAGTATAATTTAGGTGATTTTTTTCAATGTGGGTCCAGTAAATATTTCTATTATTGTTCAGCATTTTAAAGTACTTCCAAAGAGAGCAAGAAAGTAGTTTCAATACTTTCAGAGAAAAGTAAATTCACAAAGGAAGCTTGTGTTTTATGAGACTTTCCTGAATTACAGAAATTAAAGATGGAAGGACCCATTAGGTCATTCAGTTCATTCCCTTAAGAGTGCAGAATTGCTCCCTGAAGAATATGCACTAGGGCTTTTCTGGAAAGGAAACATTAAAACTCAACTGAAATTGAGATAGAAAATTTGTAATTTATGCACAATAAAGGTTTTTCTCCTCAGATATTAACACTACCGCACATTTTAAAATCTGGCTAACGCATTAATAAAGTGATTAGCAAAAGTCAAGAAAGCCATTTGACAGTGTACTTCCTGATGATATAAAAAGCTTCTTAGGCAATTAGTTTGGAAGGAAATGAAAACGAACCCCTAATTCCTTCTTCTTATGCCACCCATCCAAGGCTTTTTCTCTTTGTCCCCCAAAATACTATTTCAGTGTTAACTTATGAGTAACACTTCCTGCCTGGAAAGCATCATGGGCAAAAATTTCTATTAATTCTTCTTGTTCAAGTACAGTGTTCATGAAGACCTTTTAGAAAGATACTTTTAAAACTATTGATTTGACAAGTCCATATAGCCACTTTTGCAAGGACTGAAGTTGTTAACTCTCTTAGTGTCTCAAAAATAATTTTTAGCCCCAGAAATACCTTTCCATCAAAATGTTGTGGTACCTGATAATTTAACCACAGAACTTATTTCCTAGGTTATTTTTCCCAGCTTATTTTTCGTAGAATACTTGTCTTAGATGATGGTTCCACAAGCAAATTAGGGGAAAGATGTGTATTTTATTTGCTGTCTTAGAGATGCAAAGTATCCATTAATGTCAGGATCGAAAAACCCACAGGGAAGAAAGTTGCTTGGTTTTGAGAAGCCAAATATTTAGCTCAGAAAGTTTCTTATTTTGTGGCCATGACTATAGAATATACTTTTGGAAATGCTGCCTTACAGTTACCAAGCTTTTTCCTTTAAATAAATACATTGGATGGGGTAACACTTGTGGTTGTCTACAGGAGATTTAATCTGCCCTATGAATTAGTATCTCTTTGAGTATTTTTATAGGTGATTTTCTAGAAGAAAGAACTGAAGAAATGCCAAGATAATAAAATGAGTAGTTTAAGAGCATGAGCATTGTCCATAAATTCCTTATTCACTTGTTCAACTTCTACTTATCCTTAACATTTTCCATGTAATTAGCATGGTCCTACGCTTGAGGAGCTGTTGAGTAGGCCTGTTTCCCAAGGCTAATGTCTATTTTTCTGCTTTCAGTTTAGAACAGATCGGGAACCAGACAAAGAAAACAACTGACAGTCAAACCAATTCTCTTTTGTTGCCCAGATCCATAGTGGCTTCTGAGTTTCTCACACTATGATAACCTTTCTGGTTCTCAGTTTCATTATATAAAATAGTAACAACAATAACAATGTAACTGTGTGTGATACTGTGAAAACTACTTAATGTCTTATACATTAATATTCATAACTACACAATGAGGAGCTAGTAATTGGCAAGAGCATTTCCAGTTTCTAGAATCTATGCATTTCTCTGTCTGGTTTAGAAACTTAATTTTGCCCCACTCTGGGCAAGATGAATAAATAGGGACTAGATCTACCTTCCAGACAAATACAACAAAAACAAAGACAGACATAGAAAATAAATCAGTGTTTTTTTCCCCAAGGCACTAGATACTATACTACAAAAGACAGTAACCTCCAAGAGACAAGGAGCAAGAGAGATGAACCTTCTGATTGTCCCAGATTTCTACCTTGAGAAAGTTTCCAGTCCAAACCATAGCAAGGGGCAACCCAGAAGGAGTCTGGGGATGTTTGTGAATTGAGGAGACAGAGCAGAGGATCTGGGAAGACCAACGTGGTAAGTGTTCATAACAGTACTGGAGAGGAGAATATTGTGCAAATGGGAAACTGAGATCTACAGAAAGCCATCTGAATATTTAGTAGAGTACTGACCAGCACATACCTGTGAACAAACTACCTGAATCTAGGGAAAGAACCAGTGAAACGACTCAAGAAACAGTGCCCACTGCTCACTTAGGGTCTGAGAGAGTCCTTTTTTCTACTATCCAGCCTGGAAAAGCTCAAACTTCAAAAAGTATTGGATAGAGTACTCAGTAAGACCTTGATTAGAAGTAAAAAACAATTAGCTCTGGAAGGCAAATTTCTCAAAATCTATCTAAAAATCATAAATTACACCCAAAATGATTGAACTATTTCCAAGTAAGTTAGCATCAAGGAACAAAATTCAAGAATATTTATTGGAGTATAAGCTATCCTTCACCTAACAATGCAAAAATTCACAATGTCGGGCATTCAGTCAAAGATACCCAGATGTGCAAAGAAACAGGAAAATATAACTCATAATGGGGAGACTTATCAATCAATTGAAACTAACCCAGAGCTGACAAAGATGCTACAATTAGTAGACAAGGGCATTAAAACAGTTATTTTGACTGTATTCTATATATTCCAAAAGTTAAGTAGAGATACAGAAAATATCAAGAGACCTTAATCAAATTTTTGAGATGAAAACTACAATGTTTGAGATGAAACAATACACTGGATGGGATTAATAGCAGATAAAGTACTGCAAAATAAAAGATTAGCAAACTTGAAAGTGTGGCAACTGAAAATATCCAAAATGAAACAAAAAGAAAAAGACAATAAAATTTTTAAAATGAACACAGCCTCAGCGCCTTGAAGGATAACTTCAAGTCACTTAATATAAATATACTTGACATCTCTGAGTAGAGAGGGTGCAGAAATAAATGTTTGAAGAAACAATGGCCAAAACTATTCCAAATCTAATAAAAACAATAAAACCTTAGATCTAAGAAGCTCAATGAACTCAAAGCATAAGAAGCATGAAGAAAACTACACCAAGGCACCTCACAAACAAGTTGATAAAAAAAACATTGGTAAAGAGAACATCTTAAAAGCAGGCAGAAAAGAAATATATTACATACAAAGGAACAAAAACAAGAATTATAGACGACTTCCCATTCAAAATAATAGAAATAATAGGATAGTTGAGCAACATATTTAAGGTAAAGAAACATCTGTCAGCCAAGAATTCTATACCTAGCAAAAATACTATTCAAATGCTAAGGAAAAAATAAAGACATATAAAAGCTGAAAGAATTAATAATTAGCAAACCTGTACTGTAGTTCCTCTCATCCACAGTTTCACTTTCTGCAGTTTCAGTTATTGGTAGTAAACTATGTTTCAAAAATAATATTAAGATATTTTGAGAAACAGAGCGAGAGAAAGACTACATTTATATAACTTATTATGATATAATGTTACAATTGTTCTATGTTATTATTATTGTTATTAATATCTTACTGTACCAAATTTATGAATTAAACTTTATCATAAGTGTACATGTATAGGAAAAAAACATAGCCTATATAGGGTTTGGTACTATCTGCAGTTTCAGGCATCCACTGGGAGTTTGGAATGTATCCCACATGCATGAAGGGGAACTACTGTTTTACAAGGAATGTTCAAAGAAGTTATTCAAGCAGAAGAAAAATGATACTAGATGAAATATAAATGAACGACACTAGATGAAATCTTTTGTGGAACTACACAAAGGAATGAAGATGATTTTAAATGATGGCTAGAGGAGTATATGATTTTTTTATCATTTAAATTACCTTATTATGTAATTATTTAATCAAAGATAATAAAATAGAGTTTATACTGTAAGTTTAAAATTTCAGTTTAAAATATAATGTACAACAGCAAGAACACAAAAGCTAGGAAAGGAGAAATGAGAGTATGCTGTATATGGAGTAGCATAATATCATTTGAAGGTAGACTGTGTTGAGTTAAATATATAAACTACACAGCCTAATGAAATTAAGTAACAAAGAGTTATAATTAATAAACCGACAAAGGAGATAAAATGGCATTATAAAAATACTCAATCTGAAAGAAGCCAGAAAAAGAGAAAAATGAGAACAAAGATGGGATGAAACATAGTAATAATGAAGAGGAATGAGTTACATGTAAAACTATATTAATAATCACATTAAATGGTCTCCACAACTGAAAGGCAGATATTGTCAGACTGGATAAAAAACATGACCAGATTGGATACAAAAATATGTGTATGTTACCTATAAAAAATGCACTTTAAATATAATGATACAAATAGGATAAGAGTAAAAGCATGGGAAAAACTATGCCCAGGCCCACACTAATAAAAAGAGAGTATGACTACATTAATATAGAACAAAGTAGATTTTAGGCCAAAATCATTACCAGGATTAAGATGGTCAGTTCATAACAAAAAAAGGATCAATTTATTATAATCCTAAACAATTGTGCACCTAGAAAGACAACTTTGAAATACACGCAGCAAAGCTGATACAACTGCAAAAAGATATAGATATGATAAATCTACAATTATAGAAATAGATTTCAATGCCTCTCTCTCAGTAATTGATAGAACAAGTAGACAGGATGTCAACAAGTTGTATGAGGAACAACACTATCATCCAACTTAACCTAATTAATATTTATAAAAATACTCCACCCAATAACCATGGAATACACATTTTTTTGAGTGCACATGAAACATTTACCATGAAATTGAATTTTTAAAAGTCTTAGGTATGATTTATTGCTAAGATGTTTTAATCTTCACTTTTAAAACTCTATAGCTTTTCTTTAAAATATCAATTTATAAGCATTTAATCTGCTTTATCATAGAAATAAACTATTCTAAACTACATTTTCTTTAGAAATTTTAAATTTAGCATGAATAAAATACAGAAATATAAGTATACAGAGAGATATATTTGGTATTCTAAATGTGAGTCTGGCCTAAAGAAAAAGAAAAATGTTTGTTGCCATATTGAAAACATAGTCAGAGCAGCAATTAATATAGACTATTATCACCCAGTAAAATTACTCAGTAAGTCTGGAGAACTCTTATCTTTAGCAAACACTAAAGATATTAATAACTTGAGGATTAGGAGCACCATTAAACAGATGCCATTTTGGCAAATGTCCTTAATTTGTTAGTTTTAATCAATGTTTTTGGTTTAAAAAAAAAAAAAAAGCTGCTTAGAATATCTCTCCACATTCTTTTGTCAGATCCTGAGTGCAGTTTCCAAGAGGACTACTCAGCAGTCCAAGATTTAAGAGTATCTTCTTATCTACCACAAAGGTTAAACAGGGATAAAATTGGCAATAGCTTGAAAGAACCAAGCAGAGTGGGGGAGTGAACAAATTTAGGATTGGGTTGGCTTTAGTGTCACAAATCAACTTAAAAGGTAACTTGCCACCTTCTTGAAGGAGGTTCAGAGGCAATCTCCTTCAGTAAATTCTGCAAGAGCTGTGCAGTTCAGCCAGGAGCCAGGGCATATCCTGTTTTTGATCCCTTTCTACCTCATCCATGTTTAAAACAGGATTGCTCTTGAGATGCAGTACGTGTATATTGAAACAGTACCCAGCTCAAGACTCATAGAGAGACTTGCGTATAAAGTTACAGAGCAGAGCTAACATTACTGTCAGCCACTACACATTGTCGGCACAGTTGTAAGTTCATTAGTGTTGTCTCACTTCATTCTTACACAAGCATCATCATGTAAGTTTTAAAGACAAGGACACTGAGGCACATAGAAATGTCGCAATTTGTCAGTTCAAAAGTTAGGAAGTAGAAGAACCATTTTTCAACCCGGAGCTCCAGATAACAAGTCGAATGTTATTCTCGTCCTTAGCTTTTTGGGGGTAGTGCTATATTGTTTCCCGCATTTAACACTGCTCCAAAAAAGACTTTGAATCAACTGTCTTGGGTCCACGTCTGCATGTGTTACTCATAGTTATTTGATCTGGGCCTCAATTTCTTCATGCTAACACTGAGAATCACAAAAGTGTGTAAATAACCTCACATACCTAACGTACCTATTAGAATACATGGACCACAGGAGACACTTATTCTTGTATCAGTATATAGACTTTTAAACCCTTGATGTTGATGTCTTTGTGTTAATAAACAAAACCCTAGAAAAAGACGTTGCCAATTTATTCAAGGTGTCTAAATATGATAATGAACATAAATACCTGTGGAGAGGATATCAACATGTAAGAAACACTGCAGGTAATTGGAGTCATGTCTCTTGAAATGTTTCTGAGGTTAAATGTTATTTATTAGTTAATTGATCTTAAGAATATTTTTAATGTGGGCTTTTGAGTTATGGTTGGAGTTTTATCACAATTGATAAAGTAAGAACAATTGTCCTATCTTTGTATAATTGTAGAGTGGCTTGAAGACTTATCATTTTTAATCTAGAGAACTAGACCTAGAAAATTCCTATGATCATATATTAAGTATAGAAAAAACACTTTCATTTCCTTTACCCACTTTCCTAAGAAGTTTGTTGGTTGATCATCAGGAAGAGTGTATGACATGCATCATAATTATTTGATACTTCAGTCCCTCGGTCTTTTTCCCATTTACGTTGGCAGTTCTGATTTCCTTCCTTTAATAAATTTATCATCAATTTATTACAATAATTAATGAAGATGTCCCAGAAAACCAATGTCTTTCTTAAGTAGATGTTTTTTAAACACTAACAAACAACTTGCTGTTTTAAATTTTCATAGTAAACTTACATGCAAAACTGTACCATAAATTATTGATACCCATCATTAGTAATGTATAGACTATCCAATGTCATACATATTAAATAGAGAGTAACTTAAAATAGCCCTGGTTGCTTTGACTGTATTGTGTATTCACTGTATTGCAGGCATATTAACTATCTCTGTTCAATAATATCTTACTCTGAGTATTTTTATACAATTAGCAAGCAACATCTAATTACAACTTCTAATTAAATAACATTACAATGAAAAGGAGCTATTAGTTTTGGTCAACTGAAGCTGGATTTCAACGGGTTAACTGGGATCTTTGGTCCTGAGACTGTTCATATCCTCAGACTTCACAACCCTAGCAGAGGCTGGCTCTGCAATAAGTCTCACATTACATGTGGATTAGATTTGTAGAAATCCTGTAACTCAATAGGTACCTGCCTATTCTCTCCTGGCGTCAGCCTGCCTGCACTGCTTTGCTCTGTAGACATACCTGGCATTCCACCCATGCCTCCCCACTTAGTAAAGTGAACTGGAGTCAGCCTACCAAAACATTGTGGTATTGTTGTGAAGGAGAAAGCCCCCTGACAGCCAAGCAAAGTGTGAAGTCAGGCTTGCAATGCCTTGCACCTTCCTCTGAAGCATACATGCTACTCTTCCTAATTTCTTTACATCCTTATTACAGCAAGGTTGGAGTATAGATACTTCCAGGTATTTGTCAGTACAGTGCAGTCATAGTCCAAAGGTAAGATGTAGTTCTGGCTGTTTTTGCTTCCTTTCTTCTCTTCTATTCTCTTCCTGCACCACCCTCACTTCCTTGACCACCAGGCTTTCCCTCCCTGCCCTTCTCTGCTTCCCCTAAGTGTACCTTGACAAACATGTTTACACTCAAAGGTGGGAAAACAAAACCAAGGACCAAGCACAACAAAAAATAGGCTTGGCACCAAATCCTAGAGCACTCAGTGGACTGATTTCTGGGAGCTGTGCCAAATACGATAAGCACTGCTATTTTAACACATCTCTAGTACTCAGCACAAATCATTCATTAAATAATTAGCATGTTACCTTGTTAAGAATCTTTAAAACTAAGGTGAGATTTTCGTTCAGGAAGCACATCAGATTGTTTAGCATCTTTTTCTAATTAAGCATTAATCCCTCCCAGGAAGAATGAGTCACTCAAGCAAGTGAACTTTCAAAGATAAGGGATTTCTCTTTTGTAAACTGCAATTAACAGCTTTTAACAGCCAGCATTAATCCGGTTCTCCCAGCAGTTGAAATGATTCTGATGATTTTTACTTCTTGCTGCTTATGCAGTTGACCAAACTCAAGAAACGGAGACATTTATGACAAATATGGAAATGAGAAGAGCAGAAAAAAAAAAATACTGAACAAAAGAAAAAACCCTCAAATTGCATTGCAATCCCATAGAGCATCCTTCTTATGGGAGATTTTTTCCAGCGTGTCAGTTAGCAGCACCCTCTGTGGAGATATGAGGTGGCATTCTGTGTGGCAGTTTGGATGTAATTCTGCCTTTCACAGGTGCAGAACTTATCCTGACAGTCAAACTGTGTCATGTGTCCTAATAATAAGCACATTTTTAAAATTATACTTTAAGTTTTGGGATACAGGTGCAGAACGTGCAGGTTTGTTACATAGGTACACACGTGCCATGGTGGTTTGCTGTACCCATCAACCCTTCATCTACATTAGGTATTTCTTCTAATGTTATCTCTCCCCTAGCCCCCAATCCTCCAACAGGCCTTAATGCGTGATGTCCCTCTCCCTGTGTCCATGTGTTCTCATTGTTAAACTCCCACTTATGAGTGAGAACATGCAGTGTTTGGTTTTCTGTTCCTGTGTTAGTTTGCTGAGAATGATGATTTCCAACTTCTTCCATGTCCCTGCAAAGGACAAGAACTCATTCTTTTTTATGGCTGCATGATATTCCAGGGTATATATGTATCATATTTTCTTTATCCAGTCTGTCATTGATGAACATTTGTGTTGGTTCCAAGTCTTTGCTATTGGGAACAGAAGCACATTTTTTAAAACACAAAAATGCATTTTATGGTTGTATTGATAAAAAGCTCTGGAGCAGTCTTAATGTCCTACAGTTTTGTGCCATTCAACTACTTACTTCCAATTTTTTGTAGCAAAATTGAAGATTAAATCTTCATCCTTTCATGTGAAGATGTAAGTTGAGGATTTACATTATCTTGTAGCTGGTAATTCTAGAGAAATAAACAGTCATCTTCTAAGTGAGTTCTTACAACAACATTCACTGTTACGGGGAAAAGCCATAAGCTATTTCTTTCCTAGAAGTTATCAGGCTTCCCCATTTTCAAAAAAGGATATGTGAAAATCAAAGATGAAAGGTAAGTCTTAGGCAATTCAAAGAGAGACAAAAACTGATTTTTCCTTAAAGGTAATCCAATCCAATCTCCCTACTTTATGGAAAATTAAAGTAAAACTAGCAAGGCAAAGCGACATATCCAAGGTCACGCACTAATTGATGGTAAAACCAGGAATGAAACCAAGTCTATTAGCTCCCAATGTAGAAAATTCTGTTCTTTTGAAATATCAACTTGCTGACATCTCCATTTAAAAACTACAGGTTTAATTTAAAAAGAAAAGGGGAAACACTGACCTACAGCAGGTCCTTTTAAAAATGACTATTGCATAGATTGACTGGAAATAGACAAAATGATACATCAGCAAACCCTAATTGAAAAAGTAGAACATGATTGGAAAAATATCAACTTTTCTGTTTAAACCTCATGAGTACAGCAGTTACTCAAATACTTTCAGCACACTTTGAAAGCAGAGAACTTTGTTGTGTGTTTTGAGGAGTTACCTATATATAGAAGACTAATGTTTGTCCTCAATAACTTTCTACCTAATCATTAGGATAGGGTAAACAGATTTAAAAACCACAGAATTTCAACCTGAAGGGAAATGAATACAATACAATACAATACAATACAATACAATACAATACAATACAATGCCAGAAATGCAAATGAATACAACGGTGTTGGCAATGGTTTAATAATATTTAGCACTTCATATGTAAACCTGATGGTTTCCAAGTTACTCATGTTATATTATATTAGCATTGAAATTGTTGTTTAGAAATGATGCTGAGGCCGGGAACGGTGGCTCACACCTGCACTTTGGAAGGCCAAGGTGGGCAGATCACTTGAGCTCAGGAGTTTGAGATCAGCCTGGACAACATGGTGAAATGCCATCTCCACAAAAAATACAAAACTAGTTGGGTATGGTGGTGTGTTCCTCCCAGTAGCTACTCAGGGTGCTGAGGCAGGAGGATCACTTGAACCCAGGAGGTCGAGGTTGCAGTGAGCTGAGATTGCGCCACTGCACTCCAGCCTAAGTGAAAAACTGAGACCCTGACTCAAAAAAAAAAAAAAAAAAAAAAAGGAAAGAAAAGGAAACTACACTGGAAAAATGTAAAATGTAATATACACATAACCCTATATTTAAATAGGCATACCAAACTTTTTGGTATAGTCAGAAAACAACCATGTTGGCTACGCTCACTTACTCTGCCAGTATTCAGTCTATTGTTGTGCCAGCTACCGTTCAGGGAACCCAAAACTAATGGATATAGTCACTTTTCTCTAGAAGTTTACAATTTATCTTGAGGAGATACATTGTACAACAATATAGTAATAGAGCTAGTGAAATTAAAAAGATGATGTAATGTTCGATACAAAACCAAAATGAGAGCTTCAAACAATCAGTTATATTAGACATTTAGAGGAAAGGCAGACAATCACAGCTTGCTTTAATTGAAAAAATTCCCACTAAGAAATTAATAATTGAGTTGGGCCTTGAAGGTTGGTTCTGACTGGATGTTAGTTTTACTTTTTTGTTCAGAGGTTTGAGGATAGCATATATTAATGTATTGAAGTTATAGGCAAATCCCTATAAATTCACACATCATTTTATATACATGGTACTATGGATAGACCACAACTATAATATGTGTTAAGTCTCCTATCAGTAATCCACAAATATTTTAATCCTTCAGATCTTCTAAAGTTCAACTTAAGAATTTCTTCATAAATTAATTCAAAACAACTTCAGTTAATAGTGTTCATTCCATTTCCTGAGCACTCCTAGTACTTAGAGTGTAAACTAATTTTTATACAAGGACATATCAGGAGTACTATTTATTTACATTTTTTTTTAGAGGTAGTATCTTGCTTTGTTGCCCAAGCTGGAGTGCTGTGGCAGGATCATAGCTCACTGATGGTACAAATTCCTGAGCTCAAGTGACCCTCCTGCCTTAGCCACTTCAGTAGGTGGGACCAACTGCAGGCAAGGACCACTTCACCCAGGTAATTTGTTAATTTTTTATAGAAATGGGGTCTCACCATCTTGCCCAGGCTGTTCTCGAGTTCCCAGGCTTAAGTGTTCCATGTGCCTCAGTCTCCCAAAGTGCTGGGATCACAGGCCTGAGCCACCTGCCTGGCCCCAGAAGTATTCTTAAAAGAAAATTAGTCTGGATCTCAGGTAGCTTGTAAAGTCTTTGAAGACAAGATAGAAATAGGACAGAAAAATAAATTCACAGTAGAATGATCCCTGGGATGAATATTGTCAGGTTGATGCCAGCCTGGAGAGAAGATACTAGCAGGTAACTATAGGACTGGTCTCAATTATATCATTTATTGTTTATGAAATATGTACCTTGGTATCTTTTTTTATCAGATTTTTAAGTGATTGCAATCATGAGTGAGGATGGATAATATATACATGAGAAAACAGAATAAGAATGTGAAGTGATTTAATGTATGTATGTTTTAGGCTAAAACAAAGACCATGAAATGTAATATAGAAACATTTAAGGACTTGGATACAAAACTCTTTAAATTTGTGTATGTTTTATATTTTATGACACTTTGATGTAATGGTTGCCATGGAGGGCTAAATAGCAATATTTTCAAGAAAGACTTAGGTTAATGTGTGATATGATCATGAAAAAATTAATGACCTTCATATGCATTTGATTAATACAAATATCAGTCTCTGGAAGCTGGGAAGTAATACTGACATTGCACCAGTTAGTCCATTTGTAGTTTTGTATTCAAATTTAGATGGCACACTTTAAAATATACATTTATAGACAAATGGGAATATGTCCATTGTGAACAACTAGGATATGAAGGAACTCAAAACCATGCCATTAAGGAAGACTTGAAGGAACTGGGCTTATGTAGCTTGAAGAAACTAAAACTTGGGATTAGAATATAAAAAATCAGGAAGAAACAGATGCTGGAGAGGATGTGGAGAAATCTAAATGCTTTTACACTGTTGGTGGGAGTATAAATTAGTTCAGCCATTGTGGAAGACAGTGTGGCGATTCCTCAAGGATCTAGAAGTAGAAATACCCTTTGACCCAGCAATACCATTACTGGGTATATACCCAAAAGATTATAAATCATTCTACTATAGAGACACATGCACATATATGTTTATTGCAGCACTATTCACAATAGCAAAGAGTTGGAACCAACCCAAATGCCCATCAATGATAGAATGGATAAAGAAAATGTGACACATATACACCATGGAATACTATGCAGCTATAAAAAAGGATGAGTTCATGTCCTTTGCAGGGACATGGATGAAGCTGGAAACCATCATTGTCAGCAAAGTAACACAGGAACAGAAAACCAAACACCATATGTTCTCACTCATAAGTGGGAGTTGAGCAATGAGAATACATGGACATAGAGAGGGGAATATCACACATTGGGACTTGTCAGGGGGTTGGGAGCTAGGGGAGGGATAGAATTAGGAGAAATACCCAACGTAGATGGTGGGTTGATGGGTGCAGCAAACCACCATGGCACGTGCAACAAACCTGCACGTTTTGCACATATATCCCAAAACTTAAAGTATAATTAAAAAAAAGAACTTTCCTTAAATGCTTTAAATACTCTCTTAAAGAAAACCATTAGCTAGATATTTTCTACATGACTCCAAATTTCAGAGTTTATGTTCAAGAGAATGCAATTTTGGCTCAGTACAAGAAATAACTTTTAAAAACAATTAGAACTCTTCAGAAATGAAATGGACCACTGTTTGGCTGGGGAGGTGGGGTGGGGATTCTTTTATGGGAGGTTTAGAAACAGAGGGTTTAGGATCACCCAGTAAGAATGTTGAGCAGGGTATCTGATTATTGCTGCCAGTATAGGGTTTAAGGTCTAGAAGTTAAAGTTCAATCTTGAACTTCCATGCTTCCACAATTCCATGGCATTGGGCACTTGATTACATTAAATTTATATGTGTATCACTTTGTCCTCTAGTTCAAGTCCCATCTCCTTAACAACAGTGACTCTTCAACATTATGTCATGTTGTAAACTTTTTTCTTTACTCCTTTTTCCTTTTTCCTTAGCACAGAGTAGTGTGTTTTACACAAAGCAAATAAATAACATATACCTTGAGTTAATTGAATAGGATATTGAACCAAGTGAAAACTGGATAATGGTGAAAAATGGGCACTACCCAGTTCCATAGTTAGGAGCTTTATGCACCAATGGGTTCCAGCATGGAATTTTGTCATACTCTTTTTCTAATGTAATAAATATACTGGCAACCAGAGAAAGCTACACACACATCATTTACAGAAGTATTGGGGCTCCCTTTCTCAGAAGCAGCTGTTCACATTGATTTATATTACAGGATTCACAGACACTTGCCTTTCAGAATTGATGCTGCAGGAGAGGACCATGGCCAGGTCATTTTAGAGAATGAAGGCAGGAAGCACCGGTGCAGGTGCAATGGGATTTACCAAGACGTGATATCTGGAGCAATCTTCTACTTTTGACTTGTACCTGAGCTGAAAACAAAGCAGTTTATTCCACCATGAAAAACACAGCATTGTACTCATTAATCTGTAGGAGAGGGAAACATTGATTTCAAATCACACAGATTTACATTTTCTCAGCTCAAAAAGAAGAGGTGGAAAAATAGAGGGAAATAAATATTTGATGCTTAATTTATAGATTAGCATTACTGTGGAAAGTGTCCCTCTGGAAGAAAAACAGAAAAAAAAAAAAATGTTGCCAATTTTTGCAAGAACTTACCTTTGGCCAGTAGAAAATGGGCCCTAATTTAGGGGAAGGGCCAAAAATCAGTAATCCAGTCATTTCAATCTCTCAGATACTTCTCACACATTTATCTCCACTCTGCTCTTTAACATCATCCCATTACATAATGTTACTTATTTCATATGTATATATATATACTTTAAGTTCTGGAATACATGCACAGAACGTGCAGGTTTGTTACATAGGTATGCATGCGCCATGGTGGTTTGCTGCACCCATCAACCCATCATCTACTTTAGGTATTTCTCCTAATTCTATCCCTCTCCTAGCCCCCAAACCCCTGAGAGGCCCCAGTGTGTGATGTTCCCCTCACTATGTCCATGTGTTCTCATTGTTCAACTCCCATATTTTTTAAGAGAGCTTGTAGAACAAATGCCATAAATAACAGAAAATGCTTTTTTTTTTTTTTTTTTTTTTTTTTTGTAATGAGATGATTTTTCTTGCTTGTCCTTAGTTCTTATTTTCAAAACTGGAACATTTATAAACTCAAAAGATAAGAAAGCATATCATTATCCTACATATAGACATGATATATTCACTGCTTTTCAAGGACTTATTATAAAAGTCAGGTGGAAAAATAAAATAATGCTTTATGGACATCTTTAATGAGCCTTACTCAAAACGAGATGGAATATACCACACTATCTTAACTAAATCTACCTTTCTTCTGTACTCAGAATATTCCATTATGGACAAGATATCAACCAATGACCGAAGATTGCTATCAAATTGAAATATGGAGAAATAGCAAAGAATTTTAAAAGAATTCTATCACATGTGTAATGAAATAAGCAAATATATCCATGAGTTATTAATTTTGGCGATTATAATGTTTCATGATCTGGCAATTCTCATTTTCTGTATCTTCTGATCTTTGTTACAAACAAAAAATGGAAACAGATAAATGAAAATGATGCACCAGAAAGATAAGTCATCTTTTTTAGCTCTCATATATCGCATGACATATTTCAATAGAAACATGTGAGAAGCAAGACATTACAGTGCTTTCATAACAGTTTACAGTGTATCTCAATGAGGCAATTTTTAAACTACATTTTTAGTTTAAATGTAAATCAGTTATTAATTTACTCCATAAAGAATTTCAAATAAGAGCTAATCTCAATGTATATTCAATCAAAGGGCATCTTAGAGTCTCTATATTTTAAAGTCGTTTATCAACTATCACCTCAAGTTTCTAAAACTTTTAAAACATTTATGCCAACCCTTTATCCACTCTACAAGTCAGATATAAACTCCTAAGTGGAAAATTTTATTGCCATAAAAAGTTTTACCTTTGGAGAATGTACCACAACTTCAACACTGTTGATGTTGTTCAAAATATTTAGACATTAGTCTTTTAGATTAGACTTCAGAACTGATTCTTATCCAGTTAGAAGGGATTTTATTTTTCAATTAATTAATTAATTTTTAAAATTTACAAACAAAAATCGTATATATTTTATGGTGTATAGTGTATAACATGATGTTTTGAAATATGTGTACAGGCATTACTTTACATGCTTATGATAAAATCTACTCTTAGCAAGTTTCAAATACATAATACATTGTTGTTAAATATAGACATCATATTGTACAATGGATCTCTTGAATTTATCTTACTGTCTAATTGAAATTTTGAATCCTTTGACCAATAATTCCCCAGTCAATGTCCCACTCCCCACCCCTCTTCTCTTGGTAACCAGCCCTTGGTAAACACCATTCCACTCTGCATTGGACATTTTTACATTCCATATATAAGCGAGATCATACAGTATTTGTCTTTCTGTGCCTCGTTCATTTCACTTAATGTAATGTCCTTTGGGTTAATCCAAGCTATCATAAATGACTGGATTTCCTTTTTTATTCTTCATAGGTAAATTGGATTTTGGAAAATAGTTTTGAGAAAGGCTGCTAAAATAGAGAAGTGTGCCCATGAAGTAACGGGATTTAATCGTTGCTGTTCCTCCTAAGGTTCTACAAAAGCAACTCAAAGTGGAACAATGTTTTGAGTGAAGGCAACATAATTTCAGCAGCCTCCCCAGGTGACTACTTTAGAGGCAGTATTGAACTGCAGTAAAGAGCATTAACATTGGAGTTGGACATACCTGGGTTGCTTGATCTTAATGAACATGTTTCATCAACTTTCAATGAAGGCAGTAACTCCTACCTCAAAATGATAGGTATTGTCAATTACAGTATTGAAGAAAAACATTCATAAGATATGGCAAAGTTTAAAATGTCCATTATTCTATAATGTCACCTCATATTTGTTGTTGAACCCATCTACTTTTATGTGTGATCATCATAATTGGATCTTTAACATAGTTTAACAGATCTTAAAATTCAGCATATTTTATCAGAGTTTTATTGTTACAGGAAACCTGTTATTAGAAAATGATACTAGCCTAATAAGTCATAGTTAATAAATGTCAGGTGATTTCTCTTGTGAAATCACACTAAATTGCAGATATTAATGAAAAGTCTTCTATGGCCCCAAGGTTAGGAGAGTCTGTGAGAAGAGAGGAAAGATTTAACACAAAAAATTAAATAAAATGTTTCTAAGTAAGCAAATGATAATCTCCCACAGAGATATTAATTGGCCCATGGTCTGACTGAGGTTATAAGAAAACAGGTGGGAGATGCATGATTTAGGAAAAAAAGGTAAATATATCGTATGGTTCATCAGTCAGTCAATATTTACAGAAGTTCCACTTCCTCATATACAAATGGTTCACACCCTTTAATATTTTTCATCAGTAAAACTGAAAGGGGCTAATGATATTGTCTTTTAAAATGTGTGGACTAAAATCAATGCTTCTATAGTCCACCTAGCACTTGAAATAGACTTCATTTCAGAAATTGAAGACTACTATAGGTTTAATTTTTAATAAAACTCTATGTACAATAATAGTCACACTTTATGTTTCTAATATGTCCCTAAAGATGGATTTTCTCTCCAAGTATTCCCTCAGTAAAAAACTTTAAAAATGTTTGTAAATGCTTAGCATTTTCATCATGAAAATAATATCACATTATAGAAAATTCAGAAAAAGTATTTATAACGCTATCACTCTAAAAGTGACCACTCTTACAATGTTTGTGTTTTATTTTTCTGGTTTCATTTATATAAATATATAATTTTACTTAATTTTAATCAGAGTATAAATATAATTTTGTATCCTTTTTTCTATGGTAAAAACTATATTGCCTTCCCAACCGATCATTATAATGCCTTTTTATGTGTCTATTAGATACAGAATTTAAAAATTATTCCTATCAAACTTGTAATACTAGCATATTTTATCTTCACATAGCATGAAGCTGATAGGCTAGCTAATGTGTAGGCCCACATTGTTTGTTAAGACATTCACACATACAGAAAGAATTCTGGTGGACTTCGCAGCATGAAATTAAATTCTGGCTTGGCTATTGTGTAAATGTGGGCAAGTTGTTTAAACTCTTTAACTCTCAGTGTCTTCTTTTGTAAATGGGGAAATATCTTCTCATAAAGTCATGGGAATTAAATAAAATAATTCACATAAAAGCACGTAGTACAATGTCTCAAATGTAGTAAGATCTCAGTCACTATTAACAAACTAGCAGCCAAATGACCCATTGCCCAAACCAGTGCTTCTCTCTATATATCAGGCTGAGAACCTAGGAGTCAACATAATGATGAATATATGCCTTAATCTCTACAGCTCCTATATATCACTCACTGGGCCGTAGATTATCACAATCAATTTTTCATGATTACTTTACAACTCACATTTCCTCAGAAATACTTAGGCAGCTTTCGCTGTGCATTTTCCCAAATGTTAAACATGATTGACAAAGAAACATAATACTCAAATCTCAACACAAAGTGTTCACATTTGAAATGCTAAGATCTCCAAAATGCCCAGCCCGATCTTTTGCAGACATCCAAGTAGATTCAAAATACATAATTTGCTTCCTAGCCCTTAAGAGGATCAAGTTGACATGCACACAACTTCCAGCCCCTCCCCCATCACACACATATACCCACAAATGCTGGTATAAAATAGTAAACAATACCATAGGCTTCACATTTCTAAGGTGAGATGGGCTTTTGGAGGGTCTTCACTATTTCAGTTTGCCTGTATGTGAAATAGAGAATTGAATTTATAAAATGGAGTGACATTATGATGCATTAATCTTATTCCAAATGTTAATTTATGGGTTTCACAATATCTACTTTGCTTTGCAGCTCAGAGAATGGCTTTTCTCAGTAGCTCAATGGCTCAATTTCCATGGCAGTGCCACTCCAAGAAAATTGAGTGGTTATCAGACTGAGAATTTTTGTTTCGGATGTCTGAGTATAAATTTTATTCTGTCCCAGTAAGAGCACTGTAATTTAAACACACACACACAAACACACACACACACACACACACACATATTATAAGCATAGAGTGTAATTGTGAAATGAAAGCAAAAATCTCTGTATAATCATCCCAAATTCTTTCATAAAGGAATACATTTGTGTTACCAACAGAGGACTTTGTATATACATTGCAAATGTACATGTGAAAATAAATTCCAGCACATTGATTAGGCTAATATCATCTAAGAGAGGGACTTGACCAGCACGATAAGAACAAACTGTAACGAATGGTGTACTGGATTGGAAATTTAGTACTCTGAGCATGAGTTGGCCCCTATCACTAATCCATCATGAAATTAGGGCTGAGGTGCAAGATTATTTGGCCTGGAGTTAAGGTTATAAACTCATCTCTGTTTGACTGGAACTGTCCTAATTTTAAAACTGAAAGACCTGCATCTCAGTAACCCTTGCAGTTCCAGGCAAAGAGTCCCAGGCAAACAGTTAGCTGAACATAAAGGGAGAAAACATTGCGAACACTGAGTGAGATCTATGTGTTAGGCTAATATGGGAAGTGAGGAAAGGAAGGGCAATGATTTACAACAGTAATGAACTGCAAACCTGGGAACATTCAAGTAATTTGGAACTTTTAGACTCTAGTTACCCCAAAGAGGAAGTACTGGCCAGAAGTATTTTTGGACTAAAGACTGTACAACATCTACAGTTCCAGGACTGGATTTCCCCAACTCTCAGTTCATTTAAAACTACTCCAGAAGATGTTGGCTTGTTAAAAGAAACAGATGTGCCAGCACAGACCTTCCTGCTTTTAGGATTACGCAGTTACACATCCCTTTCTATGCCTCGCCTGATTCCTTTGCCTCTTCTGTTTCAGCTAAACTTGCCTTTGACTTTCTCCTGGTTGCTTTTCAGACAGCCTGCATAAACTTCCCCTACATGCATTCCAGTTGGCCTGACCACTTTTTAACTTAGTTATTCACACTTGAACATTCTGTTTCAATACCTTCCTTCTGGAAAAAGCCTATATCATGGCATCTAATTGCTTTATCTGACATTTGGTCCTACGATTTCCCGTGCTAAGGATAGAGGCTCTGACCCCACTCACATTTTTAGAATGCAAACAGCTTTATTGAAAAGGAGATCATGCAACCATTTTCCATTTTGCATCTTTTTTTCTTCAGAAACTAAATTACTGTAAATGAGTTAAATAATATGTCTTCATTAAGTTTTGTTTTCCCAGTGAGGAAAAATTCTTCTCTGTATCATACAAAATGTCACTTATTAATCCAATTTGCAGTGCTTTGGTTATATTCCTTATTCTTTTTGGCTTTGATGAACTCATGAATTTATGAAATGTGAGGGTGCATAGAAGAGAATAAATGATTTTTAAAATTTTAATTCATTTCTTAGATTACTTTTATTCTACAAATGTGTCTTGGTGTCTGTTACGTGACAGACTCTCAAGGTGAAAAAGACCTCTGAAAAGATTGTAGGAAGCAAAGGTGATCCTGAGCTATTTCAAGGCCATAGCAGAGAGCCTGTCATGTCGCAGGTACCAAAGTACGTGACCAGCAATATAGGAGGTAGTTATTTAATAAAAATATTTTGTCGATTGTTTTTGTGATTTTTTTGTACTCTGTAATTTGTTTTGATTTTTATACTCTAATTATATAATCATTTTTATATCTAATTTTGAACTAGTAAATTTCTTAAATGGCATCCCCCAGATTGTATACACTTCCAGCACCACAAAGCTTGAATTCACCTATGTTCATTTAAAAAAATTATTAAAATATTTATTTCTAAGCTTTGTGCTTCTGTTTCAAAAAAAAGTTTTATTGGATGTTCTGTTTTCTACAACAGAAACTGCTAGCTGCACTAAGAATTAATCTGATTTCTAGAACATTAGAAATATAGTAGACATCAGCAATTATAAGGATTCATCGTACTTTCATGACATAAGAAATAAAAATTTGTGTGGCTTGAAAAAATTCTTGTTAGCTTCTCAAGTATTTCTGCCTAACTGTTGGTATGGCTATTGCTTGGGAGAGAGCTTTCTTGTGGTCATGAAAAATTTTTATACTTTCACCCATTCTTCTAACAGTGGTTTAAAGAGCTTGGTGAAACCAAAGAGAAAAGAAGATAAAAGAGAGGGGTTTTAGCTAGTTCCCAACACTTCGAGTTTATTAAGTTATAAACCTTGTGCTCTATGCATGTTTCCTATAATCTCTTACTTAACGTTTTGTGACAGGTTTAATATAGCAAAATTAGACATGCTGCTACAGTCCTTCTGACAACTACCTGGTTTCCATGCAATAATACCACTGGCTTCTTGCCTAACACAAATACACTTGAAAAGAAGGCCATGAACACTCTGGGTGAAATCAGGAAGCCTGAAAACAAGAAGTAGGTTTCAGTATGCAAAATACTAAATGATCCCAAGGAATCTTTAGACATTAGTCAGCACTGACTGGCTTGGAAGAAAGGTACAGGTATTTAAAACTGTCCAATATAAGAGAAATCACCTAACATAATATTAAGTTAAAAATAAGATTGATTAGCTGTTGTTTCACTTTTTATCCAGTTAGAGTTTTTGTAATACATTCAGATAAAATACTTTCACAATAAATGCATTTCTTTCTACACAAGTAAACTTGGAAAGGTACATGTGGAAGAAATAGATGAAGTAGATTTCACTTTACTTGCATCAAAGTAGCTTCATCATTTTTGGGGGGTTAGACTACATAATTCATGGGACCGAATAACTCAAGAAGATGAACAACAGATTTAAAACCATTGCTTGCACTTTGGTTAACAATCTTAGCAATAAACGTATCTTCAAAGTATTGGTAAATGCTAAATATCAACATAGCATCACCACTTTAGGGGCTGATATGGAAAAGTGAGTATAAAATAAAGAATATTAGAGAAAACTAGATTACTTAAAATCCAATATCATATTCTCATCAGACAAGCAATGGAGGAAAGGGAAAACGGGAATGGCAATCCAATAGAATGCAGTGCTCAGAGGGTTATGATCCTGATTGATATAATTTTCTCCTTTTTGTTCACTTGTGTACATACTTACATTTTGAACTTACTTGCTCCATCATATACTCAGTCATATTTTATATTCATACTATATGTTTGTTCTCTACTTGTATTTTCTTTTTTAATTATTATTATTATACTTTGAGTTCTAGGGTACATGTGCACAAGGTGCAGGTTTGTTACATATGCATACATGTGCCGTGTTGGTGTGCTGCACCCATTAACTCGTCATTTACATTAGGTATATCTCCTAATGCTATTCCTCCCCACCAATTCCCAAAATAGGACCCTGTGTGTGATGATCCCCTTCCTGTGTTCAAGTGATCTCATTGTTCAATTCCTACTTATGAGTGAGAACATGTGGTATTTGGTTTTCTGTTCCTGTGATAGTTTGCTGAGAATGATGGTTTCCAGCTGCATCCATGTCCCTATAAAAGACACGAACTCATCCTTTTTTATGGCTGCATAGTATTCCACGGTGTATATGTGCCACATTTTCTTAATCCAGTCTGTCACTGATGGACATTTGGGTTGATTCCAAGTCTTTGCTATTGTGAATAGTGCTGCAATAAACATACATGTGCATGTGTCTTTATAGCAGCATGACTTATAATCCTTTGGGTATATCCCCAGTAATGGGATGGCTGGGTCAAATGGTATTTCTAGTTCTAGATCCTTGAGGAATCGCCACACTGTTTTCCACAATGGTTGAACTAGTTCTGTTCCATTGGTCTGTATCTCTGTTTTGGTGCCAGTGCCATGCTGTTTTGATTACTGTAGCCTTGTAGTGTAGTTTGAAGTCATGTAGCCTGATGCCTCCAGGTTTGTTCTTTTGGCTTAAGATTGTCTTGGCAATGCACTCTCTTTTTTGGTTTCATATGAACTTTCAAGTAGTTTTTTCCAATTCTGTGAAGAAAGTCATTGGTATTAATGGGGATGGCATTAAATCTATAAATTACCTTGGGCAGTATGGCCATTTTCACGATATTGAGTCTTCCTATCCATGGGCATGGTATGTTCTTCCATTTGTTTGCATCTGCTTTTATTTCACTGAGCAGTGGTTTGTAGTTCTCCTTGAAGAGGTCCTTCACATCCCTTGTAAGTTGGATTCCTCGGTATTTTATTCTCTTTGAAGCTATTGTGAATGGGAGTTCATTCATGATTTGGATCTCTGTTTGTCTGTTACTGGTGTATAAGAATGCTTGTGATTTTTGCACATTGATTTTGTATCCTGAGACTTTGCTGAAGTTGCTTATCAGCTTAAGGAGATTTTGAGCTGAGGCAATGGGGTTTTCTAAATATACAATCATGTCATCTGCAAACAAGGACAATTTGACTTCTTCTTTTCCTAACTGAATATCCTTGATTTCTTTCTCTTGCCTGATTGTCCTAGCCAGAACTTCCAACACTATGTTGAATAGGAGTGGTGAGAGAGGGCATCCCTGTCTTGTGCCAGTTTTCAAAGGGAATTTTTCCAGTTTTTGCCCCTTCAGTATGATATTGGCTGTGGGTTTGTCATAAATAGCTCTTATTATTTTGAGATACATTCCATCAATACCGAATTTACTGAGAGTTTTTAGCATGAAGGGCTGTTCAATTTTGTCAAAGTTCTTTTCTGTGTCTATTGAGATAATCATGTGGTTTTTGTCTTTGGTTCTGTTTATATGCTGGATTACATTACTTGATTTGCATATGTTGAACCAGCCTTGCATCCCAAGGATGAAGCCCACTTGATCAAGGTGGATAAAATTTTGGATGTGCTGCTGGATTCAGTTTGCCAGTATTTTATTGAGGATTTTTGCATTGATGTTCATCAGGGATATTGGTCTAAAATTCTCTTTTTTTTGTCGTATCTCTGCCAGACTTTGGTATCAGGATGATGTTGGCCTTGTAAAATGAGTTAGGGAGGATACCCTCTTTTTCTATTGATTGGAATAGTTTCAGAAGGAATGGTACCAACTCCTCCTTGTACCTCTGGAAGAATTTGGCTGTGAATCTGTCTGGTCCTGGACTTTTTTGGTTGGTAGGCTATTAATTATTGCCTCAATTTCAGAGCCTGCTATTAGTCTATTCAGGGATTCAACTTCTTCCTGGTTTAGTCTTGGGAGAGTGTAACTGTCCAGGAAATTATCCATTTCTTCTAGGTTTTCTAGTTGATTTCCGTAGAGGTGTTTATAGTATTCTCTGATGGTAATTTGTATTTCTGTGGGGTTGGTGGCGATAACCCTTTATCATTTTTTATTGCATCTATTTGATTCTTCTCTCTTTTCTTCTTTATTAGTCTTGCTAGCGGTCTATCAATTTTGTTGATCTTTTCAAAGAGCCAACTCCGGATTCACTGATTTTTTGGAGAGTTTTTGTGTCTCTATCTCCTTCAGTTCTGCTCTGATCTTAGTTATTTCTTGTCTTCTGCTAGCTTTTGAATGTGTTTGCTCTTGCTTCTCTAGTTCTTTTAACTGTGATGTTAGGGTGTCAATTTTAGATCTTTCCTGCTTTCTCTTGTGGGCATTTAGTGTTATAAATTGCCCTCTACACACTGCTTTCAATGTGTCCCAGAGATTCTGGTATGTTGTATCTTTGTTCTCATTGGTTTCAAAGAACATCTTTATGTCTACCTTCATTTCATTATGTACCCAGTAGTCATTCAGGAGCAGGTTGTTCAGTTTCCATGTAGTTGAGTGATTTTGATTGAGTTTCTTAGTCCTGAGTTCTAGTTTGATTGCACTGTGGTCTGAGAGACAGTTTGTTATCATTTTTGTTCTCTTACATTTGCTGAGGAGTGCTTTACTTCCAACTATGTGGTCAATTTTGGAATAAGTGCGATGTGGTGCTGAGAAGAATGTATATTCTGTTGATTTGGGGTGGAGGGTTCTGTAGATGTCTATTAGGTCTGCTTGGTGCAGAGTTGAGTTCAATTCCTGGATATCCTTGTTAATGTTGTGTCTCGTTGATCTGTCTAATGTTGACAGTCGGGTGTTAAAGTCTCCCATTATTATTGAATGGGAGTCTAAGTCTCTTTGTAAGTCTCTAAGGACTTGCTTTATGAATCTGGGTGCTCCTGTATTGGGTGCATATGTATTTAGGATAGTTAGCTCTTCCTGTTAAATTGATCCCTTTATCATTATGTAATGGCCTTCTTTGTCTCTTTTGATCTTTGGTGGCTTAAAGTCTGTTTTATCAGAGACTAGAATTGCAGCCCTGCTTTTTTTTTTTGTTTTCCATTTGCTTGGCAGATCTTCCTCCATCCCTTTATTTTGAGCCTATATGTTTCTCTGCATGTGAGATGGGTCTCCTGAATACAGCAGACTGATGGATCTTGATTCGTTATCCAATTTGCAAGTCTGTGTCTTTTAATTGGACTATTTAGTCCATTTACATTTAAGGTTAATATTGTTATATGTGAACTTGATCCTGTCATTATGATATTCGCTGGTTATTTTGCTCGTTAGTTGATGTGGTTTCTTTCTAGCATCGATGATCTTTACATTTTGGCATGTTTTTGCAATGGCTGGTACCGGTTGTTCCTTTCCATGTTTAGTGCTTCCTTCAGTATCTCTTGTAGGGCAGGCCTGGTGGTGACAAAAATCTCTAAGCATTTGCTTGTCTGTAAAGGATTTAATTTCTCCTTCACTTATGAAACTTAGTTTGGCTGGATATGAAATTCTGGGTTGAAAATTCTTTAAAAATGTTGAATATTGGCCCCCACTATCTTCTGGCTTGGAGAGTTTCTGCCGAGAAATCTGCTGTTAGTCTGATGGGTTTCCCTTTGTGTGTAACCTGACCTTTCTGTCTGGCTGCCCTTAACATTTTTCCCTTCCTTTCATCTTTGGCGAATCTGACAATTATGTGTCTTGGTATTCCTCTTCTCGAGGAGTATCTTTGTGGCATTCTCTATATTTCCTGAATTTGAATGTTGGCCTGCCTTTCTAGGTTGGAGAAGTTCTCCTGGATGATATCCTGCAGAATGTTTTCCAACTTGGTTCCATTTTCCCCATCACTTTCAGGCACACCAATCAGACATAGATTTGGTCTTTTCACATAATCCCGTATTTCTTGGAGGCTTTTTTCATTTCTTTTTACTCTTTTTTCTCTATACTTCTCTTCTTGCTTCATTTCATTCATTTGATCTGCAATTGCTGATACTCTTTCTTCCAGTTGATCAAGACAATTACTGAAGCTTGTGCATTTGTCACATAGTTCTCATGTTATGGTTTTCATCTCTCTCGGTTCTTTTAAGGTCTTCTCTGCATTGATTATTCTAGTTATTCCTTTCATCCATTTTTTTTTTTTTCAAGGTTTTTAGTTTCTTTGCACTGGTTACGTAGTTCCTCCTTTAGCTCTGAGAAGTTTGATCGACTGAAGCCTTCTTCTCTCAACTTGTCAAAGTGATTCTCCATCCAGCTTTGTTCCATTGCTGGCGATGAGCTGTGTTCCTTTGGAGGGGGAGATTCGCTCTGATTTTTTGAATTTCCAACTTTTCTGCCCTGCTTTTTCCCCATCTTTATGGTTTTATCTGCCTTTGGTCTTTGATGATGGTGACATACTGATGGGGTATTGGTGTGGGTGTCCTTTCTGTTTGTTAGTTTTCCTTCTAACAGTCAAGACCCTCAGCTGTAGGTCTGTTGGAGTTTCTTTGACATCCACTCCAGACCCTGTTTACCTGGGTATCAGCAGCAGAGGCTGCAGAAGATAGAATATTGATGAACAGCGATTGTTGCTGTCTGATTCTTGCTCTGGAAGCTTCATCTCAGGGGTGTACCCAGCCGTGTGAGGTGTGAGGTGTCGGTCTGCACCTAGTGGGAGATGTCTCCCAGTTAGGCTACTCAGGGGTCAGGGACCCACTTGAGCAGGCAGTCTGTCCGTTCTCAGATCTCAACCTCCATGCTAGGAGATCCACAGCTCTCTTCAAAGCTGTCAGACAGGGATATTTACATCTGCAAAGGTTTCTGCTGCTTTTTGTTTAGCTATGCCCTGTCCCCAGAGGAGGAGTCTACAAAGGCAGGCCAGCCTCCTTGAGCTGTGGTGGACTCCACCCAATTCGAGCTTCCTGGTGGCTTTGTTTACCTACTTAAGCCTCAACAATGGCAGGCGACCCTCCCCCAGCCTCACTGCCGCCTTGTAGTTAGATCTCAGACTGATGTGCTAGCAATGAGGGAGGCTCCGTGGGCATTGGACCCTCTGGGCCAGGTGTGGGATATAATCTCCTGGTGTGCCGCTTGCTAAGACCCTTGGTAAAGCATAGTATTAGCGTGGCAGTTACCCGATTTTCTGGGTGTTGTGTGTCTCAGTTTCCTTTGGCTAGGAAAGGGAATTCCCTTTCCCCTTGTGCTTCCCAGGTGAGGCGATGCCTCGCTCTGCTTCAGCTCTTGCTGGTCAGGCTGCACCTGCGGTCCAATGCCAACTCTCCGACACGCACCAGTGAGATAAACTCGGTACCTCAGTTGAAAATGCAGTAATCACCCATCTTCTGTGTCACTCACGCTGGGAGCTGGATGCTGGAACTGTTCTTATTTGGCCATCTTGGGCGTGTCCCCCCTCTACTTGTATTTTCAAGGTAGCTTTGAGTAGTATTTATGTTATTATATTTGGTGTTACTTTACCCTCCATTTTGAACTATTTATTCATTTTGGTGAATCAAGGAAGTAACACAACTAAATAACTTTAAAAAGCGGTGAAATTTAATAAAATGTATACAACCAGAAATGAACAACATAAAAGTGTACTAGTTTAAATGATTGTTACCTATTTATTTATGGATTTGGCAAGATGAACTTATCTATACAGTTTTGAAACAGAAACATAATCATTAAAAACATAAAAATTATTAAGAATATGATATTTGGGAAAATTATAGTAAAAACATAATACATGTCAGATTAGAAACTTTAAAACTGTGACAATAGCAAATATTGCTGAGATTATGGAAAAACAGGAAATATACATTTGATGGGGAGGTAAATTAATACAACCCCTTTGAAAAATGTGTCAGTTTCTAGAAAAAAAGCTATAATGTGTATGATTTTTTACCCAGCAATTCTACTGTACTTATACGCATTTTAAATGATACAAATGAGCACAGGAAAACATGCCCAGAAATGTTTATTGTGGTATTGTTACTGTGAAAAAGTAGGAAAAAAAATTTATTGAGAAAAAGAGAAGTAATTCCATGAAAAAATAAATGAAAGGCTTGCAATCCAGATATTTGATGTTATGAAATATGGATTTAAAATAATTTTAATTAATATGTTTTTAAAAATAGGCACCAAAATGGAAAAGTTTGCCAGAGCCCTGGACTTGATGTAAAAAAAGCATAGGCTGGGCACAGTGGCTCACACCTGTAATACCAGCACTTTGAGAGGCCCAGGTGGGTGGACCACCTGAGGTTGGGAGTTCGCGACCAGTCTGACCAACATGGAGAAAACCTGTCTCTACTAAAACCACAAAATTAGCCAAGCGTGGTGGTGCATGCTTGTAATCCCAGATACTCAGAGGGCTGAGGCAGGAGAATCGCTTGAACCCGGGAGGCAAGGTTGCAGTGAGCTGAGATCACACCATTGCACTCCAGCCTGGGCAACAAGAGTAAAACTCTGTCTCAAAAAAATTAAATAAATAAATAAAATAAAAAAGCATAAATAGAAATCCTAGATAATTGAAAAAAATAACTTCTAAAATTAAGACTTGGATGGATGGTGTAAATTAGATTGAGCAGGAAGCGAGGCTTAGTGTATGGAAAGATAGGTCAGATAAAAATGATATAGGATCACGCCAGAGAGAAAAATTGATGAAAAATGTACAAAAGAACATAAGAGGTAAGTGAAGTCAGGTGAAAAATTCTATTGGTGATATAATTGGAATCTCAGAGAGACAGAAGAAAGAGAATGAAGTAAAACTTTCTAGGACTGATAAATTCACGAAGTCATATATTCAAGAGAACCACAAGGCAGGAAATACATAAAGAACACTATACTTAGGTACATATACCAAACTGCTGGAACCGAAAATCTAAGAGAAATATTCTTAAAAACCGCCAGGCAACAAAGCACATTATCTTCACAGGATCAATAAGATTGATAATGGGCTTCTCAATGGAGAAAAATGGAAGCACATTTTTGGAAGAATGTAATAGAATGTTTTTAAGGTGCTGAAAGACAAAAGAAAACCCGGCCTGGGATTTTAAATCCAGTGAAGAAATGCCTCAAAAATTAAAGTGAAATAAAGATGGATCTTAATAAAACAGAAACTGAAATAATATATTACAATAGATCCACATTAAATGAAATAATAGAAATAGAAATGAAACCAATAGATCCACACTAAATAATACATTATCAACAGATCCACACTTTCCTTTCAGGTAGAAGGGAAATGATCAGAGCTGGGGACACAGGTATTAAGAAAATGAAATAAAGGACATTAAAAACAATAAATATGTAACTTGAATCTGATATTTATAGTATAAAACAGTAGTAACAGTTTTTATCAGATTGAAATATACATATACATAGAATTAAAATGCATGACAATACTATCACAAGAACTGATGAACCATAAATAGAATTAAAATGTTCTAAGTTCTTTTCATTGTCTGGGATGTGGTAAAAGTAATATATAACATGAAAACCCAGCCCAGAGAAAATGTTTGCAGCTGTTCAAATACCAAAGCAGTTGTTAAAGCCAGAAGTATTACGAGAGATAAAGGGTTAAAATAATCAATAACTACCAAGATAACAATTATGAATATGAACATACCTAATGAAATAGTCAACATATAAAGTGCAAACATATAAAACTAAAAGGGAAAACAGACTAATCCACAAACATTGCAGAACATTTAAGAAAAACAGAACTATATATGCATTGTTAAATGATATATGTCAAAAGCACTTCTACAGTACTACAAAAAAGATGGACTTTTCAATAAATGATGCTTTTGATATCAAATGGAGGGAAAATTAATCACATGAACAGTTCTAAGTAAACTATGGACCTAAATGTGAAGTATAAAAGAATAGAGTCTCCTAAAGTTTAATAGCAGAATAGCTTCATTACTTTATGGCTAGCAAATAGAATAAAAAATTTTGATCATAAAAGAAAGATCAATGATTAGACTCCTTTAAAATTAAAAACAACTTTTTATCCAAAGACTCCATTAAGAGGGTTAAAGACAAACCACAGAACGGGAAAAAGTATCTGTAATTCAGATATTTAATACAGGCCTTGAATCTAGAAGATACAAAGAATTCCTCAAATCAATAAATACACTACAGGACCACCCCATCCCAATCTTCATGGGATAGGCCCGTAACAAAGTGGATATTCAAGTGACTAACAAACATATGAATAAGTGCTCAACATTATTAGTAAATAGAAAAACATAAATTAAAGCCACAATAAAATACCATCAAATTGACATGAAAAAGACTATTTTTTTTAAAATTGACAATACTAAGTACTGACAAAATTATAGGGCATCTGGAGTTCTTATATGCTGCTGGCAGAAATGTAAATTGGTACAATCAATTTAACCGTATCTAAAGCTGATACACAAATACTGTGACCCAGTAATTCCATTCCTAGGTATATCCCCAGTAGGAATGCACAAAAATTTTCATAGCAATATTACTCATTTATAAACTAAAAAAGATCTAAATATTCATCAACAATAGAATGGATAAGTAAATTATTGTATATTCACACAAAGTAATACTAAAACAATATGGATGAATACCACAAACACAATTTTGGACAAAAGAAGCTAGAAACAAAAGGTGTATACTATATGATTCCAATTACACAAACTTCAAAACAAAACTCATCTAAGGTTATAGAGGTCAATAGAGTAGTTATCTTCATTAGTTAATGCTGCTAATGTCTTCTTTCTTCCCCCTTTGGTGGGTGGTTCCTCAGGTGTCTTCACCTTTTACAAATATATCAAGCTGCTGGTTTTGGAAATATATACTTTTCCCTATTATGATATATGCATAAATATCTTACTATAAAGTGCTTTTAAAAGGAACAAAGCAAAATGAGGAAGTGCCTAGAAATCAAACATGTATGTCTTTAGGACAAAATATTGAAGGAGAGTGAGGATTTTTATAGAGGACTAGAAAAATGATGTAAAGAATAAGAAGAATGGTAAAGTCAAAGATCAAGAAATGTGATTGTCAATTCATTCTGAACAACACATCTATAGACATATCTCCAAAGGAAAAAAGATTAGAAGATTCAGTTCTAGAAAGTAGTTTCAAGTTCCTAGGTGGCAACGATTATTTCTGTATGTATTCCCAACATCTCAATAGAGAGTCATACACATAGAATCTGCTCAATAAGTGTTTAATTACTTGCACAGGAGTTTTAGAGAAGCAGCTTTTGTTTGAAAGACATACATGGAGCCAAGTGGGGGAGGAAGATAACTCTTAACCGCATCTTCCACATTCCTGGACCTTGACCTCAAACTTTAATATTTAAGCTAATTCTACGATGGGCAGAGGATCATGTTTTGAGAGGCCAAAGAAAATGCAGAATTGGAATCACTTTAGTTTTTTCCTCCTCTGAGTAATAATTATGGTGTGGATAATCAGTTTCATGTTTCAGTTATCTGCTTAAAATACATGTAAATGTGTAAGATTAAGATAATGTGATTTATAAAGAAGAATTATGAATATTTGATTTCTGTAGATATATTCTATTATGAATGAGCAATGACCATATTTACATGTAAGTACAATGACTCAATGCTGTGAGTTTGAAGAAAATAGGATACACAGCATTATGCATTCTCTTCTATAACTCTAAGCATTTGGATATAAACTTGTAACATGTCTCCATTTATGCAAACATTGAGAAAATATATTTAGTCAATCACTAGGTTATTCAGATGGGAGTTTCATTAATTGGATACATGAACCACACCAACTGCTTCTTCCATAGAATTTATTGTTTGACTGTAAGGTCATATTTTACCCCTCCATGATTTGTGAAGTCACCATGGCCATTCTACTTTTGAATGAGAGTCGTTAGCATCCCTTGATTCAGTTTTCTGGATGTGGCCTCAAACCAATAAATATTGACTCCCTTTTGTGTTATGCCCAATTTCTAATTTATTTTTAATCACAGAACTTTGCATAATTATTATAAAAATACAGAAGCAAAATAAGAACTGAGGTTTCCCATTTTTATCCTCTTATATCTCCCAGAGGTAAGAATTCCTTTTAACCTGAAATATGTTTCTATTAGGAACGTTTTTTGACAAATGCTAATCACCAATATGAAAATAAATGTGAAATTCTACGATCTCACTTAAAACAATCATAGATTATCAATGTCATACAGTATATTAAGACAAGAGATACAATGCTTCTGAAATTCAGAACTGATACTTTTCCATAAAGAATAGGAATCGGGAATAAGAACAATTTTAATATTATTGCTCTATTCATTCTGGCAGAAAGCCAGACGCAGTAGTCTCAAACTTATAACAATCACTTAGCTTGCCAAATTCTGCATTTGAAAAAAAAAAATCAAAAATAGCAAACAAAAAGTAATGTTAATATTAATAAACTCTGTTGAAAGGCTTCAGTGGCCCAGGGTCTTTATTTTCTACAAACACTCTTTTTCCTATCTTCTAAACTTTAACAGAACTTACTTTCTTGATTGATTACTTCCTCAGGGAACTCTCGTGTAAATCTTAAAGTCTGTATTTTCTTTTTCGCTTGACTGTAAGATCCATAAAGCAAGGACTTTATCTACTTACTCATTTTTATCCACAGTGCTTAGCCTTATGTATGTCACCTGGTAGGGGCTGGATTAATAAATCTAGTCCCTGAAAAAAAAAATGGGAAAGATAAGAAAGAAAGATTTTAGGATCCAGTTACAAATAATCTTGAGCTGCATGTAAGAGGAAGATAATCAAATCACCACTGTCCAGAATGCTAAGCGGCTGTTCATGTACTCATTTGTTCAATAAACATACTCAGAACTTTTATATGTAAAAGACTTGCCAAAGAGTAAACAGGCCTTATAAGAGACAGTTGGTTTCAGTTCATCTAAATAACTATTATTCAATGTGATTAGACTATCTTACACCTGCAAGATTCTTTGAATCTACCAGAATTCCTGTCCGTGAATTATATGAATAATAGTTTTAAATTTTAAGTTGAAACTTAATATAAAAATTTTAGTCTCTATGAACAAGTCATGTCCAAGCACATCAGTGCAACTACTCAGATTTGACCACACCAGACTTCTTGCTTTGTCAATCTTATTTTGAATATTTTTTAAATTACTGTTTTCTTTCATTTACTTATTTATTTTAGCACTCAAATTTGGAAAGAAGTATATCTGCAAGTGGCATTAATAAAATTATATCTGCAAGTGGCATAAATAAATTATTAGTTTGATTAGAAGATGTGTGTATGTGTGTGTGTGAATGTCTTTGTGTGAGTGTGCTGTGTGCTGATTACCTCTGGTGTCCCAAGCTTCATGAAAATGCCCTGCACAATTTCTATATTTTATATTTATTAATGGCAGTAAGAGGTCATTAAAGCAACTCTACAAAAGTGTGAAGTGACACATTAATAACTTGACATGTTTCCATTCATTTTTGTTGTTGTTATTAGAGACAGGATCTTACTCTGTCACCCAGACTAGAGTGCAGTGGTACAATCATAGCTCACCACAACCTCGAACTTCCAGGCTCAAGGGATCCTCCCACATCAGCCTCCCCAGTAGCTGGGATTATGGGCGTGAGACACTGCACCTGGGCTAGCATGTCTTTTTGACGTAAGCTCATTAGCTGAAAAGTTAAACGAAGTCAATGAAGCCAAAAGTAAACTCTGCACTACTTTTTAAAAATACTAAACTTATTTTTATTTTAGTTTAGAGTCAACTGATTATATATTTTTAGGGACTGCAACAGTTCATCTTTCAGACTTGGAGAATAATTTATAGTAAATTTGTTGATTTCATTCAATTCTCACATATTAATAGTTATCAAGAAATTACTTCAGTAGAATTTGGACAAGTCCATATGGCAGAGAGAGTAAAACATACTCAAAGACAGGAAAATACTCAGAATATTTGAGAGCAGCCCGTGGTCCAATTTGGCTCTAAATATTGGATGCTGTAGAAATCAGGGAATAGGGAGCCTAGACTGGATCATGGAAGGCCTTGAATACAATTGATAAGTGTTTGCCTTTAATTTCTAAGCAATTGAAAGTCATGTGAGGTTTTCACACAGAGGAGTGACACTTCTAAGTGACAACCGTAGAAAACCTGTTCAAGAAAATTAATCTGCAAATAGTATCAAGATTGCATAAAGTGAGGAGAAGATTAGTGAGAAGTCATTAGAATACAACGCAATACATATTCTTCAAATTCTATTGGATTTCTGCCTAATTGAATTTCTGATGAGCCAGGATAACATGCTTCTTAAAAGAGAAATATTTCAGATTCATATTAACTCACATTTACTTAGCTCCCATTATGTTCACATACATTATCTCATTAAACCCTTATAAGAGATTTCACTGATGAGAAAATTAAAAATCAGAGAAGGTAACTTGTTCAAGATTACACAGGTAATAAGCCATGAAAAAATCAAATGCTTGGAAGCAGAAGAGAGAATGAAATGAAATCGGCAGTTCCAGCGAAAATATATTGCATAAACTAGAGCTAGCAAGAGACTGAAAATAAAGAGGCCACTGCAATCATTTATGTTCATTAAGAGCAGACATGAATTAATATATATTTGCTGGTCTGCTTTGAGTACTCAATTAGACTCTCCAGTTCCCTTGCAGTAAAGAACTACAACAAATTTCACATGCTTTTGACCATTTTGTTATCTGGGTTTTTGTTGCCATTGCTGTTGTGTGTTTATTTGCTGGTTTATTTTGTGATGTGGGGAAAAGGGTGCCTATAAAGAATCGATTATCTAAGTTGCTGCCTAAGACCTGTTGCTTGTTTCAAGTGTTTTTTAGCCTAGAATATAGTGATGTCCTCTCCTCCCTTTTGTAAAGTGCAGAAATGCACAAGTGCTATTTGCCTGTAATGTATAAATACTTTGTCTTTCTCTTAGAGTCATACTTTTAAAATAGTTTGCATAAATTATAAACAAACTAATCCAGGTGAAATATTGGAAAGCAGCATATTCCCGCCATGTTGAGAAGTCTTACGTTACACCACTGGAAGTCAGTATTTGTCAATTACGGTTTTACCTTTAAAAACATAAGAATGGATTCTGAATTAATTGCCCTTCTAAATCAAGAGGTAAAGCTGAAACACCTTGCCATTTATTATGTAGGTGAATTTTTTTTTTCACCAAAGCCTGCTGCAAGTTTTGATAAACTAAAACCTACACAGTTTTCTTACCTTGGTTTAAATCATACTTTTACTTTGCTTTCAACAAGCATGATTATTTATAAATCAGAACTAATCCAAGGAAAATGATGACATTAATAAATGTGGGTGGGTGGGGTTAATTTGGTATGTCACAGTATAGGAAATAATACTCTGAAAGGTGTAGCACTTTGGAATATGAAAGATGGAGTCAGTGCAACCTTTATACTTCAGGCTTTTTCTACCCCTAAATTACATTTCTTGTACATGGGTGCCTATTGGCCCAAGGAAAGTTTAGTGAATCAGGCCTTAAATTACTGCACTCAGTAATTGTTGACATATGTGTACTTTACAATGCTAATTTATTTCACCATGAGCCCAGTGTTTATGAACACACAAAAGCAGATTTATAGCATGTGAGATTAAGAACATTTTATTCTTTATTTCAAATTTTGAGGTTAGATAGATTAAAAAATATAAAATACATTTGAAAATGGTGTGAATCCTCCCAACACAAAGCACAGTGAACTGTAAAATGTTACTTCGTGAATAATTGAGAAATAAATAATTTGATTTAAAGGACAGTATAACATATGTTTGAAATGTTAAGATGATTTGAAGATCTTAGATCTAAGGTCATGTTAACAGATAAGATCTTGAAGGATCACAGGATTAAGTTACTGTTTTAGTAATGAGGCTATCCAACATTTACTGAGCTCTCATTCTTTGCCTGGCACTATGCTAAGTCCTTCACATTGATTATCTAATTTAGTCATCATCATGACCATCTGAACCAGCCACTGCTGATACTCCCATAAGCCAGATGAAACATTTTGAGTCAGAAAACTTCCCCAAAGTCATACAGTCAATAAGTGGGTGACTCAAAGTCAAACTCTGGATATATAGAATACATAGAAATAATAGTTTCTTAGTAGATTTGTATTTCTTAAGAAGGAGTAACTTAATTTAATATCCATAGATAAAGGTTGAGGTTGAGCTAAACAAAGGTTAATTAAATTAAATTATAAGAGAGCTGAAACTCACATGAGCAAAGATCACTGAAAAAAAAAAGTGGTAAACTTGGTACAGGACCTGTTCTTTACTTTCCTCCTTATTTTCCTTCCTTTTTGTTTTCCTATCACTGTAAAGGAATAAGTGAATAAAATAACGAGAATTTAATAAATGCTTACTATATTAGTTCATTTTCACACTGCTATAAATAACTGCCTGAGACTGGGTAACTTATAAAGGAAAGAGGTTTAATTGACTCGTGGTCATGCATGGCTGGGGAGGCCTCAGGACACTTAGAATCATGGCTGAAGGTAAAGGAGAAGCAAGCACGTCTTACATGGTGGCAGGTGAGAGAGAGAGAGAGAGAGAATGTGAAGGCGAAATGCCACCCTTTTAAACCATCAGATCTCGTGAAAACTCACTCACTGTCACGAGAACAGCACTGGGGAAACCACCCCTATAATCCAATCACCTCCGACCAGGTCCCTTCCTTGACGTGTGGGGATTACAATTTGACATGAGATTTGGGTGGGGACACAGAGCCAAAGGTATTACTTACTGTATATGACAGTCTGTGTAAGGTACTGAAAGAAGCATACTGATTACCAGTGACCCCCAGTTCTTAATAAAAAGCAAGACATGAAACAACAGAAGACAATGGGCAATGATTAATGTAAATTACATGGCTGAGATAATACATGCACAAAAGTCCAGTTTTATTTTTAAGCATTTTAAGCATTTTTACCCAATTTCTAGAAGATATGAAATATTCAAATAGAAAAGAAAGGTATAGGAAAAGATAAATTGTTGGAGGGTAAAAGAAGAGAAATAATGTTATGGTTTGAAATATAACCATACTATATTTGTAAGATGCTAAAGAGACTCAGTGGACCAGAGTGAAGGTATATTTTGAGAGAGTTTTTGAAAACTACTCAAAAAGTGGGGTTGCATTGAAGAGGAATTTGAAAACCTGTTAAAAAGTAATTGAATTTTATCTAAAATATACATGTGTTTGCAGAACAGCCTGATCTCTCATATTCCAGATGTCTGTAAATTTTTTGGCCAATCTTTCCCTTGAGTGTTTGGCAGTTGTTTATGAGGACAAAACTGGATTTCTCAATCTTGGCACTATTGATATTTTGAATTGTATAATTCTTTGTTGTGGGACTCTGTCTCATGCATTATCAAAATGTAGCAGCATCCTCAGCCTCTACACATCCTTTCCCCCAATTGTGACAAACACAACGTGTCCAGACATTATCAATTGTCCCCTGGGAGAGCAAAATCACCTTGTCTTTTTGTACTCAAGTGCATGATACACTTCTATTTATAACAGGAATTTTTAAAGTACATATGTGGCATTGTTTATGTTGCCAAGGAAGAACCACGTTTAAATGTTTCTATTTGGATTTCAAAATGCAATTAATTATTGATTCTATTCAATTTGACATGATAAACTGGATTTCTATTTTAAGGAAAGGAAAGAGTCAGTTTTTGCTGTTCTTGGAAATCTGTTATTAATCAAAAATCAGCTAATTGGAATACTCCCACTACTTCCTCATCATTTTAAATAAAATTTATTTTATTCTATATTAGTTTTCTCCTGTCCTGTCTCTTCAGAACGTGCTTTCATTTGGGGCCTTTATATGTGTTCTGTCTTCTCAACCAAACTGTCAGCCCTTAGAAAGCATTTATGCTTAGATAGACATTTTCTAAAAGCATGCTTCAGCAAATATCAAGAAATATTATTTAGTTAAAACAAAATTAAACTATTTTATGATAGCATTCCTATTTATATCTGTATGTTGCATGTACACAACTAAAATGTTCAATAATATTAAATATTTAAAACTATTTTTGAATATATGGAATTGTATTTTATACAATAATGCTTTAATAATAACCTGTTTCTTTGAAAATTATTAGTAGTTAGAAAATAATTCCTTTCCGAATTTCTAAAAATGTTTAGATTTTCAGTTCAAACTCTTTCTTTTTTGAATATAGATAATTTAAGCACAAAATGAGATTTTGTTTCTTTTTTTCCTTGGGAATTTTCTTTGAATTCTCTTAGATGCTCAAGTTGAAATATTATATATTTCAAAAAAATCTATAATCTAAAAAAATGAAAAATTATAATTTCTAAAAAAAAGTTGTACAAAAATACAATCTCTGCCATAGTTAAGTAAAACATCAGAGGTAATATACATGTGTTGTATATGTGTTTATATGTTTTTTACATATAAAAAATTCATTCTCATGAAGATATATATAAGATGGACTTTGCTCTCTATAATTTATGACAGTAAACGAAACACATAAACTGCATCTTTTCATTTGCCAGCTGGTACTGCCATCTGCGATTCCAGGTACATGGAGAATGTGGGTAAAGGCCCAGGAGCGTCCTCTCAGAAACCCACCTGCCTGTTTGGCCATCTGTTGCGGAAACTGCAGTCAACACACACTCGATCTGCAACAATCCCCAGCTCTGGCACTTCACAGAGTTCTCTGGGGCACCTATTATCTGGATCAGAGCTGGTGTTCATACTCCTCCTGGATGCTGCTTCCTTCTGTCCTGCATGCCTAATTAGATCTCATTTTTTTCTCCTCCCCCATTGTATCCAACCTCTACTCACACCTTCCTGTCCATGCCACAGGAGAGTAAAATCCCCAGGCTCAAATCTAAGACCATGGTTCTTCCTATTACTTCCACTGATTCCTTTAATAAAGAGATAGAGTTCTTGAGCTCTAGCCTAACTATATGAATGAAGTTGGAGCTTTTTGTAACCTTTTGTGGATTTTTTTTTTTTTGTAGATGAGAAAATGCAATATCCCAAAAACAGAAAATCATGATTAAAGTGTCCTTAATACGGAAATGATGCACCTCATCTTTTAATGGGAATACAATACCCAGGACTGAGGAAGGGTGTTTCATCAAAACACTTTATAATTTAACATTTCGAGCATTTGGGTTTCTTTTCACCCCATTCTGAAAGGTCAAACTGCAAAAGCCATTTAATCCAGTTATTTGGCTTCTTTCTCATCAATACTAGAAGCAAATTGTTGGCATAAATGACTTTTCTTAACAGACATGTTACTGACTTTCGTGCCAAGAATATGTCCATTTTAAAAAGTCCATTGTATAGACACTTTAATGGATTTTCCTATAATTCACCAGGTTGTGGGAAAACCTGGTCCAATGTCTGCACACCTTTGGAATACTGAGGCCTATTCAGTTTAACATTGTTATTGGTATTACTGCCATACAACGTTACTGCTATGCAGTCATTATATCTTTTATGCCTCTGGAATGATCGATTCTCAGGCAAGCAGTGCAGAAAGCCTCCTACTCCCTTAAAAATAATGAGCTACAACAACATCTTCGCCTGCCTGCAATTTTAGGCTTACTATTTCACTGAATCTGAGAAGCGCTTTAAGCAATTAAGTGACTCAGTATCATTTCCTGAGTCATAACTGTATTTATCAGCAATATGTAAGGCAGAAGAAGACATAGTTCTTACCCCAAATTCCCAATTATGTTATTCATGCACTTCTAGGATGGTTCCCTAAATAGTGTCATTGAATTGAAGCAACTGCTGTATGGCAAGGCACATGAACAAGGAAGGAAAAAAGAAACCCACCGCAGCACAATGGCATATGGGGTTCTGCAGCCTCTGTCTCCTGAAAGCAGGAGCAACTGTAAAAGCATAGAGAAATCTAAATGGCCACTAATAAGGAAACTAGGAAGTAAATTGTGATATACTCACATAATAACATTATGTAGTCATTTAAAATTATGTGTACAAAGATAATGGCATAATGGCATAGGGCAATTCTTGTGACAGAAAATTATTTTTTAAATGCAGTATATATTTGCCCAGTATGACCTTAACTGTGTAAAAATACATGCATAGAAAATAAATAGAAAGCAAATTGAAACAAAATGTTATCGGTGGTCATCTGTGGATATCAGAATTATGTGTAATCATTATTTAGTTACATTTCTTTACCTTTGAAAGTTTCTACTAATGTTTATAATTCAGTGTTTGGAAACGAAAAGAAAAACTTTATGAAGAGAAACATTTTGAGAAAAGGATGTTGTGAATAGGAAAATGTCCTGTAATGTTAAGTATAGAACAAATTATAGATTATCTTTCTATAGAAAGATTGTCATTTAAGAGCAGAAAATATCCTTAAGATTGAAAGAAGGTCAGTTATGAAACAGCAGATGTAAAAATCCTGAGTGACCACAGGATGTTTGGCCACCTGTCTTAAGCTAATTCTTATAAGTAAAAAGATCTAGGTAAAACCAGAAAATGAATTCCTTTACAGAGGAAAGGTATTGAGAAGTTAGAAAGATTTGAGCACAGGTATTTGTCAACCTTTAGAAACCACACCCCCTCTTCACCAGAAAAAAACTCCAACTCTCCTTTTTATCAAAATAAAAATCTCCATAGCTCCAACAGTGTATTTAAGTTTATTTAATCTGATTCAATTCAGTTCATTTTAATTCAGTTGAACAAATATTTACTGAAAACGTCATATGTCTGACTCAGTACTAGCTACTATGAATACGAGGAAAACAGAGCATAAAGATCTTAACAGAGCTTCCATTCCAGGGATGCATGCAATCTCACCCCAGTGTGCTATCAGCAGAGAGGAAGAAGTGCAGGTATGGAGAGGAACACAGAGAGGTGACCCTCACTTGGATGCCTGGATGCTCCTTGGAAAAGTTCTTGCAGGAAATGACACTTGAGTTTGAATGTGAAGTAGGAAACAGAGAACAAACGTGTGTATGTCTGTGCGTACTTTATATGCATGTTGGAGACCAAGAGGCTTAGGAACTGGTTTGAGATTAAAGGGCATGTGCAAAAACCAGGAAGAGACAGTTTGGAGAATTTGAAAAGTGAACCAAGTTTGCCTTGGTTCAAGTCAGCTTTTAAATTAGGGACTAAAAAGAGGAAGAAAGGACCACTTGTGCAATTTAAGAATTGGAATTCATTTTCCAGGAAATAGGAAGACATTTAAGGTTCTAAAATGTGAAATAATTTGCTCGCATCTGATTTAAGAAGTATACTGTGATTGTGGGTGCTTTACTTTACTTATTTTATTTTATGATTTTCTTTTCTAAATATGCAAAGATGTTAACAATTTCTTATTTTTCAAATTAACCCTCTCCCACATTTCAACCTTCTTCCCTAGAAGTTGGATTTACACTCTTAATTTGGAGCTGAGTAGTACTGATCTTTAATGTGAAAACTCAAAGAATCCCCAAATGTTATGATAGCTAAACATAGGGAACCGAGGTCAAAGTTTGGTGAATTTCAGAATCTCTGAGAAGGATTAGAGCCAATGGAAACACTTTTCATTTAAATAATCATTAGGAAAACATTTTACTTCTGAAAAACATGAGAAGGAAGATATAAAGGATTTTTCTCCATCTCTGTCTCCCTCCTTTCATCCCTTCTTCCCTTCCTTGACCTCTTTTCTTCCTTTTTTAATTCTTGTCTCTCTTGTTCCCTTTTTTTGTCCTTATCTTTTTTTCCTTCTTTCCTCTAACATTTACTAAGCGTTTATCCTTAAAACAGATATTTATGATATGGTCTCTGCCTCCTGAGGTTTGTAACTAACTAGGAAGATACAAAATTAAGTAAGAATTAGTCAAGAAAAAAAAAAAAGTGAAACAGTATACTATTGAGTGCCAGAATGAATAATGAAAAATTTAAATTGTCTGAGTTCTGAGTAGAAAAGATGTCTGTGAGCTGCAATCGCTGGGAAAGGCTAGATTTAACTTAATTTGATTTGACTAGATTGAGACTAGGTTTGAATTCAAAAAGATTTTGAAAGACTTGAAACATGAAACAGTCTTCTCAACTGAGGAGCCATTTACAAAGGTTACAATAATAAAACTTAACTGTTGAAATGGAAAGACTTGAAGTTAGAAGCCATATAAACTTCTCAAATTGGTTATCTGTAATGATTAGAAGGAGACGCCTTTCTCTTTGGAGTTTATTTTCTGCTAAATAGAGGCTATGAATTATATAAGAGATGAGAAATTTGGCTTGAAAGTATGTTAGCTAATTAGAAAATATAATGGAAACGTTTTCCCTCATGCACATGATTTTGACTTCAATCTTGTATTCAATAAAGATATTTATCCCCCTTAACATGTGATTTTTTTTATAGTCCTTTGCTTGAAAAAGCTTATGAGTTTCTTTTTTCAAGTACCATTCATAGTCTTAGCATTATTGAATGACATAAATTTTTTTCTGGTACTTAATATGCTCTTAGAATACACACATACACACACACACACACACACACACACACACACATATATATATATATATATACACATACATACATACATACATACATGATCTGATGTGGTTTGGTTCTGTATCCCGACCAAAATCTCGTCTTAAATAGTACTCTCATAATTCTCATGTGTTGTGGGAGGCACCTGGTGGGAGACAATTTGAATCATGGGGGTAGTTTCGCCCATACCGTTGTTATGGTCGTGAATAAGTCTCACAAGATCTGATGGTTTTATCAGGGGTTTCCGCTTTTGCATCTTCCTCATTTTCTCTTGTTGCCGCCACGTAAGAAGTGCCTTTCCTCTCCTGCCATGATTTTGAGGCCTCCTCAGCCATGAGGAACTGTTAAGTCCAATTAAATGTTTTTCTTCCCAGTCCGGGGTATGTCTTTATCAGCAGTGTAAAAACGAACTAATACATGGTCTTAGAAGTCTAAAATACTCAAATTCAAAAGTTCCGCATGTAGAATATTAATTAATAAATTTGTTTGACGATTCTGTGTTCATTTTCAGGTTCTCTTAGTATCTTGAGGCTGTGTTAGTGATGATGTATGCTCACTTTTCTAGTTTTCAGGGTACTCTTGAATTCCTAAGTAGACACTACTGCTTTTTGTGACAACTCATCAGCAAGTGTTAATTTATTTTTAGAGATGATTTTCAACATTAATAAGTTTGTTTGAAAAGTTTAGATAAAATGATTTAAGTGTACTCTACCAAGGACAGGGTTTCTCAACCTGCATTATTGACATTTTAGGCTGCGTAATTGGTTCTGTGTGGGAGTTCTGCCTTATAGATTGTAGGATGTTTACCAACATCCCTGGGCTCTACTCACTAGTAACCAGTAGTACATTCCTCCTTTGGACAAATAACTATGTCGATGAACATTGAAAAATATGCCTTTGTGAAACAAAAATCATTCCAGTTGAGAGCCACTGACATAGGGCTTCCCTTGCAGAACCATCAGATGCTCCAACCTGGCAAACGTAAGAAGCAGCTGTGATCTGACATATTGGTTTCATGAGGCATGATATGTCTATGGGCATTAAAGCCTGATATTAAATTTCCATTTGCTGTGGGATTGAGAAATACAAATTTATGCACTTAGACTTGGTTAGTTTTATATTTCCCTTCTTTTGCACCATCATTAGAATGAAGAAATCCACAACAAACAATCTAATCCCTCTCAATGTGAACCTTGAGTCATCAGAGAGGTAGAGTCTTCTTTAGATTATCCAAATTTTTGCAACTGTCCTTATATTATCCTTTCTACCTTGTTATTGTATAGTATGTTTTTATACTACTTTAACTATGCTATTAAAATTAGTTCTTACAAATATTTCAGTCTTTTTAAAATTCGGTCATCTCAATGTATGGTAGAGTTACTCGATTAAGAATTTATCACTTCGTAGCTGGAGGATGAGTCTCGAAAATCTACTTATCAGGTACTATGCTCACTACCTGAGTGGAAAAATCATAGGTACGCCCAACCCCAGCGACATGCAATTTACCCATGTAACACTCTAGCACATGTACTCACTGAAACTAAAAGTTGAAAAATAATAAAGAGTTTATTACTTGGTTCTATCTTTTGCTACTAATTGAAAGACACATTTTTCTCAGAGCCCTTTAAATCATGTCTACTTACAAGTTGTGTTTCCATGTGTTTAACATAACACATATAGGAAGTGTGACTGGGATGAATCAAATACCAGAAAAATAATTAAAGCTGAAGTTATATGATATATCTCATAATTGTTCTTGATACTTTAGGAAAGACTCAATTTTAATTTTACGTAGCTTTAAATATTGTACTGAAATAGCTCTATGAAGCTTTTTAATTTTGAGATTCAGATAATATATGATACTTCATTTATATACACCAGAAGCAATTTATGTGCTAATATCCTCACTTCTGATTAGGCACACTTCAGAATATTTCTAATTTAATTGCTTATATATCAAATGGTGTTTCTCCCCGAAGCAGAATCACTCTTTCAGAATTCACTACCACCAGGCAGCCTACACATTAATAATTTCTTAATGCAATGGGAATAGTTTTTGTTTGAAAAACAATTCTTATCTTCTATTCATCCTGTAAGAAATCTATGTCTCTACTCATATAGTAAAGAGGAAAACTACATGCTCACTGAGCTGCCTTTCCATAATGGATACACTGTTTAACCCTGTTCTTAAATGTTTATATGCAATTTCTTTCTAATGCAAGGAATTTCAATATATATAAATATTCAACACAATGCCTACAGCTATATTTATATATCAAATATAAACAAAGCTATCAAAAGATAATTAGGTGAAATGTGTATGTTTTGTCATAATTAATATTCTGTCAATAGGCTAGATAAGAAAACTCCAAGGGTTAATGTTTTGCTGGGCTGCCAGATACTGTTGCCAGTGAATTTTTCTAGCTCACTCCATTAATCCAGTCAGCACAATGGATCAGACTAGAGATGTGTCTCCATAAATCACTCTGAAGTGCTGCGGGGTAGGAGTATCTAATTAATCAGCACTGTCATTATGTTTGACTTGTAGCTGCCTTACTGTGTTTGGGATAGAGATTCAGTGTGTTTAACCCACATGCTCTTACGTAGATCTCCAGCGGTGGTGTAAATTTTAACCCTTTTGCAGAAAAAATGTCAATCGGTGTGATTCAATCATATTTTTTAAAGATATGACCCCCACATTACTTTCAGTAATTTTTCCATTCGCCACAGATTTCCTTTTGTATAAATAAAAATACATATTTCAGTATTAACATTTGTGTGAATAGTATGGTCAAGACAAAAATACACCTTGAAATAACTAGTAGGAATAGCATACCAAAAATGGGAAGAACTTTTGGATTTTAGTTTATTCTCACCATCAATGAAAATTTATTTCTGTATCTTTTGTTTTGCTCTCAAACCTCACTCTTTTGGGATGACATATTTTCTTGTCGTTCTCTTCCTTCACGTGAGTATTCCCTAGTAAAGCAATTATTTTATAGTTCAAAAATCATGTAAGTAGATATAACCCATTTCCCAAATGAGTGAAATACCTCAAAAGTTGCCCAAGGAGATATAGCTAATACAAGGTTGAAGTCAGTCTAGATCATGTTTCCTATCACTTAGATTTTCATGAACATATGAGGGATAGAGTATAAAATAAATCACCGGGCGCAGTGGCTCATGCCTGTAATCCCAGTACTTTGGGAGGCCAAGCGAGGCAGATCACCTGAGGTTGGGAGTTCAAGGCCAGCCTGACCAACATGGAGAAACTCTGTCTCTACTGAAAATACAAAATTAGCCAAGTGTGGTGGTGCATACCTGTAATTCTAGCTCCTCAGGAGGTTGAGGCAGAATTGCTTGAATCCGGGAGGTGGAAGTTGCCATGAGCCAAGATCACACCATTGCACTCCAGCCTGGTCAACAAGGGCGAAACTCTGTCTCAAAAACAAAAGTATAAGATAAATAGATTTTTACCTGTGACTTGAGGAATCCACCATTACTTTATATCAAAATCCAATATTGTTTATGACAGCGAATTGCTAGATAATGCTATAAAATTAGAACTTTTCCCTACCAAAGAAAAATACACGCACAATAATAGCATATAAGCAGTATTATCAAGCTTGTAAAAAATAAAGTAGTTTTGGATTTCTGCTATGAGTTCATAGACACACACGTGCATATATACGTGTGACAGTCTTGGAAGAGAAACACTTATTCCAATAATGGTTGTTAAATAATTTATCGCTTGACAGTTTACCATAATGATTAATCTTAACGCTAAGAATGAATTTTCTTGTAAATAACAGTCAAATGTCCTCCAGAAGTAAATATAGTGACTAAGTGCATGAACTAACTAGACAATGCTGAATAGTATAAAATTGACAAGGGGAACTTCAGAACTACAAATTTATTTATATTGTAAAATTTTACTTATAAAAAATTATATAGTACATTTGCCAGAAAGTTAAAGTTAAGTCTGATAATAAAAATATATTGGTCTAAGTCCTCATACTTGGATTACATGTGCTCTTACTTTCAGCCAAATAATGGAGGATTATCAGATAAACAGTAAAGTCATCCTAGGAATTATCTTACTTTGCTTTATTGTTCAAAGAGATCACCTAACAGTAGGTAGGTAGATTAGCTAGATAGATATATATTCGTATACATCATACATACACATTTGTATAACATACATTTACATAAAAGCAAATATACATAGATTAAATATTTTACATTATATTATACATAGAACATATAATATATAGGTTACATATAGTATTATATGTAATGATAACTATTGGATGTTTTCATTTAAAGCATGTCTGATAAAGATCAGAATATAATTTTATAATTTCTTTACTAAATTGATCAAATTTACTGTTTTTTTTTTTAGATCAAATTTACTTTTTAAAAAAACTTGTTCTTACCATCAAAGATGGTGCCAGCACTCCTCATCATCAAAGAATTGATGTACGTTTTCTTTTTCAGTGGTCAGGATACACTTACAAACTATCTTCCTTCCCATTATAATCAGAAGCACACGTTTGCAAGTTAAATGAGATGACAAGTTTATTTGTGATTATGCAACTGAGTAAGTCTTTGTGATGAATTTGAGGACGAGTTTCTCATTTTGGTCATATATTAATTAACTGGTCTAATGAACTTTGCAACGAGATTTTAGAAATTGAGGAGTAACTAAAAAATATTTACCCAATACTATCACAACCCCCCAATGACCAGAACACTAAACTCCATAAAACTCATTTGCTAAAGTAATGAAAGAGAAGGCACTATCTTAGAGTATCCCTTTTTCGGCAAATATGTTTTCTGTTGACTTTCTAAGTAATTAGTACTTCTCAGAACAAAGCTGCAAAATGAGAACCATATTTTAGACTTTTAAGTATTGTTGAAAATGTCAAGGCAAATACCCAAAAATATACATACTTTACTATGGCTGCAGAGTTTTCAGTAGAAAGAACTTTTGAAGATGAAGTTTTTTGTGGAGCGTTACACACAAAAGTAGGTGTAATATTTAAATGTTTATATTTATTAAAATTATCATGTTGGTAATGGCTTTTAAAATACTGTTATATTGAAGAGTGCTGAATTATCCATCCAATCTGAACTTTTGACAAGATTCCGACTGTAAATGTGTGAGATCTTGTTCATTTATATTTTTATTTGTTTCCAGATATATATTATTTTGAACCTATCTTATATGTAGGACATTCCACAAGTCTTTGAATCAAATATATAAAATTCACCTAGTCTCATTTCTTAGCAATTCTCATATATGTTCAAATATAACTTTTCATCTCTCTGCTGTTAAATAATATTATTATTTATGAGAGACTTAAATTTGGGCTTTCTTTTTAAAAAAAAAAAAAAGATCAGTTTTGATTAGAGTTCAACTTCAGTTGTCCCAATTTTTACTAAAGTTTCATATTATAATATCAAAGAAAATATAAGTAAACTTTATCTGATATATGTTTAAGATGATCGTTTTACCTTACTAATAGGCTAAAAAATGTTTGGTGTCATCAAATAAATTGTTTTACACTTAAAATAGTTTAAACTTTGTGTGGAATTTCTTACTTATTCAATCAGTAAATGTTTGGGGGCATCTGCCTCAATGATGAAAAATGCAGGGAAAGAGGAAATGAAGACCTCCTTTTTAACACAAGAATAATAATAATACAATGAAATATAGCACAAGGGCTATGTGACTGCTACAAAGAAAGATAGGAGGGGTGAGAAAGAACACTGACTGTTAGGGAAATTAGGAAGGCTGACTTTGAAGGCAGGGTTCCGAGGTGTTTAAAAGTGAGAAGGTCTTTTTAAGTGTGAGAAATAATGATAGTATAGGTGTAGATAATGAAGTAGAAATAATCAGACCGTTACAAGTAGAGCAATCCAGCTTGAGTGACAAATGGGAAATAATGATGAAAAGAGAGGTTGAAGCAAGATATCAAGAACCCTAAATTCTAGCAAAGTAGTTCAGAGTTACCCCATTAGCCATGGGCAGCTCCAGATACTTCTGATGAGATTATAATTAATCTAGTATTTGTGCACAAGGATCTGCATTTGGGAGATAGGAACCTAAAAGGATTTTTAGGAGGCTGCCGAAGGAGAAATCTAGATGAGAGTGTAAATGATAAGGACCTGGAATACAGTAGTGATAGTGGGAAGTGCCGAGAAGAGAAGAGAAAGGCCTGAGGAATTATTTTTCATACTTCTAACTAATGGACTGTTACCAAATCCTACAGCAGTTAGAAAGGAAGGAGGTCCCCAAATTAACTCTAGGCTCTTAGGATGATTGAAATTCTGACAGTAACAATATTGGACAAAATAAGAAAGTCAGAAGAGAACATTTTTTTAAAAAAGAAACCACAGTCTTTATTTTAGACATGATGGCTTAAGAGTAGTTTTGGAGAATAGAGCAATTTTTCATCATAGTTATACTGATAAAACACATAAAGTAAGGTGAATTTGGGATAATCATTTCATTATTTTGGGCAATGTGGAAATCTAATATGGATTCCAGTTTTCATTATACTTTTAGAATTGAATTATTTAATTTGTTGCTATAGCAGAAACTATGATGATCACTTATTAATCTACCATTCTTTCCCATATAGAAACAACGTGTGTGTTTGTGTGTGTGTAAAGTAAAACTTACTTTTACTCTCAATAAAAAGTACTGAAAATATTTAAATATTTTTAAAGTATTTGCATTCAAAGTAAAAGTTTAATAGTCATAAATGTTTTAATTTTTAACAATTATTATGACTGAAAATAATCATAGTATGTAGTAAATATCATAAAACATCACTTCTGATGATATAGTAAATTGTTTTTAACTTTCCAGAACATTTATTAGCTCAAGGCTAAAATCAATTTAAATTCACACTTACAAGAAAAGACTAGTAGAGAATATGTATTATCACAATAAAAAATTTAGAATCATAACTTTAGAAAGGTTCCTTCTCACCTGCAGAATAAGACAAATTGGCATTTACCAGTTGTATTGCTTTTTACAGGAAGATGACCATGATAGGCCACTAATGCACAAATAAAGATATTTTAGAGTGGAATACTTCAACACACAAACACACACAGGCATACACAGACACAGACACATAGATTTATTGGCATCAAACATTTTTGATTAAAAGTCAGAAACATCATACTGACCACATTCCGAAAGCTTTCGAAACAATTTCATAACCATATGAACTACAAGACAGAGATCTCTTGTATTTCATAAACTACTCGGGAGGTTGAGGCAGGAGAATGGTGTGAACCCAGGAGGCGGAGCTTGCAGTGAGCCGAGATCGCGCCACTGCACTCCAGCCTGGGCAACAGAGCCAGACTCCGTCTCAAAAAAAAAAAAAAAAAAAAAAAATTCCAACTGAAGTGGCATTCTATAGATACAATGAAAGAGAGTAAGATATCAGAATCCCTCCTGAAGAGTAAAGTCATCCTAGGAATTATCTTATTTTGCTTTATTGTTCAAAGAGATCACCTAAAGTGAGAGTTTCCTCTGAAGCTGATGGAATTCAAAGCTTGGAACTACTTTCAAAGTTCTAAAGAAGATTGAAGACTGTAATATTCCAAACAGAGACAGCACTATGAGCCCACAGCAACATTTAGGATTATCTACATTCTTGTTGAGCTTCCCATAAAAGGCTTCCATTTCAAGTGCTAAAAATGTTCCAGGAATTTCAGTTATTTTATATATTTCTTCATTCACTAATTCATTCATTCACTCATTCATATATTAAATCTACCAATATTTGTGAAACTTAAAATGAACTAGACATTTTTTGTTAGGCACTGTGGATAAAAAAAGGTGAGTAAAAAAAAGACATGATTCTTTAATGGAATTTGCAATCATATGGGGGAAGACAGTACTTACTAAAATAATCTCAATAAAGACAGCAAAATTAATAACTGAAATAATGGAAGTTCAGCTATAGAAAACACAGATGCATCATGACCTGTATACATCATTACCTGTATTTTAAAACAAATACAGTTGTTTTAATTGTTGATGTATTTTTTTAGTTACATGTATATTTCGTAAGTTAATTTTATTTTATATACATAAATTTTATTTATTAGGAGATATAACAATTGCATAAACATTTAATGTAATTTTTCTCAAATTACATTATGTATGTTTGTTTGTAGATGAACTTTAATACAAATTTGACCTTTAGGAAGACATCTTTTATATAAATTTATGGGAAAATAAATTTTATTTTCTCACCAAGATAACTCTATTGCTATTAATAAAAATTATTATTAAAAAATAGCCATTTGGGAGTAGTTTTTCTCGAAACCCTTATACATAACTTATTCATATGAATAATTTTTCCTTAAACTTATTTTTGTGAACTGTGAGGACAAGGTAAAATATTTAAAGAACAAGGAAAACAGTGGAAAGAGGGAGGCAATTACATTTTATTTCCTAAAGCATCACAGTGATATAGCAGTATAAATATGCGTGGTGAGAATTCTGGGCTGAATTAAAGAAGAATGAACAAAGCTATCAAACACAAGAATATGATTTCTCTTAGATCTCAGATTTTCTCATGTACTATTGAATTTCCTCCCACCAACCTGAAGCTCTTGCATGAAAATGGCAGCAGAAGCATCATGTATTCTCTGACATCTGTGCACACACACATACACTAATGGCAGACACAGCAGCCATGAGGGCATAAAACTAGGCTAGAGGTCTGGACGCATCATATGGTACCTGTTATAAGTCAACAAAGATCCTGTGCTAAGTGACTCCACAGATTGCACCAAGCAAGGAGCAAGCCCCAGGAGAAAAACCAAGGCAATATTGCTCCAAAAAGCTGTAGAATTGTGGCACTGGTCTCGGTTAGTGACACTGATGATACAGATGACAATTAGGAGAAAGGGTTGAGAATGTGAATGGGGAGCAATTCAGCTGCTACAATATCCATCAACAGACTGTTGCCTGAGGCAAAAGGGACCCTGCTGTCCTTTGTTTTTTTGTTCAGACTAGAAGATTGGGGAGACGTGGGGGAGCGAAAGGGGAATTCATAAAATTCATCATAACCGAAGTTATTTGAGCTAAAAGTTGGTGTTGAATAATTTAAAGTGGCCATTTCTTAGAAGTGGAGTTGGTTGTTCCTCCAGCTTTAATAAATGTGAGATATCCTGCAGCACTGAGATAGTTCTCAACTTAAAAAAATTTAAAGAATAAAACCTTTAAAAGAAAAAACTTTCTACCTGCTCAGCTTAACTACTAAGTGTTCACCTATGTCTTCCTTTTCTTAATAAACCTTGTAATAATCTCCAGCAACGTGATGGTGTCTAGCCATTGTTTAAACCATCATTAGCGTTGTGGTTATCACTTGAATGGCACTGAACAAACTTTATTTCACGTTCTCTATATAGCCCTCCCACTTAGGCTTACTATATAGTTTAACATAACTCTATGAGCAGACTGCAGCTCACCAATTTTTTTAATTAAATGACTTTTTTAAAAGTTAAATGAGTTGTTTTGAAAATTAAAATGTATATATGCTAAGGAATGTAATGTCGTTGATTTTCATGAAAAATTAGCAATTTTCTGGGAGGAATCCTATGAGTCAATTTATCATATGGTTATAATAGCAATAAAACTGAAACTATCAAAAAGTCAAACATTTTTGAACTCTAGAATGTATAAAATCTAGAAGATGTCAAAAGGCAAGATTCTACTCATGTGCTGTCTCTGAAATGAAAAATACAGAATAGTAGTAGCAGGTTAAACGTCTTGCCTTTATGTCCTAGAAAGAAGAAATACTACACAAGTTTAACAATAGTTTTTTCATCATATTTTCTATATTTATTGTAACTAGATTCCACAGAAGTACCATAAGAAATATACGTCTAATGCTACTTGGATAATTTTGCTTTGGTTCTCAGAATAAAAGCAAGAATCCCAGAATATATAGAGAAAAATGTTCAGTATTTGCTGTTTAAAAGTTCAACTTAAAAAAATTTCTCTTGAGTTCCAACAGATGTATGGTCTGTAAAATAAGACCTATTTGATATATTCTTTTTAATATATCAGAAAATATGGTTTATTATGCTATTTATAAAATGAAGCTTAAGTAATTTATTTTCAAAAGATATCCTAGCTCCAGTGCCTAATGACAAATTAGAGAATGACAAGTTTTTCATTTACACAATATATACTGAGTTAAAAATATTAAAACGTATTTTGCAGAGAATACCTTTTATTTCAAACAAATGACTTTATTATATTTTAGTTAATTCTTTATTTGATTAGCAGATAGCCTCCTTTGTAAGGAGCCTAAATATAATGCAACAGAAATAAGAAAACAGATCTAACTAAATATTCTGTTAGATCCCAGTGACTTTTTTTTATTGTTTCTCTGTATTTATGGTTAATTATGTTTACAAGGGAAATACCAAAAACAACTTATCACCATGAATTCTAAAATCATACAAACTTGCACCTGAGAAGAATTTTCAATGGGAAACAAAATCAGGCCAACCTCAATCATAGTTTATTAAATTACAGCTGGTCCAAAACTGTTTGATATTCAAGCAGCTAATTAGCAATGGAGATGGCTAATTCAAACTCTGGGCTTTGATCTCCAGTTCACCCAATATTTATTAGGTTTATTTTAAAAAGAATGAAGAGGGAAAGTATCCTGAAAGCTGGCGGAGACAGTCTGAACAGAAGTTTACTTATAATTTACAGACTTGTGGTACTTAATATATAATGCAATAATCTTCCTGATGCCATTTGTCATTTGGACGCTGCCACAGATTATAGCTTAGGGCACTGCATCTGTGCACAGATCTGGCAGGAAAGAGTCTAAAATCTTGAACAGCTGAGCATGATGTTTTGGTATAGTTGCAAAATTCAACCTCTGCTCCAGAGGTCACTGCATGCTTCTGTCCTGACAGCCCAAATTGTTAAGCATGTGACTAATATGCATACAGAACACAGGCTGCCTGACGTCTGCTACAAGCTTGATGGCTGGTTAGTGGCTAGTCTTAATTTTATGTGACAATCCTATGTAGGAAGTGCTGTGGGGGTGACTAAATGGAGCATATTGATGTCCCACTGGGTGTAGCCCCTGTTGTTTTGACAAATTCTCCTTAGCATTTATCAATCAGGCCTACAATGGAGAGTGCGCTGAATATCTAATTCAGACATGCTAGTCAGGGCTAATAGAGCAAGATAGCATGTTATTCAATTTGTACTTGTTAGCGATGTCCCACTGTCACCGGGCAATTTACCTTCACACTTCACAAATGAAAAGAGAAATTTGCTGGGCTTCAAACACTTACATGAGTTACAAGCAAAATTTTAATTAGCATGTCATTACAGCAATAATTTATTGCTTCTTTGTAGTTTTCCTCGCATACAGATTACGCTTTTCCTATTTTAGAAGGGATGCCCTCAAGGCTTATGGAGCAGGTAATAATAAGGACAGCTAACAAGCTTTACTAAAAGATGCATATGAATATTTTCTTTCTGTGGAGTTTTAAATATTTATGTATGAAAATAAAATTGATCCGTGAGAGTTTTGTTCTGGGGGATTCGCTCAATGTTTTACCAATTCTGTTCTAATATGGTGTTTGTTTATTTTTAACAGGTTCTACCATGTTTTGATTTCTTCCTAAATGTCACACATGTGAGCAAACTAAAGAAAGTATGCTACAATTGTTAAAAGCTCTTGATGTAAGCAAGGGAAACTTCCGTAGTTCTACTATAAGCACTTGTGAATATACAAGAGGTTTTCCAGGGTGTGAACAAAGCAGCATGCACTGTTTTCTTCCAAGTGTTTATGGAGAGTTGTCTGGAAAGCACAATCTTAATCAGCTGGCAAACTGAACATCTTAAGAAAGGAAAGCAAAAAGGAGGAGCTGGTATTCGCTCTCCATGTGTGGCCTCAATCTGGCATCCTTAGAATACAAAAGTGCAAGAATGACCTATATATTACCTAAAGACAGAAACAAAGGAAATAGTGTGAATATACAAAAACGGCAATTATAAACAGATTAAAATATAAATGGAGTAAACACTTTGATTGTGGTATTGGCATAGTTTGAAGAGTTATGATTGTCAAAATCTCCTTGTGTGAAAGGTGCAGTCAGACCACTCAAAGAGACAATTAGTGGCATTTCACAGCAAGCAAATAATGCAGTGTTATTTTGCATATATTTACCCAATCTATAGAAACATGGCTTAATGACTAAATTTCTTCGTATGTGTCCACACTTAGAGAAATATGACTTTATCACTAGGAATTCCAAACTGCCAATTTTACAAAATATGGCTTTATGACCACCTTGCAACAAAGCTTGCTGTCAATCAGAATGGGGTCTTGGACTGCACCTCTGCTGTCCTTAAAGTGGCAGGATAATGTCTTACTGGCTTATTCATCTCTATATGTTATTTACTAACTAGCATGGTGCAGAGTACCTAGCAAGAGCTTGATACTATAGAAAGCATGAACATTTGAACTTACATGTTTTTCAAAGAAGCAAGGGGTAAGAAAATAGACATTAAAAATCTTATGATAAAGAAACCAAATGGAAATCAAATGATAAAGAAACCATTTACTACTTCTCCCTGACCCCCATGTCTAATCCATTAGCTCCTGTGGCTATTTAACGTCTAAATATTTCTCCATATATTCCAAATTGCTTGACAATAATCTCCACCTCCCAAACCCAAGATGCTAAACTTCTGTTCTGGGTTATCATGAAATATACTCTTTCAGACATTAAATCTATTTTCTACAATGTAGCCGGAGTAACTTTTGCAAAACACATATCTTCTCAGGTCACCATTCAGTCTAGAACTCTTCAATGTCTATTGCTTTTAGAATACTGACAATTTCTTAATATGGTTCCAATGCATTTCCTTGCCCTGTATCTCACTCAGTCACTTGCGTTTAATGGATCTCTTTTTCAGTTTCTATCATTTAGTGTGCTTACCCCAGGACCCTTGCACATATAGTTTTCTCCATTTGGAATGCTCTTCTCTTTCTCAAGGTTTAGTCCATTCTTACTTATCCTTTCCAAGAAAGCTTTCTTGAGTTCTCAGAATAATTAAATCTTCCTTTTCAACACATTCAGCATACCACACTTAATTTCATGTTTATTTGTATGGTTATTTGATTAATTAATATATGTCATCTTTTAAAGTTGTAATTTCTACAAGGACAGAAGTCTTGTTTATTTTTGTGTCACTGGCATGTTGCTGAGTGACCAATACATATTTCCTGAATAAATAATGAGAGTAAACCTACTGTGTACTCAGCACTGAGCCATCCTGAAACTAATTATAAAAGAAGTATGAAGTCCTTATGGTCTCTCCTCTTTGCCTCCCTACTCTTGGACATCCTTGCCTTCACTCTATGCTATGATTTCCAGAAGCCACTTGCCCTGCTGTCTTCTACCTCCAGGCCCTTGTAGTTGCTGTTCTCTTTCTGTGGAACATTCCCTCTGTGCTCAGTCTCCATCTTCTTGTCCCTACTCTGATTTCTACCAAATTTAAACCTGACGAAGACGCACTTTTTCCTTCCCTGCCCCTAATGTGTGGATTGACAGCCCCAATATATTATTTCACTCTGTGTCTGTATGCGACTACATTTATCAGAGAATGTACCTGTCTAGTCAGCAGTAAGGCATGATTTGGAGAGGCAAGGGCTTTTTTTTTTTTTTTTTTTTTTTGATAAGGAGTCTCACTGCGACGCCCAGGCTGGAGTACAGTGGCACGATCCTGGCTCACTACAACCTTCATTTCCCAGGTTCAAGCAATTCTCCTGTCCCAGCCTCCAGAGTAGCTGGGACTACAGGCGCACGCCACCACACCTGGCTAATTTTTGTATTTTAAATAGAGACGGGGTTTCACCATATTGACCAGACTGGTCTCAAACTCCTGACCTCAAGTAATCTGCCTGCCTCGGCCTCCCAAAGTTCTGGGATTACAGGCATGAGGCAAGGTCTTTTAAACAGCCAAAATCTCTATTAACTGCTTTCCAAAATCGTGCTAAATAACATTAAAAATAAAAGCTAGATTCTAGTTATATAATTTTGAGATAGATTACTAAAGCATACCCTTTCCCAGACTCCCTCCCCAGCTCCACCTTTACCAACAGAGAAATTAGGAGCTAGGAGAAACACTAGGGGAAATAGAAAATCTACATATTGTAATCACTCGTATCTCAAATTTGGCAGTGGTTCTGATGATCAAAGAGGCATTTACTGTTCTTGTCTCCAAGATTTTCCATAACACAAATATAAATGTAATTTTTTCATGAAGGGCTTCTATGTCTGCAGATGAGTATCTCTGAGTACCAACAAGGTATGTGCCATAATGTTTATTACCAGTTTTAAAATATCATTAAACTTTCAAAATCAGACTTATATTGAAGTCAAAATACAAGTAGATTCATAAAAATAATTAAAACAAGAGCAAAAAGATTTTTAAGTGTAGATAGTCCGAATATCTATTCAGTTTTAAGATTTGTAGCTAGAAAAATTACGATTAGAAAACTATAGAGACATAGAAAATGCTTATCATGTCCTAAATTTAAAAATTAGGTGAGAATACATTTCAATTAAATAAAAAGAGAAAAGAAAAAAATCTAAAAGGAATCAACTTAGAATAGTGACATTATTAGTAATTGTTTCTATTTTTAAATTTCCAAATAGTTTTACGTAGTTATAGTATTTATATCATTCAAAAATAATATAAACAATCTGGAAGAATAAAAAAACAAACAAAGAAGGACAATAAAAGGAAGCTTAAAACAAAATGTTTTTGCTGTCAAAATGTGTTCATAAAACTAATCAGAGAGGAGTCAAGTTCTCAACAATTAAGATTTATCCTTTAGTAAATCTTAGATGAGTTTCTTTTTAAGTGAGTATGATACGAAATGTACATGAAAATGAAATCTCTTAGGTGCTGGATGAGTAATAATTGTAAAAAACAAAAACAAACAAAAAAGCTGCATTTAGTTCTGCATTCATGGTAAAATGGCACCATTTGAAAGCCCCAACCCAAAAACTTAATTTCCTGTTCCCTTCACTTATTGTTTTTCCTTTACCTAAGCAGGATTTGTTTACATTTCAGTTGCAGTTCAAGTCCTATACTCCTATAAATAACTTTTTTCATTAAAAGTTTAATTTTCCTTTTCTTCCTGTGCACTTTCAGAACACTTTCAAAAAATAAGACTATTAGCTGAAGAGAGTATCCAGCATGGCCTGTATAATCTGTTCTGTTGGTTGCCAAGTCCCTGTGGGATACATTTTATTATCTCCATTTTACAGATAAGGAAACTGAAACTCAGAGAGTTTTGGTTATTTACCTAAGGTTACTTGGGGAATAAGTGGCAGGGCGAGAAAGGGAGCACAGGCCCCTGGGACTCCAGAGCTCACTTTCTCTTGCACTAGCTGCCTCCCTAGAAAGTTAAATAGTTGGTGATGGCTGTTGTTACGCCTCTGAAGGAGATCATGATGCTCTTAGTTCAGATTTTTATTGATAAAAAAAAACTGTGGTAAAGCCCTAAAACAAGAGGTCAGTGGTATTATTCATGTCTTTGGTCTTCCAGTCACCGAAATTAGTATTTCTACATACAAAGCACCACTCTTGGTGTCCTAGATGATGTAGACATTAATAATATATAGTTATTGCTCTCTAGGGTCTAATAAACACTTTGGGGAGAAAAGGCCTATGGTGTGTGAGAGAAACAGCCATTAGCGTTTTCTGGCAGCAAGCAACACAAACCAACTCAGGCCAATTTCAGCTAAAAACAATGTTCATTGAAAGGGAATGGGAGTAACCCAGAAAACTGAAGGAAAAACTGTACAGCCAGGCCACATAATGGACAAGAATATAGCAGCTTCAAAACTCGAATAGCTATATTACTTATTGATAACACTTATTTAGCACTTTTTCTGTACCTGGCCCTGTTCTCAGTGTTACATGTATTAGCATCCGCAATCTATACCACAATGCAATATGATAGGTATTATTAGTATTATTACCATAAGGAAATTGAGGCATAGAGAAGTTAAGTAACTTGCCCCAAATCTCACCACTATCTTTAGGGCTCCACTGAATTCTGAAAGATTTTCATTTTTGTGACACTTTCCTCAAGATTAAGATTCAGAAGTCTAATTTGGGTGATGTTCGTGACTTTAGCAGTAGTCCTCCAAGAAGATGATGGTACTGGAAAAAATTGGGTAGGCAAAAATAAGAGATGTCCTCAGTATTGCAGAGATGTTAAAAGCAAGCTGTGGAGAATGAGAACATTTTTATGTACCAGTTGGGTTACAAGCTTTGAGGTTCAAAGCTCTTTCCTCATTTTACAGGAGTCTCACAACAGGGAGATTTGGAACCAGTCATTAGAGCACTAAGCTGGAGTGACTCTGTTTCCCAGTGATTGTAGGATGTCATGTGGGTACATCTTTAGCAAAAGGAGAGGACAGAATTGAGACTCTAAGATGGGAAAAGCAGTCTGAGGATGCCGACAGTTTCTAAAGGGTATCTAGGAAATATTCTGTTTGATAGGGTCCTGGCTGGCCTCCTATAATGTCAGGGTTAAAATGGTCACAAATTGAGGATACACTGATATTAACGTAAACTTTCTTAACTGAATAGTATCTTTTTCAGCACCTCATCTTCTCGTCTCCAGCCTTTCACCCTAGCATGGTTCTCCCACTCACACCCTTCAATCTGGGCCTCCCTACTTGAAAAAGAGAGCAGTCAACTTCAACAAAGCATTCATTCATGTGTTCATTCAACTAGTACCTGTAACTCTCATGCTACCTGAGCATGACAGAAACACTTCTTACCCTGAGGTCTGAGCGAACAGTCTTGGTGGGGAATATAGAAGAGTAATCGGGCCATGATGGTACAGGGCATTACCTGAGATAGAGGGGATTGTAGTGGGTGTTAAGAAGCACATCAAAGGGTCATCTGATAGAGACTGCGGGTAATTAAAAAAGACTTACTGGGGCCGGGCACAGTGGGTCACGCCTGTAATCCCAACACTTTGGGAGGCCCAGGCTGGAGGACTGCCTGAGCTCAGGAGTTCGAACCCACCCTGACCAACATGGTAAAACCTCGTCTCTACTACAATACCAAAAAATTAGCAGGGCATCATGGCGGGTGCCTATAATCCCAGCTACTCAGCAGGCTGAGGCAGGAGAATCACTTGAGCCCGGGTGGCAGAGGTTACAGTGAGCCGGGAGTGCCATTGCACTGCAGCTTGGGTGACAGAGTGAGACTGTCTTTAAAAAAAAGAAGAAGAAGAAGAAGAAGAAGAAGAAGGCTTACTGGAAGAAGTTATTAAAGAAGAACTTGAAGGGAAAAAAAAAAAAAAAAAAAGAAGAAGCCAAGGTTGGGGAAAGAAGTGTATCAGGCAGAGGGAATATTTAGGTGTAAGGCCAACCGAGGGGACTGGGGCCTCCAGTGAGAAGAAGGGCCATGAGGAAGAGGTTGTCTAATGCTTCAATCTGCTTGGGACAGGGAATAAAACAGCTCCAGAAGTAATCATACTATCAACTGAATTAAAATTAGAGCCAGAGAGGATTCTAGGAGGGTGAGAATCCAGAATCATCTCAGCAGAGAGAATCTCAAAGACTTTCTCAGGAGAGAGGATTTTGAATGAGTCCTGGGAGATGAATATTTTCAGTCAGCAGAAGGAAAGGAAAGGGCATATCTGCAGAAAGAAAGGGTGCATCGCAGGAGGAAAGGCCTAAGGTAGACCAGGGTAGCCACTCTGTTTTGTTTCCTATGTACAACCTTTCACCTGCCTAGATGTGTGTCCACCAACTCTACATTTTGTTTGTTGCTTTCTTATTCATTCTTCTAGATTCCTGTGAGTACATTCTCCACAAAGATGTCCAGGCCAGCAGAGGTAAAAATAGGTGTCTTTCTCTGTGCTCTCAAAGTTATTGTTTCATTTCTTTTTGCATTCTCTAGGATTTAGCACAAATTCCGAAAATATACTGTTTAATGGTTTTGATGAGTTCATTTATTAATTAACTAGTGAACATATGGGCAGACAGACTGGCACAAGAGTGTAGTTCTGGAGTCAGACTTCTTGGATTCAAATTCTAGTTGGACTACTTTCTAGATATTAGCCCAATTATGTCGACCTCAGCTTTTTTATTGGTAAGACGGAGACGATAACAAAATTTCTTCGGGTTTCTTGGAAATTCAATGTAAGGTACTTAGCAGAGTGCTTGGCGCAGAGTGAGCATGTAACTTATGTCAGTTGTGTTGGTAGTGCTGATATTCTAATATACTATCTTCTCTCTCATGCTGTGCACGTATATGGCAACAATATGGAAGAAATCCATTAAAATTTGGCAATTGTATTCTGCAAAGGGCAGAATGTTTCTTAACTTAAGAAGGGATGACAATGAGGATAGAAAAATAAAGTCAAGCCTGGACAGCTCCGTTAGACAAGTCCACAGTTAGTACCAGAAGTTAAGGTGCTCCCTGGAATTTGTAATGAGATTGCCAGAAGTCTCCACCAAGGCTAGAAAACCAATAGGAAAAAAAAAAAAAAAAAAATCATTGGCATTCCCCTGTTGTCTTTTAAATTGTAGCTTCTTTCCTCCTTTATTGTATGTTGACATGCTCCTTCACACCATGCTGAACTACCTACACGGTACTCCACTTGGCCTGCCTTTCCCCATGTTCCTGGTTCTGAAAAATCCAAAAGAAACTCCATTCTGGCTTATTCACTCAGAAGTGGTAAAGAAAAATATAATTAAATTAAATATTTTGTTCCTTAAGTCGCTACACATTTATTCAAACACTATGGAGAGTTTATATTTGTTACACGTATAGAAATACTTAAATAAAATTGAGATTCTTACTCTAATAGAAATAATAACTTTATATCAAGAGAGGTAGCTGATTAATTTATGTTAGGTAGCATTTCAGACAGTATGGGGCAAATACATTGGGAAGCTACTAAAACTATGGATAATCATCTACTCCTCTTATATCCAGGTGTGACCTCAGTAACAATTTCCAGATTTCATGACTACTTCTAACAATGATTATAATAACTGAAAGAGAAGAAGAATTTGAAAATATATGAGTACAATAAACATGTCATACAGTTATTTTGGAGCATATGTTTAACTCTTGGCATTTGTGTTTTTGGTATAAGTGTATAATATGGACGTTAACAGCACCATCTCAGAATCCAGACATCTTTCAATTCAAACCCGTTTTCACCCTTGTTAGCAATGTGAACTTGGGTAAATTACTTAGTTCTCTAAGTTCAGTTTATTTATTTGTACAATGAAACTGCAGGAGTATTAATGATTAAATAATTTTGTTTTAAATGGTTATCAATCTGCACTGTTTGTAGTATAATTAATAAATATATAATTGAAATCTGGAGTTAATCTATTGGTGCTAATTTCTTCTTCTGCATCATGTGAATACATGAACATTTCTGACATATGTGCATACACAAAACATCTACAAACACTCTCCAGAGTGCCAAAGCCAATAAATGCACAATCCCACAAGCCTATACATTCCACTCTCTCATTCATGTGAATTTATAACATCTCACTCTAATAAGACATTTATGTTTTATTCTTTTCCTTTATTCTTAATGCAAAGAAACATTAGCATATTCAATAGTGGTTGCCTTCTGGTGCTAATCTCAAAATCTAACGTTATTTAAGAAAATTGTTCCAGAGTGGAAGGTTGAACTAATAGGAATCTACAATTCATTTTAGGAACAAACAGGAAAATGCCCAAGAGGTTTCTTCTGAAAATTAAAATTTATCACTTACCCGTCACTTTTCTCTTTCAACTGGCTCAGGTCATCAGGGTATCCAGGGTGGCAGAGAAATAAGAATAAATGGTAGCTGTGAGATTAGTTCATCAGTCTTCTAGATTTCATACTGCAATTTTTATCTGTCTTTGGGTTAATGAGAAGTAACTTGTCTTTATTCTTTAGTATAGATAGCCATATATTACTTACTACTTTTAGGTACTTGGCCAAACCAAACCATGTTGATCATAGCAACATAAATGTTAACACAACTTTGCCAAATGATGTTTAAATGGCGAATTCAAGAAGAAAGATTACAGAATCCACTCTTTGGCATTCTGCACACCAAACAAACTAGTTGACTCGATTTTTTACTTTTCCACTAAACCCAAACACATCATGTTGACATTTCTTGATATTAGAATTGACTACGGCAAAATGAACACACAAAAAATGTCTTTTGTATTCTCTAAACAAACTTTGGAAACAAGATGGGCAAATAGCTTTATGCATATTTAGGGTCAGAAATTTAGTAAAGAGATCATTTATTTTAATTCAAACTGCATTATTGGCTTAGAAACATACACATATATCCTCATTCTGTGACCATCAAGTGTGCTTGAAAATTTCACTGACAAGAAAGGGAGTTTTGCATGGGAAAGTCCTTGGTATACAGTGATAATTTTTCTCCAAAGCACATTTTATTCTCAGGAGGCACCATTGTGTTGGACAGGAATTGGATGTGAGGCTAAAATTATGTTTCACTGCATGTGAAAGTAACCAGTTTCTTGCTACCTGAGGTTTTTCTTTATAAATCCTTAGGCAAGAGAGTTTTTATAAATGATGAGTAAAATATCTGAAGTTTGGTAAATTTGTTATTGTTTATTATCTCTTCAAATTTCAGCTTTGAACATCTTTGGTGAATGTTAGCCATTCATAACAGATTTCCAAAATTGGTATTTAGTCCTCTGGTTTACTCAGCTATATTAAGTTTGGATTCTCAAATATATATACACATACATATTTAGTTATGGTTACTAGCTATGACTATTTTAGTTTTCCTAAATTTTTTTTCTTCAACATTTCCTTGAATAAAGTATTTCCGGAAAGGAATATTTGCATGATTTTTATTGGAAAGTGAGAATTTAACATAAACATTATATAATTCCATTTTATTTTGTGATTTAATAAAAATATAATAGGTAGTTAAATTTTAACAGACTCCTATTTGGCAAATAATAATGCAGTTATTTCATGGGGTTATTACAGATTACATTATTTCAAAAGCAATATGATATGTTTGAAATTTGGAAAAATAATTTACATTGTAAAATGCTAATAAAAATACAGATTTCTATAGTGAAAGTAACTTCCTGTACTACTTTTCTTCTAAAATGTTTTAAAACCTGTGTTCTTACATTTATATCAAGAATATTTAGATATTTTAATCTGAATTCCAGGATGCTGAAGTCCTTAAAAAATGAACTCTCAATTTTTTTTGTATTATTATGTAGAGAGATACAAAGTGCAAACAGGTTATGTGATTCACATAGACTGTTTTAAAACTAGACACGTATTTTTGGCGATGTTTTACTTCAAAATCTATATAAGGGGTTAAAAGTGGCTAAAGAAATATGTCTATATCTTAGAAATGATTTTTTAATGTAACAAATTCAGGTCATTTTTCTCATTGTTTTGATGTGATTCTAGACTTACAAGTTCAGTTGTTATTCCTACTTCACAGAATATTGGTAAGCTTATCAATGTATGTACATATGTATATATATGTTATGTGTGT
>NC_045437.1:68393836-68464296 GCF_002776525.5 Piliocolobus tephrosceles
ATATATATAGTGCATATCTCTAATATATACAGAAAATTGCACAGATGCATAAAAATCATAAAGTTCATAAAACAGTAATATGAAGTCTTCATGATGTAATGAAAAGAACGCTCAATTAGAAATCAAAAGAATTTTGAGCTCTTAACCCTCAATTAGAAATCAGAAGAATTTTGATTTCAATTAGAAATCAAAAGAATTTAGCCTCTATATACCCTTAGTTTTCCTATTGATAAAATGCAATCCCACAGGAAAATACAAAGGAATTGGGCATAGAATTGCTGAGAAATACACATACATTAAACACACATACATGCATAGATGGGTAAAAATCATAAAGTTTATAGAATAGTCATATGAAGTCCTCCTGGTGTAACAGAAAGAACCCTTAGAAATCAGAAGAATTTTGAGCTCTTAGGCAAGCAATTTAGCTTCTATTAACCCTTCGTTTTTCTCATTTTTAAAATGCAACCTCGTAGGAAAACACAAAGGAAATGGGCATAGAATTGCTGAGAGATACACATACATTAAATTTACATGCATATAAAAGTAGTTTTTCAAATACCTTTTATTTTGAGGATCAGATACAAATAGTTTTATTTTTTCTTGCCAGTTAAAGTGTCTTGGTCTCTTTCGAACGCTTCATATTTGTGGTTTTGATTCAGTAATTTAAAAGAGATGGGAACTTCCATACCAAAGACACATTGAAGTTTCCATGATGAAAATTGACATTGACTCGCTTAATAACTTTGATAAGTAATCTAGCACTACTGTCCTTTTCTACTTGGGTGGAAAATAGACATCACCTAACAAAGAAGATTCTTCTCTCCCTTCTTTGAAGTCCCATCAATTCTCATGATAAGTCATTTAATTATTTGGGGGAACACTGATTTTAAATGATCCACACTCTTAATATAAACACAGGACCTCTAGGAAGTAGGTTTGGTTGGTTATCACATTTCTATATTATTGCAATGTTGTATGATATTTTAAGCATGCTTAAATGAGGCAGACTTTTAATTTAAGGAAAATATGATATAAAAATAATAGAGTCCTGGACTTTGGGAAATCTATCTTTATGTTTTCATTGTCCCTACATTATTATGAAAATATCAAGCATCAAATAATAATATGCACTGGTCCAGTGTTATTGAAAATTGAAAGTACCAAAATACAAAACAATATAAGCAGATTTGATATATTTAATTACCTCATATGGAACTTAGATTAGAAATTTTCAAGCAACATAGCAGCACTGAACCTCACTCATATATACAGATATTCATATTTTGTGTCAGACACTTGAGGAAAAATCCAAAATTTAAAATTTAATGTATGCTCACTCTAAGAAATACTTTTCTTTTTAAATAAATTGTAGAATAAAGCTAATAACTGTCATTTTCATTTATCATGTATGTTTTCTTTTTGTTTCTTCTTTTGAATTTTTAACAATCAAGGTTGGAGATTCTTTGCTGGTGTGTTGGAGAGTTTGAATATATACCTAATTTTAAGAAATTAAAAATCAGCAACACCCACAAAGCAATGTCACCAAACAATGAATACCGCTTCCCTCTAAAATATCACTTAAAGATGAATACATTTCGGGAGTTGAAAGGTGGCGGCACACCTGCGGCACAACCTTAAATGAAAAATAAAGACAACTGGGTTGTAGGGTGCCTTTCCCTCTTCAAAATAAAATTCTTTACAATATGCAAGACAAATGACACAAAAGTGAAAGGGCAGTGATGCAGATTGGATAGGCTTACAGCGTAATTGAATTAAGGCTTGTGTGCCACATATGACCACAAAGCAGGCCTATGGCTCCAGCCTGCTGAATGGAGGTGGCTGGCCTGTCAATAAAGACCCTTTAAACTGGTTAAATGCATCACAAGCGTGTGCAGAGCGCTTTCTAGCTAACAGGTGGCTGAGTAAACCTCAGCTGGTGCCACACAGGGCTGTCGCATTGACCTTCTTTAGGATAATTTCAGTCCTCTGTTTTTAAAAAAAATTTGTTACTGTACTTGCTGTGGTGAAAACAATTTAGGGATGAATAATTTCTTTTGGTCCCTAGAGGCACCAGTGGCTCTCTCTCTCTCACCCTTTCCCTTTTTATCTTGTACTCTCTCTCACCCCCTCTTTTTCCCGGTCTTGCATCTGAATTTACATAAAGGAACAGTGACAACAGCAAGCTGAAAGGCATAGCTGGTGGGAGGATTAAGTATATCATTGAAAGGAATTATGTTGTAAATGACTGGGAGGGGTAGGGGCTTCTGTTCCTTGGTCCCATCTGGTCCTCAAAGAATACCTTGTTGTAATTACTCCCAGATGGTTTGTACTACACTGGGGTCTGGACAGCCAGGTGCCACTGTGGCCTGCTGGGTGTGATATTCATTGCTACATGCAGTGACAAAAAATGGACTTTATTGAAACCTAATTTCTTCCAGGGTATTACACAAATATGAAATGAACCTAGTTCATCAAGAGAGACCTTTGTTTGTTTCCAAGCTGAAATGGTCTCACCTAAGATAAGGCTGCCTGGTTATTTCACTTTTCGCAACTATCCTAAAAGGAAGAATCAAAAACAATTTACAATGTGTGCTGGGTTTAATTCAGTATTTTAAGTAATGGACATAGCATCAATGGCAGGTTTTTATTCCTGGCTGTTAGGTAGTTTTACATTACTATCTACCTAAAATTTTCAAGACCACGTTCTGAGTATTTTGTTATTCAAATTAACAAGAAGTAAAGTAAATTATAGTATCCAGGCCATAAACACATTTTGATATTAGTGAGTGGATGCTTATGTAACTTAAAATTTAACACATATTATTTACTATAAAATATAGCTCATCAGCTAATTTTAAAAACAAATTTGAGCGTTTATGTTGCACTTTAGCAATGATATTAATACAGAAAAATAAGAAAATGGGAAATAAATATTAAAAGTTAGCTGTGTGTTGCACAAAAGTGGAATTTTACAAAATTGTGCTTGTATTAGCTATCAGGATATTTAACTTTTAATTTTAATATTATTAATACATTTTAGAAGCATCAGTAATCTGAAAATAAAGGTAAACATCATAATTTTGTGTTTTATTTATATTCAGTTTATTGTATGACATTTGCAATACATCTAATAATTCTTTTGCGAGAATTGCATAATAGAATTTCTCTCAGATCTTACCAAATTAAAAAACAAAATATTCCTACATTCCACATTTTTCTTATTATAATTTTGGATGTATTAAAATTTTGCAAAGTTACTCAAATTCATTACTTTATTAAATTTTCAATGTAGAATTTGGATATTTTTAATATGAAAATAAAACTTGAGAATTAAAAGGAAGAGCAGAATATGGAAATTTTTATACTCCTTTTATTTTCCCCCTTAAGTTATAGTTATAAATTTTTATACAGTATAAAGAAAGCATACACAGGGTTAATCTTAATAAGAATATTTTTCTTTAATATATTTAAGCAATTTATTAAACTGTGTGTTGGCTAAAAACAAAATCAAAATGCTTCTTGATGCATATATAAGAGGGATTTAAATATATAGATAGTCAAATAGGGGGAATGGTTTCAAATAATGGCAAGTTATGTGTTAGGATCAGTTGTTCTGCAACACCACTTTGTTGAATAGGTTTTATGTACTTTGTGAATAAAATTTTGAGCTGGCAGTCTTTCTATCTATAAATGCAGTCCCAACATTCATCGAAATTTTACTGTATTTTTGAGGTAAAATCTTTCTATTAGTATCCATAATATGCACACGATATCTAGGAAGACAATTTTGAAGGAGGAACCAGACTTGGGCTCTAGCTCCAGCCTGGTACTCAGAGCCCCCTGATCTTGGTCTTCTAGTTAAACGTCATTAAACTTCAGTTTCCTCTTGCAAAGTGATTGTAAAAGAGCTTGATTACAAGATTAGATTTGTGTTTTTAAAGATACATGTGTTTGGCGTTATTGTGAAAGATACAGGAAACAGTGTAAGACTACAGTAGTCCAAGTATTCACGACTAGGACTTAAATAATGACATGTCGGATGGAACGGAGCAGAGAGCAGAGGAAGACTTTTAACAATGGGAAGAAATAGAAGTGAGAAATTTTAAGTATTCCATCTTTTTTTTTTTTTTCTTCTTTTTTTTTTTCTTTCACTTTTGAAGCATTCTGGAACCCTTTTTTTTTTTTTTTCGAGACGGAGTCTCGCTCTGTCGCCCAGGCTGGAGTGCAGTGGCTCAATCTCTGCTCACTGCAAGCTCCGCCTCCTGGGTTCACGCCATTCTCCTGCCTCAGCCTCCCGAGTAGCTGGGACTACAGGCACCCGCCACTGTTTTGTATTTTCAGTAGAGATGGGATTTCACCGTGTTAGCCAGGATGGTCTGGATCTCCTGACCTCGTGATCTGCCCCCCTCGGCCTCCCACAGTGCTGGGATTACAGGCTTGAGCCACCGCGCTCGGCGCATTCTGAAACACTTTGGAAGCACTTCTGTAAATATTGTATTAGGATATGTGTTTCAATGTGAGAGATTTCTGTTGCAGCTTTTTTTTTTTTTTTTTTTTTTTCCTTCTTTCTCTATTTCTTTCTCTTCATTGAGCCAAACATTTCCATGGAACCTGGTTCCTTGATACTTAATCACTTGGAAAAGGGAATTTGAGAAGATGAGCACAAAAGCATAAGAAACGCCTGTGCTTTCTTTCCTAACATACTTAATGCTCAGGTTTCTGGATAATCTGGCTTAACCTTTGGACAATTACTTGTGCAAAATAATGGTTTTGGGCCTCTGTGTTAAAACATTAGAAGACTAAATTACTCTGCAGCAACTTGGCACAGGTTATGATTGATTTAAGATCCTCTATTTATTGTTAATGCCAATTTACCTGGAGTATCACTAGGATATTACACACACACACACACACAAACACACACACACACGTTTAATAGGCTTATACGGCTTAGCAAATGAAAGTCATAGTTCATGATATTTGGAAAGTGAAGAGTAATTTTTGGGAATAATTCTGTTAGAGTTTCAAAAGCATCTATTTTCAATAATATATTCAATTCCAGACATAATAATCCATATTATCCTTACATATATATAATGAGATATTCTCAATATTCTTACATGAAATTAATAGATCTTGAAAATAGAGTCTTTAAAATTGTCAACTCAATTTTTTTACCCCTTACAATTATTTATTCTACATTAAACTTATGCATTTATACAGCTGGTTTTCTAGATTTTTAATATAATACAAAGCTCTTTATCTTTACAAAGCAACTAATTTTAATGTGGAAATGCTCTGATTACTAAAAAAACAGTTCTTACTTTAAGGTGAAATGTGCCTTTTTGTAATTTAGTTTCCTGTTATTTTAAGAACAATTCTTTTTTGCCACCTGAAGAAACACTACTGATAGCCAAATTTAGATATCACAATGAGTTTTTAAATTCTAGCCCTTTCCAGAATTCTTAAGAGTCTAGATGTGCCTTCTTAATTTTTCCTCAGGGTATCCTCTTCATGCTCTAACACATTTCTGAGGAATCTTCCACCTGCACTGAGATTTCTTGAGTTCAGACATTATTTCTTATTCTTTGGTGTATTTCTAATGCATAACTAAGTTGTTGGACTCTAATAGGCCTGAAACCGCTATTTACTGAATACATAAGCACTTATTATCCAACATTTATTATTTCCTATATGCAAATAAAGAATTCAGGTACAATTATGAAATTATCTCCATTCTCAAATAATTTTAAAATACAACACTGAGGACTAAGATGGTGCTATGGAAAAGATTGAAACAAAATCCAACTAGACTTTAGAGCATAAAGATATTATGTCCAGTATATTTTTGGGGGAAAACGTTACAATTTTCTTCTCTGCATTGTTATTAAATAAAGTTATGATTTCACATGTGAAAGTGGGGTGAGGGAGAGCATCCAGGTAGACACGTTGTCAGGAAAAGATGGCTCATTGGAGATAACAGTGACTTCATACGTGATTCCTTAGGCATGACGTATGAGAGTGCTCCATGGCAGCTGTGTACCAGGAAGAACTAGAGGAAAAGGTGTTCCTTAAGGACCACTGGATGAGATAAAGCAGCAGTATTTAAGCCCAACACTGGTATAGACAAATCCTAGAGCCTCTGCCCTCATCCTAATTATTACTGGATCTTTAGGGTGTGTAAAGCCAGAAAACTTGTTATGAAGGGAAAACACATTTCCTTCCCTATTTAGTTTCCATTTTCTTAAGGATAAATGAATTGTAATAACAATGGTTCACATAGGATTCCAGAAAAGCTATGAATTGATGATTTAGTACATATCACTTGCTACACAAATGATGTGAGGTGAGGAATGAGGCAGGTCAGTTGGGAGAAATGCCGCCTCACAAGTGTTCTCCTGGATTAAAATGTGCATTTTAGACTTTGACTTCTCTGGATTCTTTGCTGAAATATAAGATTTTCTTTTCTTTCTTTTCTTTTTTTTTTTTTTAACTTTTATTTGAGGTTCGGGGTATATGTGCAGATTTGTTATGTAAGTAAATTGCATGTCATGGGAATTCAGTATACAAACTATTTTGTCACTCAGTTACTAAGCATAGTACCTGTTAGGTAGTTTTTCTGTTTTCCTCCGCCACCCTCTACCCTCAAGTAGGCCCTGGTGCCTGTTGTCACCACCTTTGTGTCCCTTTGTACTCAATGTTTAGCTTGCACTTATAGGTGAGAACATACAGTATTTGGTTTTCTGTTCCCATGTTAGTTTTCTTAGGATTATGGCCTCCAGCTCTATTCATGTTGCTGCAAAGGGCATAATCTTGTTCTTTTTAATGACTGCATAGTATTCCATGATGTATATGTATCACATTTTCTTTGTCCAGTTTATCCTGTTGATGGGCACTTGGGTTGATTCCATGTCTTTGCTATTGTGAATGATGCTACAATGAACATGTGCATGCATGTTGCTTTACAGCAGAACAATTTCTATATCTTTGGGTTTGTATCCAATAATGGGATTGCTGGGTCCAATGGTATTTCTGTTTTAAGTTCTTTGTACAAAAGCATAAGAAATGCCTGTGGTTTCTTTCCTAACACTTAATGCCACACTGATTTCCACAATAGCTGAACTAATTTACATTCCCACCAGGAGTCTATAAGCAATTCCTTTTCTCCATAACTTCACCAGCAACTGTTGTTTTTTGAATTTTTAATAAAAGCCATTCTGACTAGTGTGAGAAGGTATCTCATTGTGGTTTTAATTTGCATTTCTCAAATGATTAGCTCATGTTGAGCATTTTTTCATATGCTTGTTGGCCACTTCTGTGTTTTCTTTAAAGAAGTGTCTATTCATGTCCTTTGCCCACTTTTTAGTGTTTTTGTTTTGTTTTGTTTTGTTTTTGCTTGTTAGTGACATAAGATATTTTTAAAGTTTCCTTCTAAGCTTGGAACAGAAGACTGGAAGTAAGGACATGAGAAGCACAGACACAAATTTCCCCATGTTCTGTACAATTCTGTAATTCCTGCTCTAAGAATACTGGTGAGCTGGGGGAAAAAAAAAAGTAGAAGGAAAACCTTGTCTAAATATTTGCCGTTGCCTTCTAATTGGTCTTTTTTAGATTTTATCCTCTTCCAGGCCTCCTTTTTTCCTGGAATTATTTTTCTTAAATACAAATTTTAATTCCCTATTCCATTATTATTGTCTGTACGACCAAGCTCTTAATGAAACATGGTTTACAAAGCCTTTTAGAGTTTGGCTTCTTCCTGTCCCTTTAACCTCATCTCATTCAGTGTCCCTTCTTGTCCCAGTCTTCAGGTGCAAGGAAAATAGTATTACTATACCATCCTGCCTTCATGCAGGAGCTTTCCCCATTTTAAGTTTGATGAGCTCCTGTTCTTCTGTCCAAAACCAGCCAAAGTGATTGCTTGGGCAGTACATATACTAAAATTAGAACAACAGAGAAACAATTATCATGGCCCCAGAGAAAGAATGACATGCAGATTCATGAAGTATTCTATATTTTTATGCTATATGGTTCCACTTTTATGAGGGTACCTAGAATAGTCAAATTCATAGAGATAGATAAAATGGTGGCTGGCAGGGACTGAGGGAGGGAGGAACAGGGAGTTATTGTATACTAGGCACAGAGATTCAGATTCATAAGATAAAAAGAGTTCTGTGCAGGTGGATTAGTAGCAAAACCATGTGAATGTATTTATTGCCACTGAACAATACGTCCAAAAATGGTCAAGATAAATTTCATGGTGTATGTATTTTACCACAATTTTTAAAACTAGTACAAGTTCCGTGGTCTCTTTCCTCTGAACCCAACCCCAGAGGGAGTTAAGCACTTGCATTATTTAATAAGTAGACTGAAATAGCTGCACCCTAAGTGATTGTTAAGGACTATAACCTTGAACTCACTGTTGCTTAATTCTCATCAAATGCTTCGTTGTGCAGCATAAATTTGCAAAGGATTGCCTGAGTGATATATAGTCCATGTGTTCCTATAGATAAAAAGAAAAAAAATCCTAAGAATAAGCTTCTCAAGCAGAAATTTACACATCTGAACCATATGGTCTGTCCTCTTGTAAAACTGCTTTTACTGTATGTAATTTGGCATTATGTCATCATTGGTCCATGCTAGCAACCACTATGAGAAATAGCCCTATGAAGTCAGTTTAATATATGGATGTTGTTGAGGATGACACATTGTTCTTTTTTTGATCACCTACAAGGAAAAACTTTCATTTTAGCACTAGGAATACGTTCATTTTCTTTTTCTTCGGAGATAGTATAAATAGTGTAATTTATGATGTTCTCATTTTTCTTACCTTCCAAAAAGTTTAGAGGTCAAATGCTTACTCTGGCATTTTTCTAGACCTTAAGTATGTATTCTGTACGCTCATATATTGTTGACTTCAAATTATCTATGCAAAGTTATTTTTTCTCTGGATTTACTACTCCAATATTCATTTTTTCCTTTTATTTCATGTTGTGAGAAACTTTAAATACATTATTGAATAAATAAACATAAACTAATAAATTCATTCTTTCCTCTATGCTCTTACTGGATATTGCTTATATTTGTATCATTAGTTTTATCACCATCAATTTGTATTTACATATGTGCCATTCACATTGGACAATAAGCACTTTTAAAAAAACTTTTAGGATCAGGAGTGCATCTGCAAGTTTGTGACACAGGTAAACTCCTGTCATGGGGGTTTATTGTACAGATTATTTTATTACCCAGGTATTAGGCCTAGTACCCATTAGTTATGTTTCTTGCTCCTCTTCCTCCTCCCACCGTCCATCCTCCAGTAGCCCTAATGTCTGCTGTTCCCTTCTATGTGTCCATGGTTCTCATCATTTACCTTCCACTTGTAAGTGACAACATGCAGTATTTAGTTTTCTGTTCCTGCTCTAGTTTGCTAAGGCTTATGGCCTCCAGCTCCATTCATGTTCCTGCAAAGGATATGATCTGTTTTATGGCTCTTTTGGGGCTGCATAGTATTCCATGGTGGATATGTACCGCTTTTTCTTTATCCAGTCTACCACTGACGGGCATTTAGGTTGATTTCATGCCTTTGCTATTGTGAATAGTGCTGCAGTGAACATATACTTGCATGTGTCTTTCTGACAGAACAATTTATATTCCTTTGGTACATACTCAGTAATGGGATTGCTGGGTCGAATTGTAGTTTTGTTTCTGGCTCTTTGAAGAATTGCCACACTGCTTTCCACAGGGGTTGAACTAGTTTACACCCACCAACAATGTGTAAGCATTCCTTTCTCTTCACAACCTGGCCAGCATGTGTTATTTTTTGACTTTTCAATAACGGCCAGCCTAACTGGTGTGAGATGATATCTCATCGTAGTCTTGATGTGCTTTTCTCTAATGATCAGTGATATTGAGCTTTTTTTTTTCCATATTCTCGTTGGCCACATGCGTATCTTTTTTTGAGAAGTGTCTGTCATGTTCTCTGCCTACTTTTTAATGTTTTTTTCCTTGAAATTGTTGAAATTCCACATAAATGCTAGATATTAGACTTTTGTTAATACATAGTTTTCAAAAATTTTCTCTTATTCTGTAGCTTGTTTGTTTACTCTGTTGACAGTTTCTTTTGCTGTGCAGAAGCCTAGGTTGTCTTCCAAGGTTTTTTATAGTTTTGGGTTTCACATTTAAGTCTTCAATCCATCTCAAGTTGATTTTTGTATATGGTATGATGAAGGGGCCCAGTAATCTTTTGCATATGGTTAGTCAGTTGTTCCAGCACTATTTATTGAATAGGGAGTCATTTCCCCATTGTTTGCTTTTGTCGGCTTTGTTAAAGGTCAGATGGTTGTAAGTGTGCAGACTTATTACTGTGCTTTCTATTTTTTTTTTCCATTGGTCTATGTGTCTGTTTTTGTACCAGTACCATTATGTTTTGGTTACTATAGCCCAGTAGTATAGTTTGAAGTTGCGTAGTATGATGCTTCCAACTTTGTTCTTTTTGCTTAGGAATGCCTTGGATTTTCTGACTCCGTCTTGGTTTCATATGAATTTTAAACTAGTTTTTTCTAGTTCTGTGAAGAATATCATTGGTAGTTTGCTAGGAATAGTGTTGAATCTATAAATTGCTTTGGGCAGTATGGCCATGTTAACAATATTGATTCTTCCTATCCATGAGTTTGAAATGGTTTTCCATTTATTTGTGTCATCTCTGATTTGTTTGACCAGTGTTTTGTAGTTCTCTTTGTTGAGATCTTTTACCTACCTGTTTAGGTGTATTCCTGGGTATTTTATTCTTTTTGTGGCAGTTGTGAATGAGAATGTATTCCTGATTTGTCTCTCACCTTGACTGTTGTTAATGTTTAGGAATGCTAGTGATTTTTGTATGTTGATTTTGTATCCTGAGATTCTGCTCAAGTTGTTTATCAGCTGAAGGAGTTTTGGACAGACTGTGAGGCTTTCTATTATAGAATTATGTCATCTGAAAACAGGAGTAGTTTGACTTCCTCTCTCCCTATTTCAATGCCATTTATTTCTTTCTCTTACCTGATTGCTCTGGTCAAGATTTCCAATACTGTGTTGAATAGGTGTGATGAAAGAGAGCATCCTTTTCTCATGCTTGTTTTCAAAGCGAATGCTTCCAGCTTTTGCCCACTTAGTATGATGTTGACTGTGGGTTTGTCATAGATGGTTCTTATTACTTTAAGGAATGTTCCTTCAATATCTAGTTTATTGAGAGTTTTTAATATAAAGTGGTGTTGAATTTTATTGAAAGCTTTTTCTGAATCTACTAAAATAATCATATGGTTTTTATCTTTAGTTCTGTTCATGTGATGAATCACCTTTATTGATTTGCATATGTTGAAGCAACCATGCATCCTAGGGATAAAGCCTACTTGTCTGTGACGGAAAGCTTCTTGACATGCTGCTGGATTTGGTTGGCCAGCATTTGTTGAGAATTTTTTGTATTGATGTCCATCAAGAATATTGGTTTGAGTTTTCTTTTTTTGTTGTGTCTCTGCCAGGTTTTGGTATCAGGATGATGCTGGCCTATAGAATGAGTTAGAAAGGAGTCCCTACTTCTCAGTTTTTGGGAATAGTTTTAGTAGAAATGGTACCAGCTCCTCTTTGTACATCTGGTAGAATTCAGCTGTGAATCTGTCTGGTCCTGGGATTTTTTTGGTTGGCTGGCTATTTATTACTGATTCCATTTTGAAGCTTGTTATTGGTCTATTAAGGGATTAATTTCTTCCTGGTGTAGTCTTTGGAGGGTATCTATGTCCAGGAATTTACCAATTCTTCTAAATTTTCTAGTTTGTATGCACAGAGGTATTCACAGTATTCTCTGATGGTTATTTCTATTTCTGTGAGGTCAGTGGAAATATCCTCTTTGTCATTCTAATTGTGTTTATTTGGATCTTTTCTCTTCTTTATTAGTTTAGCCAGTGTTCTGTCTATTTTATTCATTTTTTAAAAAGACAACTTGTAGATTTATTGATCTTTTTAGTTTGTGTGTGTGTGTGTGTGTGTGTGTGTGTGTGTTTCAATCTCCTTTAGTTCAGTTCTGGTTTTGGTGATTTCTTGTCTTCTGCTAATTTTGGAGTAAGTTTGCTCTTGGTTTGCTAGTTCTCTTAGTTGTGATGTTTGGTTGTTAAATTAAGATATTTCTGCCTTTTTGATGTGGGTGTTTAGCGCTATAAATTTCCCTCTTAACACTGCCTTAGCTATGTCTCAGAGATTCTGGTTTGTTGTATCTTTGTTTTTATTAGTTTCAAATAACTTTTTGACTTCTGCCTTAATTTCGTTATTTACTCAAATGTCATTCAGGAGCAGGTTACTTAATTTCCATGTAACCGTATGGTTTTGAGCAATTTTCTTAGACTTGATTATTAATTTTATTGTGCCAGGGTCTGGGAGAGTGGTTGGTATGATTTTAGTTCTTTTGTATTTGCTGAGGATTATTTTATATCTCATTGTGGGATCAATTTTAGAGTATGTGCCATGAGAAGAATGTTTGTTTTGTCATTTTAGGGTGGAGAGCTCTGTAGATGTCTAGTAGGTCCATTTGATTCAGTGCTGAGTTAAAGTCTTGAATATCTTGGTTAATTTTCTGTCTTGATAAACTATCTGTTAGCGGAGTGTTGAGGTCTCCCACTGTTATTAGGTGGAAGTTTAAGTCTGTCTAAAGGTCTCTAAGCTGATATAATGTATTTAATTACCTTTAACATATTTATTTAAAATACTAAAGAAAAGACAAGACCCTTACAATTTATTCTGAATTTTGTGAAATAGCTTATGGGTAATAATTTGTATATATCCTTCAATTCATTTAGAATATAAATCTGTGTTACTGCCAGTAAAAGATTAGTCAATGAAGACTCAATATCATAAATAGATACTTAGTGGAGTTTAAAATTTCACCTGAAGCAAGGAGGTTGATTTTTACAAATTCATTAAGTGGGCTGTTTGATAATAAGTCACATGCAAATTCCTATGAGTAACACTTTGACCAATTCTCTATGATTCACTTCCTAGGAACATCACATGGTGAGACTAAAACCTGAACCTTGGATATGTTTGACTTTAATACCTATGGTCTTTCAATTACCTTGATGGTAGAAGAAGAAAAGAAGAGATTCCTCAAGTAAAGAGGGGTTCCAGCAACATCTTGGAGACTAGAAACAGCATAGTGTGTGCGAGAAACCACAAGTAGTTAAGGCATTGCTGGAGGTTTACTCCTCAGGCATACGTAGAACAGCAGCCAGAAATCACACATGCCATGCTAAAGAGAAGAAAATGAATCTTGTGAGCAGTACAGAGCCAGTAAAGTGTTTTAAGCAAATAAGATACATGGTAATATTTGCAGTTTAAATATCAGTAGATTGATGGCAGCAAGGGCCCATCTAGAGAGGCTGCTACCAGGACACCGGCTGCAGCGGGGAGGAGCCCATGGGGCTATAATGTTCCACGGAGCAGGCAGGAGCCACTCTCCCTACTCCATAGAGCAGACAGGAGCCTGCCCTCGCCCGGTACCACTGCAGCTGCCCTGCCACGACTCCGGACCCTCTGGTCCCCAGTGTCTCTGTGCTCTTGGGCGCCTGGGAAGACCCCCCAACTCCCTTGCAGGGAGTATATTATATTTAAAGTTAGGGCAATGCCTCCAATTTTTACTTGTAAACAATTTTTCTCAAATTTCACAGAAAGACTTTGCATAGATGATGAAATGGTATTTCCTAAGGCATAAAACCAAGTTTATTTTGCCTTAAAGTTTCATAGTTTTAGGAGGCACTGAAGTTATTTTCATCTGCTTTAGGCAAGAAGAGATAATAAGAGCAAATATGTTATTTTAGAAAGTACAAAAATCAAAACATAAAAGATAAATTTCTGTGTCACCTCCTCTTACACCTTAACTTCCATGTTCTTTCTGTTCCCTTAAAAGAAAAAGAGGAAAGGATGAAATGAGGAGGAGAGAGGAAGCAGGAGAGGGACTGGCCTAAAGAAAATGTGCAGTGGTCTCCAAATAGAAAGCATTTTCTGTCTTCAGCTCTTCAGGGTTTTGTTTGCTTTGCCTTGCTGACTTGCCCTGGCCTAGTGAAAATTCTCTTCTACATTCTACTTTCTGCTGAAACTCATTTCCCCAAAGTCCCTGGTTGCGACTCTGCCTCAGCATCCTCAAAACACTTTCTCCACAAAAACACTCCATTCTCTGAGCTGCAGTGTTAACTAGCAGCACAGTTGGAACCTGACACTGCGATTTGACTTCCTTTTAGAGGGGCAGGTAAATTACCATTTTTGATGCACAGTGTTTTTCAGTCCTCCTTCTTAGAATTCTAATGTCTCCGTTAGTCTTGGCCTCAAATTATCATAACTCAGCATCTGATTCACACTTAGGTTTTTATTTTTTTAATGCTAAAAAGTAGAAAAATGCACAATTTGTATAAAAATACTCTCCCAAAATTACAAATGATAACTTTTTATAATTTTAACATATATAATATATATTTAATATATATAGAAGACAAATACACACAGATGCATACATTTACACAAATATACACATACTCTATTTCATGTAGAAAAACACAGAGTAAATAAAGGTCTTCATTCCTCAAATCCATTACCCACTCTTTCCCTCCCGTAACCAATGCCAACATATTGTTTTGATTCCTTCCAGTCAATCTGTGTTCTGATGTTTTCACATACATATGTGTGTGTATCTCAACTGACAATATATTGGATTGCTTTTTGTGTTTATAAAAGTTTATATAAATGCTATTGTGTCATTCAGCATATTACCTGACAATACATTTTTTGTACCCTCCTTTATGTATATGTGTGTGTGTGTGTGTGTCTGTGTGTGTGTGTTTGTGTGTTAGGTTACAACTGCTCTTCATACCACAATTTATTCACCCCTTTTCCTCTTGATGCTCAGTTTTTTTGTCATTGTTTTTCTTTACAAATAATATTAAAAGGAACATTCTTGTACACATGCTTGAAAGTGTTTCTATTTGCTGGACCATAAGGTATGCACATATTTAGCTTCAATAGATATTACCAAGATATTTTCTAAAGTGGTTGTACCAATGTACATTTCAGAGGATCAGAGGTAGAGTATAAATATTTCCATTGTTCCACACCTTTTCCAATGCTTCATTTTGTAAGGCTCACTTTTTTTTTTTTTTTTTTTTTTTTGTAACATGATAGGTATAAAATGCTATCTTGGTGTAGTTTTAATTTGCAGCTCCTTTCTTGTTGTTAATAAGTTTCAGCATCTTTCATTTTCTTGTTGACCATTCAGATTTTTCCTTCCTGAATTACTGTTTATGACATTTGGCTTTTTTTTCTCTTGGGCTGCTTTATTTCTTCTTTTCTTTCTCTCCTTCTCCCTCCCTGATTTTTTTCTTGACTCTTTCTTTTCTTTTTTTTAATTTTTATTTTTTGATGATCAAAGATTATAGCCTTATTAAAAATGTTTCCTCACACCTGTATCCCCGCACTTTGGGAGGCCAAGGCTGATGGAAAACCTGAGATAAGGAGTTTGAGACCAGCCTGGCCAACAGAGTGAAACCCTGTCCCTGCTAAACATACAAAAATTAGCTGGGCAGGGTGGTGGGCACCTGTAATTCCAGTTAGTTGGGAGGCTGAGGCAGGAGAATCGCTTGAACCCTGATGCAGAGGTTGCAGTGAGCCAAGATCATGCCATTGCATTCCCACCTGGGTGACAAGAGCGAAAATGTCTCAAAAAAAAAAAAAATTCTCTCAGTGTGTGACTTTTTAAATTTTGGGGTTACAATATCACTGGTCATACAGAAGTTTAAATTTTGAGGTAAGCAAATATATTAATCTATTTCTTTTCTTTTTCTTTTTTTCCTGACACAGAGTCTCACTCTGTCATCCAGGCTGGAGTGCAATGGCACAGTCTTGGCTCACTGTAACCTCCGCCTCCCAGGTTCAAGCAATTCTCCTGCCTCAGCCTCCCGAGTAGCTGGGACTACAGGCATGCACCACCATGCCCAGCTAATTTTTGTATATTTAGTAGAGATGGGGTTTCACCATATTGGCCAGGTGGTCTCAAACTCCTGACCTCAGGTGATCCACTTGCCTTGGCCTCCCAAAGTGCTGGGACTACAGGCATGAGCCACAGTGCCTGGACTAATCTATTTATTTTCTTACAGGTCATCCTATTATGCATTTCTGAAAGAATTCTTTCTTAATCCATGTTTAAGAAGTTCCTTTTTTAAGGGAAAAAATAAAACACAGAGATGGAGTCTCACTATACTGCCCAGGCTGGTCTTGAACTCCTGGGCTCAAGCCATCCACCTGCCCCAGTCTTGCAACTTGCTGGGATTACACGCATGAGCCATTGGTCCCAGCCAATGTGTTCTTCTAAATATTCATCTTACGTATGTATTTATTTCCATGTAATACTTGTACACATTTATAGAGTACATGTGATATTTTATTACATGCGTAGAATGTGTAATAATCAAGTCAGGATATTTAGGATATCCACCATCTTGAGACTTTATCACTTCTATGTGTTAGGAACTTTAAACTCCTCTCTTCCAGCTATTTTCAAATATACCATGTATCGTTACTAAGCTATAGTCATCCCACTCTGCTATTGAACATTAAAAAACTACTCAGTCCATCTAACTGTAAGTTTCTGCCCATTAACCAACTTACCTTCATGACCCTCTCCCCACACACACTCTTTCTAGCCTCTGGTAACCATCATTCAGCTATCTGCTTCCATGAAATCAACTATTTCACTCCCACGTATGAGGGGGAGAGCATGTGATATTTGTCTTTCTGCACCTGGCCTATTTGACTTAACATAATCACCTCCTATTCCATCCATGTGGCTTCAAATGACATTGTTTCATTTTTTTTTTTTTTTTTTTAATGGCTGTGTGGTATTCCATTGTGTATATATACCACATTTTCTTTATCCATTCATCTGTTAATGAACACTTAAGTTGATTCAATTTCTTTGCTATTGTAAATAGTGCTGTAATAAACATGGAGGTGCATGAATCTCTTACATAAACTGGCTTCTTTTCATTTGGATAAATATCCAATAGTGGGATTACTAAACCCAACGGGAATCCCATTTTTCATTTTTGGAAAATTCTCCATTTGTTTTTAATAATAACTATACTAATTTACAATCCTACAAACAGAGCTCTCTTCTCTCTGCATCCTCACTAGTATCCACTGTTTTTGTCTTTTTAATAATGCCATTCTAACTGGGGTAAGATGATATCTTATTATGACTTTGACTTACATTCTCTTGATGATTAGTGATATTTAACTTACTTTTCATGTGCCTGTTGGCCATTTGTATGTCTTCCTTTGAGAAATGTCTACTTATGTCATTTGCCCACTTTTTAATGAGATATTAAAAAAAGATTGTTTGAGTTCCTTCTACATTCTGGATATTAATTTCTTATCAGGTGAAGAGTTTTCAAATATTTTCTCCTATTGATCAGATTGTCTCTTAACTCTGTTGATTATTTCCTTTGCTGTGCAGAAGCTTTTTAGTTTAATATAGTTTCCTTTGTCTGTTTTTGGTTTATTTGCCTTGCTTTTGAGGCCTTAGCCATAAAATCTTTGCCCACAACAATATGGTGAATTTCTCATATGTTTACTTCTAGTGGTTTTATAGTTTTGGGTTTTACATTTAAATCTTTTTTTTTTTTTTTTTGAGAGGGAGTCTTGCTCTGTTGCCCAGGCTGGAGTGCAGTGGCTCTATCTTGGCTCACTGCAAGCTCCGCCTCCCGGGTTTACGCCATTCTCCTGCCTCAGCCTCCCGAGTAGCTGGGACTACAGGCTCCCGCCATCTCGCCTGGCTAGTTTTTTGTATTTTTTAGTAGAGACGGGGTTTCACCGTGTAGACCAGGATGGTCTCGATCTACTGACCTCGTGATCCACCCATCTCGGCCTCCCAAAGTGCTGGGATTACAGGCTTGAGCCACCGTGCCCGGCCACTACATTTAAACCTTTAATCTATCTTGCATTGATGTTTGTATATTGTGAAAGATAGGGTTGCAGTTTCACTTTCTGCATATGAATATTCAAATCTCCCAGCACCATTTTATTGAAGAGGGTATCCCTTCCCTAATATATGTTCTTGGAGCTTTTGTCAAAAATCAGTAGGCTGTAAATAAGTGACTTTATTTCTGGGTTTTCTATTCTATTCCATTGGTCTACATGTCTATTTTTATGTAACCATACCATGTCATTTTGGTTATTATAGCCTAGTAATATATTTTAAAGTCAGGTAGCAAGATGTTTCCAGCTCAGTATCACTTTGATTATTTGGGCTCTTTTTTGGTTCCATCTGAATTGTAGGAATGTTTTCTCAATCTCTGTGAACAATGACATTCATGTTTTGATAGAGACTGTATTGAATCTCTATATTGCTTTAGACAATATTGCCATTTTTACAATATTAATTCTTCTGATCCATAAGCATGGAATGTCTTTCTCTTTGTGTCCTCTTCAATTTCTTTCATCAGTGTTTTATAGTTTTCCTTGTAGGGACCTTTCACCCCCATGGTTAAATTTATTCCTATTTTATTTTCTTGTAGGTATTGTAAAAGCAATTTCCTTATTGATTTATTTCTGAGTGAGATTGTTATTAGTGTAAAGAAATGCTACTTATTTTTGTATGTTGATTTTATATCCTGCAACTTTACTGACTTCATTTGTAACATCTAAGAGTTTATTGATGGAGTCTTTAGGTTTTTCTAGACATAAGATCATGCCATCTGGAAAGAAAGACAATTTGACTTCCACTTGATAACTTGAATGCCTTTTATTTATTTATCTTGCCCAGTTGCTCTGATTAGGACTTCCAGTACAATGTTGAAAAGAGTGGTGAAAATAAGCATCCTTGTCTTACTCAAGTTCATATAGAAAAGCCCATTTAGTATGACATTAGCTGTGAGTTTGTCATATCTGACCTTTATTATGTTGAGGAGATATAGTCTTTCTATGCATAATTTGTTGAGAGGTTTTTTTTTTTTTTTTTTCCAACAAGTAATGCTGAATTTTATCAAATGCTTTTCTCCATCTATTGGTTTTCTCCTTCGTTTTATTGTGATGTATTGTATTTATTGATTTGCATATGTTGAAACATCCTTGAAGCCCTGAGATAAATCTCACCAGATCATGGTGTATTATCTTATTGATATGCTGTTAAATTCAATTTTCTAGTATTTTGCTAACGATTTTTGCATCTATGTTCATCAGGCATATTGGCTGATAGTTTTCTTTTCTTGTTGCATCCGTGTCTGGTTTTGATGTCAGGGTAATACAGGCCTTGTGGGATGAGTTAGGGAGAATTTCTTTCTCTTCAATTTTTTTAGAATAGTTGGAGGAGAATTTGGTGTTAGTTCTTTGTAAGTTTGTTAAAATTCGACAGTGAAGCCATCCAATCCCAGGCTTTCTTTGTTGGGAGACCTTTATTACTGATCCAAACTCATTACTCAGAATTGGCCTACCCAGGTTTCTTATTTCTTGCAGGTTCAATCTTGTTAAGTTGTATGTGTCCAGCCAGGTTCAAACTTGGGAAGTTGTATGTGTCCAGTAATGTATGTATTTCCTCTAGATTTTCAAGTTTGTTAGCATATAGCATAATAATCTCTGATGATATTTTTTACTTATTTGGAATCAGTTATTAATGTCTCCATTTTTCTTTCTGCTTCTGTTTATTTGGATTTTCTCTCTTTTTTTCTAGTGTAGCTAATGGTTTGTCAATTTTGTTTATCCGTCCAAAAAAAAAAAAAAAACTTTTGGTTTTACTTATTCTTTGGAATTCTTTTACCCTCTATTTTGTTTAGTTCTGCTCTGATCTTTGTTATTCATTTCCTTCTACTAATTTTTGCATTTTTGTTGTTGTTACTGTCCTTATAATATCAACTTTTATTTTGAATCCAGGAGATACATATGCAGGTTTGTTACATGGGTATATTGCATGATACTGGGGTTTGGGGTATGATTACTCCCACCACCCAGGTAGTGAACACACTACCCAATAGTGTAACTCTTGTCCCCCTTCCTCCCTCCTCTAGTAGCCCCCAGTGTCTGTTGTTGCCATCTTTATGTCAATGTGTACCCAATATTTAGCTCTCACTTATAACTGAGAACATATGGTATTTGGTTTTCTGTTCCTACGTTAATTCACTGAGGATAATGTCCTCCAGCTGCACTCAAATTGTTGCAAAGGACATGATTCCATTCTTTTTTATAGCTGCATCGATTCCTTGATGTATATGTGCCACATTTTCTTTGTCCAGTTCACCATTGATGGTCACCTAGATTGATTCTATATCTTTTCTACTTTGAACAGTGCTGTAATTAACATACACGTGCATGTGTCTTTTTGGTAGAGTGATTTATTTTCCTTTGGATATATACCCAGTAATGGGATTGTTGGGTTGAATGGTACTTTTGTTTTTAGTTCTTTGAGAAGCTTCCCAACTGCTTTCTACAGTGCATGAACTAATTTATATTCCCACCAATGGTGTATAAGCATTCCCTTTTCTCTGCAGCTTCACCAGCATCTGTTGTTTTTTGACTTTTTAATAGTTGCCATTCAGACTGGTGTGAGATGGTATCTCCTTGTGGTTTTGATTTGCATTTCTCTGATAATTAGCAAAGTTAAGCATTTTTCATACCTTTGGTGGTTGCTTGTATGTTTTCTTTTACGAAGTGTCTGTTTATGTCCTCTTCCACTTTTAATGGGGTTATTTGCTTTTTACTTGTTGAATTAAGTTCCTTATATATTCTGAACATTAGGCCTTTGACAGATGCATAGCTTATAAGTATTTCCTCCCATTCTGTAGGTTGTTTACTCTGTTGATAGTTTCTCTTGCTGTGCAGAAGCTCTTTAGTTTAGTTAGGTCTCACTTGCCAATTTTGTTTTTTGTTGCAATTACTTTTGAGGACCTAGTCATAAATTCTTCCCCAAACATTATTCCACAATAATGTTTCTTAGGTTTTCTACCAGAACTTTGAAGTCTGAGATCTTACATTTAAATCTTTAATCTGTCTTGAGATAACTTCAGTATATGATCAAAGGTTGGGGTCTGGTTTCTTCTGCATATGGCTAGCCATCTATCCCAGAACCATTCATTGAACAGGGAGTCATTTCTCCATAGCTTATTTTTGTCTGTTTTGTCAAAATTAGATGGCTGTGGGTATGCAGCTTTATTTCTGGGGCTTTCTATTCTGTTCCATTGGTCTGTGTGTGTTTTTGTACCAGTACCATGCTGTTTTTGTTACTGTGGACTGATAGTATAGTTTGAAGTCAGGTAATGTGATGCCTCCGGATTTGTTCTTTTTGCTTATCATTGTTTTGGCTTTTGAAGCTCTCTTTCTTTTGGTTCCATATGAATTGTAGAACTTTTTTTTCCCTAGTTCTGTGAAAAATGACCTTGGAATTTGATAGGAATGGCATTGAATCTGTTGATTGCTTTGAGTAGTATGGCCATTTTAACAATCTTGATTCTTGCAATTCATGAGCATAGAATGTTTTTCAATTTGTTTGTGTTACCTAGGATTTATTTTAGCTGTGTTTCTCAGTTCTCTTTGTGGAGATCTTTCACCACTTTTGTTAGACGTATTCCTAGGTATTTTATTTTATTTGTTTGTGGTCACTTTAAATGGAATTGCATATTTTAATAGAATTGCATTCTTGGATGCTGTTGGTGTATAGACCTGATACTGATTTTTGTACATTGATTTTGTATCTTGAAACTTTGCCAAAATGTTTTACCAGTTCCAGTAACATTTTGGTGGAGTCTTTAGGGCTTCCTAGGTACAGAATCACATTGTCAGTGAAGGAAAAAACATTTGTTTCTTCTTTGCCTATTTAGATGCCTTTTATTTCTTTCTCATGCTTGATTGCTCTGGCTTAGATTTCCAGTACTATGTTGCACAGCAGTGGGACAAAACAGGATCCTTGTTTTGTTCTAGGTCCCAAAGTGGATGTTTCCAGCTTTTTCCCATTCAGTATGATGTTGGCTATGAGTCTGTCATAGATGACTCTTATTATTTTGCGATATGTTCCTTCTATGCCTAGTTTCTCGAGGGTTTTTATCATGAAAGGATCTTGAATTTTATCAAAAGCTCTTGCTGCATCTACTGAGATGATCTTTTTTTGTTTTGTTTTTAATTCTGTTTAAGTGGTAAATCATATTTATTGATATGCATACATTGAATCAACTTTGCATCCCAGGAATGAAACCATGTTGATCATGGTGAATTAATTGATGTGCTGTTTGATTTGGTTTGCTAGTATTTTGTTGAGGATTTTTGTGTCTGTGTTTATAAGGAATATTGACCTATAGTTTCCTCTTTTTTGTGGTATCTTTGCCAGGTTTTTGGTATCAGCATGATGTTTGCCACATAAAATGAGTTAGGGAGGAGTCTCTCATCCTTAACTGTTTGGAATAGTTCCAGTAGAATTTGTACCAGCTCTTTTTGTATGTTTGGTAGAATTTGACTCTGACTTTATTTGGCCTAGGGCTTCTTTTTTTTTTTTTTTTTTTTTTCTTTTTTTGGTTTGTAGGGTTTTTTGAATTACTGATTCAATTTTACAATGTGATACTGGCCTCTTTAGTATTTCAATTTCTTCTTGATTGAATCTTGGGAGACTCTGTGTTTCCAGGAATTCATCCATTTCTTCTAGATTTTTTAGTTTGTGTGCACACAGAGGGGTTTGTAATAGTCTCTGAAGATCTTTTGTATTTCTGTGAGATCGGTTGTAGTGTTACCCTTGGCATTTCAGGTTGAGCTTATTTGAATCTTCTCTTTTTTTCCCTACTATTCTAGCAAATGGTCTATTGATCTTGTTTATTCTGCCAAAGAACAAACTTTGGTTTCGTTGATTCTTTGTGTAGACATTTCATTCAGTTCAGTTCTGCTCTGAGTTTAGTTGTTTCTTTCCTTCTGCTAGCTTTGGGGTTAGCTGATTCTTGTTTTTCTAGTTCCTCTAGTGTTGATGTGAGATTGTTAATTTGAGAGGTTTCTAACTTTTCGAGGTAGGTGTTTAGTGCTATAAACTTTCATCTTAACACTGTTCTTGCAATATCCCAGAGATTCGTGTATGTCATATCTCTGTTTTCATTTATTTCAAAAGATTTAATGTTTTGATACTTAATTTTTTCTCTTTTTTTATTATTATTATACTTTAAGTTCTAGGGTACACGTGCATAACGTGCAGTTTTGTTACATACGTATACTTGTGCCATGTTGGTGTGCTGCACCCATCAACTCGTCAGCACCCATCAATTCGTTATTTATATCAGGTATAACTCCCAATGTAATCCCTCCCCACTATCCCCTCCCCATGATAGGCCGTGGTGTGTGATGTTCCCCTTCCCGAGTCCAAGTGATCTCATTGTTCAGTTCCCACCTATGAGTGAGAACATGCGGTGTTTGGTTTTCTGTTCTTGTGATAGTTTGCTAAGAATGATGGTTTCCAGCTGCATCCATGTCCCTACAAAGGATGCAAACTCATCCTTTTTTATGGCTGCATAGTATTCCATGGTGTATATGTGCCACATTTTCTTAATCCAGTCTGTCACTGATGGACATTTGGGTTGATTCCAAGTCTTTGCTATTGTGAATAGTGCTGCAATAAACATACGTGTGCATGTGTCTTTGTAGCAGCATAATTTATAATCCTTTGGGTATATATCCAGTAGTGGGATGGCTGGGTCATATGGTACATCTAGTTCTAGATCCTTGAGGAATTGCCATACTCTTTTCCATAATGGTTGAACTAGTTTACAATCCCACCAACAGTGTAAAAGTGTTCCTATTTCTCCACATCCTCTCCAACACCTGTTGTTTCCTGAATTTTTAATGATTGCCATTCTAACTGGTGTGAGATGGTATCTCATTGTGGTTTTGATTTGTATTTCTCTGATAGCGAGTGATGATGAGCATTTTTTCATGTGTCTGTTGGCTGTATGAATATCCTCTTTTGAGAAATGTCTGTTCATGTCCTTTGCCCACTTTTTGATGGGGTTGTTTGATTTTTTCATGTAAATTTATTTGAGTTCTTTGTAGGTTCTGGATATCAGCCCTTTGTCAGATGAGTAGATTGCAAAAATTTTCTCCCATTCTGTAGGTTGCCTGTTCCCTCTGATGGTAATTTCTTTTGCTGTGCAGAAGCTCTTTAGTTTAATGAGATGCCATTTGTCAATTTTGGCTTTTGTTGCCGTTGCTTTTGGTGTTTTAGACATGAAGTCCTTGCCCATACCTATGTCCTGAATGGTACTACCTAGGTTTTCTTCTATGGTTTTTATGGTATTAGGTCTAACATTTAAGTCTCTAATCCATCTTGAATTAATTCTCGTATAAGGAGTAAGGAAATGATACAGTTTCAGCTTTCTGCTTATGGCTAGCCAATTTTCCCAGCACCATTTATTAAATAGGGAATCCTTTCCCCATTTCTTCTTTTTTCCAGGTTTCTGAAAGATCATATAGCTGTAGATGTGTGGTATTATTTCTGAGGACTCTGTTCTGTTCCATTGGTCTATATCTCTGTTTTGGTACCAGTACCATGCTGTTTTGGTTACTGTAGCCTTGTAGTATAGTTTGAAGTCAGGTAGCGTGATGCCTCCAGCTTTGTTCTTTTGACTTAGGATTGTCTTGGCAATGGGGGCTCTTTTTTGGTGCCATAAGAACGTTAAAGCAGTTTTTTCCAATTCGGTGAAGAAACTCATTGATAGCTTGATGGGGATGGCATTGAATCTATAAATAACCTTGGGCAGTATGGCCATTTTCATGATATTGATTCTTCCTATCCATGAGCATGGCATGTTCTTCCATTTGTTTGTGTCCTCTTTTATTTCACTGAGCAGTGGTTTGTAGTTCTCCTTGAAGAGGTCCTTTACATCCCTTGAAAGTTGGATTCCTAGGTATTTTATTTTCTTTGAAGCAATTGTGAATGGAAGTTCATTCATGATTTGGCTCTCTGTTTGTCTGTTACTGGTGTATAAGAATGCTTGTGATTTTTGCACATTAATTTTGTATCCTGAGACTTTGCTGAAGTTGCTTATCAGCTTAAGAAGATTTTGGGCTGAGACGATGGGGTTTTCTAAATATACAATCATGTCATCTGCAAACAGGGACAATTTGACTTCTTCTTTTCCTAACTGAATACCCTTGATTTCTTTCTCTTGCCTGATTGCCCTAGCCAGAACTTCCAACACTATGTTGAATAGGAGTGGTGAGAGAGGGCATCCCTGTCTTGTGCCAGTTTTCAAAGGGAATTTTTCCAGTTTTTGCCCATTCAGTATGATATTGGCTGTGGGTTTTTCATAAGTAGCTCTTATTATTTTGAGGTATGTTCCATCAATACTGAATTTATTGAGTGTTTCTAGCATGAAGAGCTGTTGAATTTTTTCAAAAGCCTTTTCCGCATCTATTGAGATAATCATGTGGTTCTTATCTTTGGTTCTGTTCATATGATGGATTACGTTTATTGATTTGTGAATGTTGAACCAGCCTTGCATCCCAGGGATGAAGCCCACTTGATCATGGTGGATAAGCTTTTTGATGTGCTGCTGAATCCGATTTGCCAGTATTTTATTGAGGATTTTTACGATGATGTTCATCAGGGATATTGGTCTAAAATTCTCTTTTTTTTTTGCTGTGTCTCTGCCAGGCTTTGGTATCAGGATGATGTAGGCCTCATAAAATGAGTTAGGGAGGATTCCCTCTTTTTCTATTGATTGGAATAGTTTCAGAAGGAATGCTACCAGCTCCTCCTTGTACCTCTGGTAGAATTCAGCTCTGAATCCATCTCGTCCTGAACTTTTTTTGGTTGGTAGGCTATTAATTATTGCCTCAATTTCAGAGCCTGCTATTGGTCTATTTAGAGATTCAACTTCTTCCTGGTTTAGTCTTGGGAGAGTGTAAGTGTCCAGGAAATTATCCATTTCTTCTAGATTTTCTAGTTGATTTGCGTAGAGGTGTTTATAGTATTCTCCAATGGTAGTTTGTATTTGTGTGGGGTAGGTGGTGATATCCCCTTTATCATTATTTATTGCATCTATTTGATTCTTCTCTCTTTTCTTCTTTATTAGTCTTGCTAGTGGTCTGTCAATTTTGTTGATCTTTTCAAAAAACCAACTCCTGGATTCATTGATTTTTTGGAGAGTTTTTGTGTCTCTATCTCCTTCAGTTCTGCTCTGACCTTAGTTATTTCATGCCTTCTGCTAGCTTTTGAATGTGTTTGCTCTTGCTTCTCTAGGTCTTTTAATTGCAATGTTAGAGTGTCAATTTTAGATCTTTCCTGCTTTCTCTTGTGGGCATTTAGTGCTATAAATTTCCCTCTACACACTGCTTCAAATGTGTCCCAGAGATTCTGGTATGTTGTATCTTTGTTCTCATTGGTTTCAAAGAACATCTTTATTTCTGCCTTCATTTCATTATTTACCCAGTAGTCATTCAGGAACAGGTTGTTCAGTTTCCATGTAGTTGAGCGGTTTTGATTGAGTTTCTTAGTCCTGAGTTCTAGTTTGATTGCATTGTGGTCTGAGAGGCAGTTTGTTATAATTTCTGTTCTTTTACATTTGCTGAGTAGTGCTTTACTTCCAATTATGTGGTCAATTTTGGAATAAGTGCGATGTGGTGCTGAGAAAAATGTATATTCTGTTGATTTGTGGTGGAGAGTTCTATAGATGTCTATTAGGTCCGCTTGGTGCAGAGATGAGTTCAATTCCTGGATATCCTTGTCAACTTTCTCTCTCATTGATCTGTCTAATGTTGACAGTGGAGTGTTGAAGTCTCCCATTATTATTGTATGGGCGTTTAAGTCTCTTTGTAAGTCTCTAAGGACTTGCTTTATGAATCTGGGTGCTCCTGTATTGGGTGCATATATATTTAGGATAGTGAGCTCTTCCTTTTGAATTGATCCCTTTACCATTATGTAATGGCCTTCTTTGTCTCTTTTGATCTTTGATGGTTTAAAGTCTGTTTTATCAGAGACTAGTATTGCAACCCTTGCTTTTTTTGTTCTCCATTTGCTTGGTAGATCTTCCTCCATCCCTTTAGTTTGAGCCTATGTATGTCTCTGCATGTGAGATGGGTCTCCTGAATACAGCAAACTGATGGGTCTTGACTCTTTATCCAGTTTGCCAGTCTGTGTCTTTTAATTGGACCATTTATTCCATTTACATTTAAGGTTAATATTGTTATATGTGAACTTGATCCTGCCATTATGATATTAGCTGGTTAGTTTGCTCATTAGTTGATGCAGTTTCTTCCTAGCCTCGATGGTCTTTACATTTTGGCATGTTTTTGCAATGGCTGGTACAGTTTGTGCCTTTCCATGTTTAGGGCTTCCTTCAGGATCTCTTGTAAGGCAGGCCTGGTGGTGACAAAATCTCTAAGCATTTCCTTATCTATGAAGGATTTTATTTCCCCTTCACTTATGAAACTTAGTTTGGCTGGATATGAAATTCTGGGTTTAAAATTCTTTTATTTAAGAATGTTGAATATTGGCCCCTACTCTCTTCTGGCTTGTACAGTTTGTGCTGAGAGATCTGCTGTGAGTCTGATGGGCTTCCATTTGTGGGTAACCCGACCTTTCTCTCTGGCTGCCCTTAAGATTTTTTCCTTCATTTCAACTTTGGTGAATCTGGCAATTGTGTGTCTTGGAGTTGCTCTTCCTGAGGAGTATCTTTGTGGCATTCTCTGTATTTCCTGACTTTGAATGTTGGCCTGCCCTGCTAGGTTGGGGAAGTTCTCCTGGATGATATCCTGAAGAGTGTTTTCCAACTTGGTTCCATTTTCCCCCTCATTTTCAGGCACCCCTATCAGACGTAGATTTGGTCTTTTTACATAATCCCACACTTCTTGCAGGCTTTGTTCATTTCTTTTTCGTTTTTTTTTTCTTTTGGTTTCTCTTCTCGCTTTGTTTCATTCATTTGATCCTCAATCGCTGATACTCTTTCTTCCAGTTGATCGAGTCGGTTACTGAAGCTTGTGCATTTGTCATGTATTTCTTGTGTCATGGTTTTTATCTCTGTCATTTGGTTTATGACCTTCTCTGCATTAATTATTCTAGCTGTGAATTCTTCCACTCTTTTTTCAAGATTTTTAGTTTCTTTGCACTGGGTACGTAATTCCTCTTTTAGCTCTGAGAGGTTTGATGGACTGAAGCCTTCTTCTCTCATCTCATCAAAGTCATTCTCTGACCAGCTTCAATCTGTTGCTGGCGATGAGCTGCGCTCCTTTGCAGGGGGAGATGCGCTCTTATTTTTTGAATTTCCAGCTTTTCTGCCCTGCTTTTTCCCCATCTTTGTGGCTTTATCTGCCTCCGGTCTTTGCTGATGGTGACGTACTGATGGGGTTTTGGTATAGGTGTCCTTCCTGTTTGATAGTTTTCCTTCTAGCAGTCAGGACCCTCAGCTACAGGTCTGTTGGAGATTGCTTGAGGTCCACTCCAGACCCTGTTTGCCTGGGTATCAGCAGCAGAGTTTTCAGAAGATAGAATATTGCTGAACAGCGAGTGTACCTTTCTGATTCTTACTTTGGAAGCTTCCTCTCGGGGGTGTACTCCACCCTGTGAGGTGTGGGGTGTCAGACTGCCCCTAGTGGGGGATGTCTCCCAGTTAGGCTACTCAGGCGTCAGGGACCCACTTGAGCAGGCAGTCTGTCCTTTCTCAGATCTCAACCTCCATGTGGGGAGATCCACTGCTCTCTTCAAAGCCGTCAGACAGAGTCGTTTGCATCTGCAGAGGTTCCTGCTGCTTTTTTTGTTGTTGTAGTTTAGCTGTGCCCTGTCCCCAGAGGTGGAGTCTACAGAGACAGGCAGGTTTCCTTGAGCTGCTGTGAGCTGCACCCAGTTCGAGCTTCCCAGCAGCTTTGTTTACCTACTTAAGCCTTAGCAATGGCGGGCACCCCCCCTCCCCCCCAGCCTCACTGCTGCCTTGCGGTTAGATCGCAGACTGCTGTGCTAGCAATGAGGGAGGCTCTGTGGCCATGGGACCCTCCTGGCCAGGTGTGGGATACAATCTCCTGGTGTGCCCGTTTGCTCAAAGCGCAGTATTGGGTTGGGAGTCACCTGTTTTTCCAGGTGTTGTGTGTCTCAGTTCCCCTGGCTAGGAAAAGGGATTCCCTTCCCCCTTGTGCTTCCCAGGTGAGACGATGCCTTGCTCTGCTTCAGCTCTCACTGGCCGGGCTGCAGCAGCTGACCAGCACCGATTGTCCAGCACTCCCTAGTGAGATGTCCCCAGTACCTCAGTTGAAAATGCAGAAATCACCTGTCTTCTATGTCGCTCGCGCTGGTTGTTGGAGACTGGAGCTGTTCCTATTCGGCTATCTTGCTCCGCCCCCCTCTTCTGTTACTTAATTTTATTGTTTCCACAAAAGTCATTCAGGAGTAAGTTGTTTAATTTCTATGTTATTGCGTGATATTGAGGTAAGTTCTTGGTATTTATTTCTATTTTTATATAACTGTAGTCTGAGAGTATGGTTGATATGATTTCAAATTTTTTGAGTTGACTGAGACTTGCTTCATAACCATACAGGTGATCGAGTATGTTATGCATGCAGATGAGACGAATGTACATTCTGTGGTTAATGTGTGGAGTATTCTGTAGATGTCTATTAGATCCAATCAGTGAAGGATCAAATTTAAGTCTAGGATCTTTTTGTTAGTTTTCTATCTCCATGATGTGTCAGATGCTGTCAATGGGTGTAGAAGTCCCCCACTATGATCATCTCAGTCTTTTTGTAGGTCTAGAACTACATGTTTTATTAATCTGGATGCTCCATTGCTGTGCGTGTGTATATTCAGGATAGTTAAGTCTTGTTGAATTGAATGCTTTAATCATTATTTAGTGCCTTTCTTTGTCATTTTTTACTGTTGCTGGCTTGTGGTCTGTTTTATCTGATGTAAGAGTAGGGACTCTTGCTCTTTTGTTGTTTTCTGTTTTTGGGATAGATCTTTCTCCAACCCTTTAAGTCTGTGGGTGTCATTATGTATGAGATAGGTCTTTTGAAGAGAGCAAAAGGATAAGTTTTTTGTTGTTTTTTTAACCAACTTATTACTCTGTATCTTTTAAGTAGGGGGCTTAGAGTGTTTACATTCAAGGTTAATCTTGATATGTGAGGTTTTGATACTATTGTGAAGTTATTAGTTGTTTGCTTTGTACTTTCTGTTGTGTGGTTACTTTATAGGCCCTGTGGACTATATAAGTAAGTGGTTTTCTGGTAACAGGTGTCATTCTTTTGTTTCCATATTTAGAACTCCCTTAAGGATCTCTTGTAAGACTAGCCCAATGGTAATAAATATCCTTAGTGCTTGCTTGTCTGGAAACAATTTTATTTCAGCTTTGCTTATGAGGCTTGGTTTGGCAAGATATAAAATTCTTACTTGAATTTTTTTTTCTTAAGAATGTTAAAAATACCTCTTGACCTAGTGATCTGCCCACTTTGGCTTCCCAAAGTGCTGGGATTACAGGTGTGAGCCACCGTGCCTGGCCAATCTTGTTCCTTTTTATGTCTGCATAACATTCCTTGGGATATATGTACCACATATTCTTTATTCAGTCTATACTGCTGGGCACTTGTTTGATTCCATGTCTTTACTATCATGAATAGTGATGCAATGAACATGTACTTGCATGTTTCTTTATGATAGACAATTTATATTTCTTTGGGTACATACTCAGTGATGGGATTCCTAGGTTGAATGGTAGTTCTATTTCTGGATCTTCGAGGAATTGCCACACTGCTTTCCACAGGGTTGAACTAATTTACACTCCCACCAACAATGTGTAAGCATTCCTTTTTCTTCACAACCTCACCAGCATGTGTTATTTTTTGACTTTTCAATAAAGGCCATTCTGACTAGTGTGATATGGTATCTCACTGTGGTTTTAATTTGCATTTCTCTAATGATCAGTGACAGTGAGCTTTTTTAAATATTTGTTGGCCACATGTATGTCTTCTTTTGAGAAGTGTCTGTCCATGTCTTTTGCACATTTTTAATGGGTTTATTTTTTTCTTGTAAGTTTGTTATAGATGCTGAATATTAGACCTTTGTCAGATGGATAGATTGCAAAAGTTTTCTCCCATTCTGTGGGTTGTCTGTTTGCTCTGTTGATAGTTTCTTTTGCTGTGCCAAAGCTCTTTAGTTTAATTAGGTCTTATTTGCAAATTTTTGCTTTTATTGCAATTGCTTTTGGCATCTTTGTCATGAAATCTTTGCCCATGCCAGACACATAGGCCAATGGAACAGAATAGAGAACCCAGAAATGAGACCATACACCTACAACCATCTGATCTTTGACAAACCTGACAAAAACAAGCAATGGGGAAAGGATTCCCTGCTTAATAAATAGTGCTGGGAGAACTGGCTAGTCATATGCAGGAAATTGAAACTGGACCCCTTCCTTTCACCATATACAAAATTCAACTCATGATGGATTAAAGACTTAAATGTAAAGCCCAAATCTGTAAGAATCCTAGAAGAAAACCTTGATCTAATTCCTCTGCAATCTCTCAAGCTACAACTCTAACACATTGCTCTATGAGTTCTTAATCTGGCACCTGAAGATTTTCTTTTCTTTCCAAGTTCAAAAATGATTTTATTTGTGTGTTTTGTTTTATTATTGTTTTATATTTTATCTAGAATTACATATTTTGTGGGTTAATTGGGTAAATAATAATTTTTAAAAACATTTTTGACATGTGAAAGACTTTGAAACCATGCACTGTCAACAGTTTTTATTGAATGCATTGTAATCATAAAATAGATAACCATGTACACCTAAGTATATAGACTTCAGTTTGACTAGAAGAGTATCAGATCTTCAGTAATAATTGGAATTCTGTAAGACATGCGTATCTAACTGTCCTTGTTTATTCAACTGTCAAAAAGTTTGGTTCAAACATCAACTCCAAATTTCCTTTTGATTTTTCCAAATAGGTAGACCATAGATTCCCTCTAGGGGTTATATGTGAAATAAGCCACTTTTTTTTCTGTGTCTGTCTCTGTGAGTGTTCCGGGTTTCCACCAAAAGGTATTCTCCCTACCCTGGAGAAGGTGAAGATTGGCATGGAAGTGGTGTTGGAGAATATCTCTTCACCTGTGGGTTTGAAGGCCATCATCTCTAGTCAGGTAAGTATTTTATATTTTCTTTAACCATGTTCTAGAAGGAGATCTTTTGCTCTTGCCGTGCCTTTCTGAAAGCTGTAGATGCTGCTTTTGTAGTCCTAGCTACTTGGGAAGTGAGAAGATAACTTGAGAATAGGATTTTGAGGCTGTAATAAGTTATGACTACACCACTGCACTCCAGCCTGGACAACACAGTGAGACCCTGCATTCTTCAACAAGTGGAAGTGACATCTGAATCCCCTTTAAATAATTTCGTTAGGAAACTGGACACTGGAAAGTGGCTTTTTGTTTTTTTCTTCATTCCTAGTTCAGTCCTGATAGGGAGGAGACATTCAAACCTTTGTCATTCTCATTTGAATTGGCTGTCATTGACTGAATTGTCTTCATTCATCTCTGCTGGCATTGTATGGCATATATGTTTTCTGGAACTGATTTAGTATTGGGTCCCCATTGGGTGCCCTTCTTACCTCTATGAGTCACTGCTCTTTTTCATGCCTCATCCAAGCCTCTTTAGAGAGTGCTAGAAACCTGAGAATGCTGTCTCTGGGTACTTGGAGATTACAGACTAACAGTGGAAGGAGAAGAAAGGGTTGCTTCAGACCTATCACCCTAGACTTGTTTTGTTTTTGTTTTTAACCATATCTGTACTGTCCAAGGGTTTGGGTTCATAAAATTATTGGACCTGGTCAGTTTCCTGAGTACAACCTGGGAAGCAAGAGAGAAGTTCACCTTGGCTCGGGGATCTATCTGGTCCCCATGTGGGCCAAATTGTACATTTAAATATTACATTAAAATAAATTAAAAGTAAATTGAAAAGTATAGGCTAAGTTATTAATTATGTTAATATGTAGTTTTACACACACAGAAAATACACTTACTATCATCATTACACCAAATTTAAAAAGACTTTACGTAAGCAATTCATAACACTGTAAGCTAATATAAAACATGATACCAAATTTTCTATATTTCGGTCTTTCCTACATCAGATCCCTGAAATTGGTATTACATTTCACGACAGCAACAATGTCAAATCACTAGAGTTAGATCAAAAAGTCAGGGTAAGGTGATGAAATAGAGCTCCATGTTCTTTATGATTTGCTATTTCTGAGACAATATTTTTAGAGTTGTTTAGGCTGTGATGCTTTTAGTTGTAACCTCTGTGTCAGAGATTTTCATGTTCTTCACAATTCTCTTAGCACATCCTCACCCAGAAGTCTGAATAAATTTCTCTACTGCTTGGGGGACTGAGGTTAACTTTCCAATATGAAAGAACACTGAATAAAATGGTAGTGGATTTTTTTTTTTTTTTTTTTTTTGGCTTGAAAGATGGTAGGTTGAGAAGATTAAATTAGATAATGCATATAAAGTTGATATTATGCATCTAGCATAAAGTAAATGTTCAATAAGTAATATGTTTCCTGTTACTGCATTAGTGTCTTTCAAAAACTATTCCCCCAAAGTTTGCTGCTCCATCCTTAGAGTCATCTAACCACTGGCTACTGGTTTGGGAAACAAGAATAAAACAAACTTTACAATGTACATACCAAGATTCTTTATTTACAAACATGGAGATTATAGCAAGTAAACAACAAATACAATTTCAACTAGGCATGTTTTTCCAATGGTAAAATGCAAGCTTTAGCAATAACCCTTTACTTATACACTATTCTCAGGAAAATGTGATGTTTTATATAAATGAATTTTCCATATACCAAAATCTTACTACTTAAATAATCATTTTTGATGAAAACCGTTCCAAATTATATTGCCTTTCCCACTCGTTCCTAATCAGCACTTCTAATTTCTTGTTATCTGGATGACAGGCTATCAGTAATTAGATCAGCCACTATCTTAAATGTATGGGTTTACCCATAGGCCAATACAGGATTTGAGGGCAATTTTCTTTCTTTTTCTTTTTCTTTTTTTTTTTTTTTAAGTTCATGAAGAAGAGAAATTTATTTTCTTAGTGTTCTAGAGCATAAGAAGTCCAAAATCATCAAGGTGCTGACAGGTTCAGTGTCCACTAAGGGCCTGGTCTCTGCTTTCAAGATGGCGCCTTGAGTACTGCTTTCTCTGGAGGGGATGTTTTGTCTTTACATGGTGGAAGGTAGAAGGATAAACGAGCCTAGCTAGTTCCCTCCAGCCCTTTTATAAAGTTGCTTATCACATTTATGAGGGCTCTGCCCTCATGAATTTAATCAGCTTCTAAAGGCCCCACCTCTTAATACTATTGCATTGGGGATTTAAGGTTTTTATTTTTTCATTTTTTTAAATACTTTAAGTTCTAGGGTACATGTGCACAAAGTGCAGATTTGTTACATATGTATACATGTGCTGTGTTGGTGTGCTGCACCCGTTAACTCGTAATTTACATTAGATATATCTCCTAATGCTGTCCCTCCCACCCCCGCCACCCCACAACAGGCCCCCATGTGTGATGTCCCCCTTCCCATGTCCAAGTGATCTCATTGTTCAATTCCAACCTATGAGTGAGAACATGTGGTGTTTGGTTTTCTGTCCTTGCGAGAGTTTGCTCAGAATGATGGTTTCTAGCTTCATGGATGTCCCTACAAAGGACATGAACTCATCCTTTTTTATGGCTGCATAGTATTCCATGGTGTATATGTGCCACATTTTCTTAATCCAGTCTGTCATTGATGGACATTTGGGCTGCCTCCAAGTCTTTGCTATTGTGAATAGTGTTGCAATAAACATATGTGTGAATTATTTATAATCCTTTGGGTATATGTCCACTAATGGGATGGCTGGGTCAAATGGTATTTCTAGTTCTAGATCCTTGAGGAATCATTGCACTGTTTTCCACAATTGTTGAACTAGTTTACAGCCCCACCAACAGTGTAAAAGCGTTCTTATTTATGCACATCCTCTCCAGCACCTGTTGTTTCCTGACTTTTTAATGATTGCCATTCTAACGGTGCCATTGAGATGATCACCAATTGAGATGGTTGCTAATGATCACCAATGAGATGGTATCTCATTGTGGTTTTGATTTGCATTTCTCTGATGACTAGTGATGATGAGCCTTTTTTCATGTGTCTGTTGGCTGCATAAATGTCTTCTTTTGAGAAGTGTCTATTCATATCCTTTACCCACTTTTTGATGGGGTTGTTTGATTTTTTCTTGTAAACTTGTTTAAGTTCTTTGTAAATTCTGGATATTAGCCCTTTGTCAGATGGGTAGATTGTAAAAATTTTCTCCCATTGTGTTTGTCTGTTCACTCTGATGGTAGTTTCTTTTGCTGTGTAGAAGCTCTTTAGTTTAATTAGATCCCATTTGTCAATTTTGGCTTTTGTTGCCATGGCTTTTGGTGTTTTAGTCATGAAGTTCTTTCCCATGCCTATGTCCCGAATGGTGTTGCCTAGGTTTTCTTCTAGGGTTTTTATGGTTTTAGGTCTAACATTTAAGTCTTTAATACATCTTGAATTAGTTTTTTTATAAGGGATAAGGAAGGGATCCAGTTTCAGCTTTCTACATATGGCTAGCCTGTTTTCCCAGCACCATTTATTAAATAGGGAATCCTTTCCCCATTTCTTGTTTTTGTCAAATTTGTCAAAGATCAGATTTTTTGTTTTGTCAAATTTGTCAAAGATCAGATTTTTTGTTTTGTCAGATTTGTCAAAGATCAGATGGTTGTAGATGTGTGGTATTGTTTTCAAAGGCTCTGTTCTGTTCCATTGGTCTGTATCTCTGTTTTGGTACCCGTACCATGCTATTTTGGTTACTGTAGCCTTGGAGTATAGTTTGAAGTCAGGTAGCATGATGCTTCCAGCTTTGTTCATTTGGCTTAGGATTTTCTTGGCAATGTGGACTTTTTTTTGGTTCCATATGAACTTTAAAGTATTTTTTTTCCAATTCTGTGAAGAAAGTCATTGGTAGCTTGATGAGGATGGCATTGAATCTATAAATTATCTTGGGCGGTATGGACATTTTCATGATATTGATTCTTCCTATCCATGAGCATGGAATGTTCTTCCATTTGTTTCTTTTCTATTTGATTTTGTTGAGCAGTGGTTTGTACTTCTCCTTGAAGAGGTCCTTCACATCCCTTGTAAGTTGAATTCCTAGGTATTTTATTCTCTTTGAAGCAAGTGTGAATGGGAGTTCACTCATGATTTGGCTCTCTGTTTGTCTGTTATTGGTGTGTAGAAATGCTTGTGATTTTTGCACCTTGATTTTGTATCCTGAGACTGCTGAAGTTGCTTATCAGCTTAAGGAGATTTTGGGCTGAGACAATGGGGTTTTCTAAATATAAAATCATGTCATCTGCAAATGGACAATTTGACTTCTTCTTTTCCTAATTCAATACCCTTTATTGCTTTCTTCTGCCTGATTGTCCCGGCCAGAACTTCCAACACTATGTTGAATAGAAGTGGTGAGAAAGGGCATCCCTGCCTTGTGCCAGTGTTCAAAGGGAATGCTTACAGTTTTTGCCCATCCAGTATGATGTTGGCTGTGGGTTTGTCATAAATAGCTCTTATTATTTTGAGATACATCCCATCAATACCTAGTTTATTGAGAATTTTTAGCATGAAGGGCTGTTGAATTTTTTTGAAGGTCTTTTCTGTATCTATTGAGACAATTATGTGGTTTTGGTCTTGGTTCTGTTTATATGATGGATTACGTTTATTGATTTGCGAATGTTGAACCAGCCTTGCATCCCAGGGATGAAGCCGACTTGATTGTGGTGGATAAACTTTTTCGTGTGCTGCTGGATTCAGTTTGCCAGTATTTTGTTGAGGATTTTTGCATCGGTGTTCATCAGGCATATTGATCTAAAATTCACTTTGTTTGTTGTGTCTCTGCCAGGCTTTGGTATCAGGATGAAGTTCGCCTCATAAAATGGATTAGGGAGGATTCTCTCTTTTTCTATTGATTGGAATAGTTTCAGAAGGATTGGTAGCAGCTCCTCTTTGTACCTCTGGTAGAATTCAGCTGTGAATCCATTTGGTCCTGGACTTTTTTTAGTTGGTAAGCTATTAATTATTGTTGAGAACAAATTTCATTCACAAAATGTCTTCTTGTTTTTTTTTGTTGTTTGTTTGTTTGTTTTTGACAGTCGATCCAAGCTGTATTAAGAGTACATACGAAATAGAAATGAAATGAGTACACCTTTTTTTTTGCATGTTGGAAAAATGTCCAGTAGAGAAAGCTCAATCAAAATTGCTGAAGATTGATAATAACAGTTGTTTCATCTTGAAAACTGGACAGCTCATGAAGTTTTCCAGTTTTTCCTTTTTCAAGGTGTAATTCCCAGAGACTCTGTGATTCTGTGTCAATACTACATCTTAACAAATAACCTGGTTATGATGTAAATGGTCTATGGAACACACTTCAAGCAACACTTTCTAGGTTTTCTGGGATAAGTGCTGAAATGATTCACAGCTAGTGTCCTCTCTCTCTCTCTCTCTCTCTTGCTCTCTCCACTTCTGTGTGTATGAGTGTGTGTGTGTTTGTGCACCACAGCCAAATGAAAAGATAAGGTATCATAAAAAGAACAAAATAGATGAGGAATATATTCTAATCCTGGCTCAGTCAATAACTGATTGGATGATCTTGCATATTATTTCAAGATCAACAACATATACACAAGATCATCCAATATATAAAATCACCTTCTATCTTATATATTGGATGATTTTGTGTGTTATTTTATCTATAGACCTTAACACCCTTAACTTCCTCATCTGTGAAATAAAGGCTTGAAGAAACTAGAGATCACTGAAGTCCTCTCTCATTAAAATCATGTTGAAATCTTCTCCAAATAGGCTACCATTGAATTGCATTTTATAGTCTTACAACCAGAAATAATAAGTAGTATCATGATCAATGACATTACTTATTCTGCACACATTACCCAGAATAATTTTTGCAAAATACAAATCAGATCATATTTTTTATGAGCCTTGCAATGACATCTTGTTGCACTAGCATTCAATCCCGACTCCTTACCCTATTCTGCAAGCCATGCTGACTAATTCACCTTGCTTCATGCTCTTGCTTTCTTTTGCCTCAACTACACTTGCCTTCCTTTCATGTAGCTTGGCTTTTCATGGCCTTTACCTATGTCAAGCCTGGGAATTTGGTGAAGAATTAGCACACAGTACTTTCTGAATTCCCCATGACTCTGATTCATGCCAGTCAGGTGTCAGCTCAAATGTCCACTGGTCAGAGAGGACTTCCCAGACCAGGCTGATGAAGGTACTGCCACCCACCCCACATGCCCTCTGTACCCACATTTGCCAGCTTTGCTTTTCAGGGCACTTTTCATGAGAGGATGTTGTACTTACTTACTTCTGGCCTTTCAGATTTCCTTGTTTAAAGAATAAACTCTATGAAAGCAGAGACTTTGTCAACCTTGCTCAACAATAAACTTCGAGAACTTAAAACACTGCCGGGCACAAAATACAAGTTGAATGAAGGGAAAAAAGGCACCAAAACACTTAGTGTCTTGTTTGAAGTGTGACATTTTGCAGATCTCTATTGGACCACATTTCTTGAAATAAATTAGTCCTTGATTTCTCTTGAACTTCTGACAAAATTAACAATGATTTTGAGGTGGATACAATCAATTACTTCGAATCTGGCTGCCAAGTATTTCTGGAACTTAACCAATGATAAAACATGTAAAGATAATATAGTGGCTAATTGCCAGTAACCTGAAAAATTGGCATCTATTCCTTCAAATTCCTTTCAATAATTAATGCTGCCTCATCTTAATGTCATAGTACATTTTTATAGAATTATCTATCTCCCTGAGAAGAAATGAAATATAGGTCTTAAAAATACCAAATTGCATTCATTTTAATCTGAGCTTCCTCATGTCCCTCAAGGAAAAGGCATCCTTCTAATGATAAAGTCCAGCTACTAAGTGTAATGCCTATACCTGCACTTAGATGTTCTCTATTTCTGAGCACTTGCCTCCCATATGACATGTTTTTCTCACATGCTCACTTTTCCTTGCCACTGACTTTTTTTTTTTTTTTTTTTTTCCATCACTTAACTTGAAGAACTTTCACTTGACTTTGCTGCCCCCTCTAGATACCATAAAATTCTCTTCTTTCTTTCTTTGTGAAAGTGTTCTGGGGAGGGATCAGCTTGTATGGTCTACATTTGATCTACAGGTTCTTTTCAGTTCTTGCAGTCTGACTTTGACGCCCACACACTTATGAAACTGCACTCTAGAAGGGGTGCTGCAATTGATCTTTTTTTCTCCTAAAACGAGTGGTATTTGTTCATTCCAATTCTCCCAGGGACTTTCTAGCATTCAATATTATTGAACTACAAACCTATGTTATACAGTTGTCATTTCTTAACATCCACACAGAAACCTTTTAAGTAGATATTATTAATTCCATTTTACAGTTGGGAAAATTGAGGTTCAGGAGCATTAAATAACAACTCAGAAGAGGTGGAGCCAGATTCATATGAATTTCTTTCTACTAGATCATATTAATTTTCAAAAGCAAAAAAGCATAGAGTGAGAATGGGGGAGATTTAGTACGTTTATTGTGTTCTGATCATTTTATTTGTTTATTTATTTATTTTTTGAGACAGAGGCTGCAGTGCAGTGGTGCTATCTCAGCTACTGCAACTTCCACCTCCTGGGTTCAAGTGGCTCCCCTGCCTCAGCCTCCTGAGTCGCTGGGATTACAGGCCTGCACCACCATGCCCAGACAAATTTTGCATTTTTAGTAAAGATGGGGTTTAACCATGTTGCCCAGGCTGGTCTCAAACTCCTTACCTCAGGTGATCCACCTGTCTTGGCCTCCCACAGTACTGGGATTACAGGCATGAGCCACCGTGCCCCGCCCTGATTGTTTTATTTTTATAGAGGCGGAAGTTAATCTAAACAGACTGGCTCTAAGTATTGATGAAAATCCTTGATAACATATTATATAATGTATTAGACCATTAAATTATCTATGCCCAGAAAAAGTTGGAAAAAATATATGCCAACATATGTTTTTACAAGTGAACAGCTTTGGAGGAGATAGGTCTATGAGTGGCCTTCTTTCAGATTTTGTATATTTTCTAATTTCTTAATATTGTATTATATTCTGACAAATACACAAATAATGGAGTGAGAAACTAAAACTCATTCTTTAAGTCAAAATATATTATTGAAATTTTACTTGAAAACTAGGTTCTAGGCTCTGGGGATACAATGAAGAATAAGACTCACTTGATCATAGTTTGCATGGAGCTGTTAAAGACAAAGTGTTCAATGTGGGAGTTACAAAGTGCTATGGTACAACTAAGAAGAGAATGAAATCTAGACTTGATTCATGCAGGAAGGCTTCCTGGAAGAAGTCCTATCTAAATGTAAACTTGATAACTTGGGGGGGAGCTAGCTAGTTGAAAGGAAGCAAGAAATATCCTAGGCATAGAAAAATAAAGTAAGGCCAGTCCATTTGGGTCTTAAAAGTTTTATCAATAACTTGGCTGGGACTTCAAAGGCAATTAAAGATTTAATTGGATGTAGGGGTGAGGATGGTTAAAGATCACAGTCAGATTGATTTTAGAAAGATCACATAAACAGCATAGAATTGATATGAACTTCAGTCATGCATTAGAAAGACTTGCAGAAGTTTCATAATATGTTAGTTCTTGAGACCCATCCCAGACCAGTAAAACTTTGTATACAAGGTCCATGTGCATGCATATGTGTGTGTGTATACATCAATACATACATATATACAGTTCTCTTGGTTATTCCAGCATACAACTAGGATGGAAAAACACTATATTAAAAACAGTAGTGTGCTGAAACCAGCTCATAAGCTCAAAAAAGCCAAATGTTATCATCACTTTTCAACTCAATGTCAGTGAGTGAAATCACACTGGGCAGCTCGAAATTAGTCATGCTGTATTTATCACACAAAAACTGGAGAATACTACCAATTGAAGCCTTTCTTTTATTCAGAGAAACAGTTGTTAAACATTTACACACTACCAATAGAGGATATAAGCAAGACAGATGTAGAGAAACCAGTTGACTCTGATAGTAAAAACCCAGACAAGAGATTTATGAAATATTTAGGTTGGAGAAATACAGAATTTGGTAATCAATTGACTATTGGGTTAGGGGAGTAGAAAGAGTTAAAATTTACTGCTGAATTTCTGACTTATATAACTGGGTTTATCCATCACTAAAGTAAGAGAGCAAATACATGGGAGTCCATTTAAGTGAGAGTAGAGGATCTAGACACAGAAATTTTGACATATTCAATCTAAAGTTTTGTGGGATATCCACTTAGAAGTGTCCACCAGTCAACCGGATACACACCTCTAAAAGGTAAGAGAGCATGGTCAGGACTAGAGGTAAAGATCTGAGCCTCATTCTCTTTTAATTCTACTTGAAGCCTATGGCAGTAACAGAAGTCACCTAGGGAGTGTGCACCAAGTAAAACATGAAGGCATCTTGGACAGAGCTATGAAAGAAAAACAATGTTATGGTACAATAAGTGGAGGAGGAGCCAAAAGAGAGGTTTAATGGGGATGGTCAGAATGAGAAGGCAGGCAGAATTGAGCGGTGTCACAGAAACTAAGGAAAGAGAGTGACTCAAGAAAGGAATGGCAACTCGGCAAATGCTGCTGAGATATAAGGTTAAGACTAGATGTCAGATTGCGGTGGATGGGGACTCCAAAGAATGATAAATTCTTTCAAGATTATTATGGAAAAAGAAAATCTTTAAGTGTTTATTATTGTTGTTTTAAAGTTGGAGAAATGCACAATTTTTAAAAGGATGGATTTGGGTGATTAAGGAAGATACTGAAGGAAGGGGAGAGAAAAAGAGACAAGAGGATGTTAAAGAAACAGAGGTGGTGGGATTCAGAGTGCAGAAGGATCTGCTTTAGGCTAGGCAGACTGCTCCTTTTCTACACCAGCTAGAGAGGAGGAGGAAAGGAGCCAGGACAGCTGCTACAAAATTGTGAAGGTTTTGAGAAAAGAAGTTGAAGAAATCTGACAGCATCCATTTGCTTTGTGGAAGAGAAAGTAAACAAATTCTCCAAGAGGGATCTGTGAGGTTGTAGGGTCAGAGCTGTGAGAAGATTTAAGAACTTTCTAAATAGTTGCTGAGGATAAAAGGAAAGAGAGCTAAGAGAAGACATAGAAATATTTCCAGGCTACATTGAGGACCCAGGAAGGTTGAACATGTTGTATTTATAGCATTTCTAATCTCTGTGTTCATGTGTTTTTCTATAATAATAAAACTTATTTTAAAATACTTTTCTTCTCATTATTAATATAGTTTTATACTATGTTATATACCATTATACCACTCCATTTTTTTTTGTTGTTGTTGTTGCTCCCAATTGTTGGAATTTTAGAGTGTGTTCAGTTTGGGGCTATTTTAAATAATATGGCTGTAAATAACTTTATTAATAACTCTTTTCTCAAAGTTTGAGTGGATCAAGCTCTTCACAGATATTAACAATCTGTTGAAAAAAATATGATCTCCAATGTTTCTTTCTAACAGATTTTTCTAGTCTTATATCAACAGTAGAAAGGCTTATTTAAAATATGTTAACTTAAAATGTAAGTCATTATATGATGTTATTAGTCTTCTTTGACTAACTACTATAGTCGAATATTTTCCCCGATGCTTTTTGCACCACTAGAGTAAATTCCCTTGAAATATTTTTTCTTCTTTAGCTAGAAAATGAACTTTTTCTTCTTTTATCAGAAGTTCCTTCAGGACTTTTTCAGAGAAATTATCAATGTATCCAGAAATGTAGATATCACTTAAACCTTAGTTCTTATATGTAGGCTCACATCTGATATATTTTTGTATTAGGAAATAGTTATGAATCATTGCTTCAATTATAATCTTCCTAGTTGCTGTATCACAATTTTTTTGTGAGTAGCCTTGCCTCTCACTTAAATTGTAACCTTGCATTTTGATTCAGGGTACCAGCCCCTCAGCTTGAATGCATTCTGGTGAGAGAAGGCAATCCTATTACAGGAGCAACAGCTTCATCCTTGAGAAAAGATAAAACTCCGAAAAGCATAGGAGTAAGGAAAGGAGACATGAGGTGGTATAACCAAGGGGTTTTGGGAAGTAGGAAGGTAATGTGAAGGTGCTCTCAGGGGGAAGGCAATGCCAAAAATGGGAGAGATGAATGGGATACTTAGTAAATTTATAATAGATCGTGAATAAATGTGTTAACTAACATTAGCATTATTGTTGTGTTTACAATTCTACTATACAATCTTTTGTAATCTTGGGACACCATTTCACTCTTCTGTTTCTGAAAATATTAGAGATTATACATAGTGACTCTGATATCACATTTATAGGTTATTTTATATCACTTTGGAATGAAAGGTTTTTGGTTTTTTTTTTAGACAGAATTTAAGGAGGATGATTGCAAATCATCCGAGAATTAATAATAATTTTAAATGTGGATGTCTTCTTACTGCCTCATTACTCAGCTTAGACTTTACTTGCCACTTGCTCCACAATGTCTGTTCAACATTTGCATCCACACCTCAGAAGGGATTAGCTCTAGCACCTTACTTTGTGATTTGAACAAAGATTACTCATAAAATGGAAAAATTTCCTTGAGTAACATCAATAAGCCATCTCTATAGAATATAGTAAATATAAAGTAATTTCCAATCCTGGAAATTGCATTGTGCCATGAGGAAAAGATGTAGACAAAGCAATGAATGAAAATTAGAAGGACAAAGAATCCAGAAATGCAAGTGTTGGAGAGTACAAAAAATACTTGCAAAAAGTGAGCTTGGATCTCAGACCATTAGATTCATTTAAATAATAATATTTCCAGAGTAAAAATGCAAAGGATGCCAGATTATCATGACTTCATGAAAATAGACACTGAGGGCGGGGCCTGTAATCCCAGCACTTTGGGAGGCCGAGGTGAGCAGATCACCTGAGGTCAGGAGTTCAAGATCAGCCTGGCCAACATAGTGAAACCCCACCTCTACTAAAAATACAAAAATTAACTGGGCGTGGTTGCACCTGCCTGTAATCTCAGCTACTCAGGAGGCTGAGGCAGGAGAATTGCTTGAACCCAGTAGGCAGAGGCTGCAGTGATCTGAGATGATGTCATTGCACTCCAGCCTGGGTGACAAGAGTGAAACTCCATCTCAAAACAAAAAACAAACAAACAAAAAATAGACACTGAGATGACCCAACTTTCTTTGCCCTGATTCCAGATTCACTATCATGCCTGGAAATTATAATTTGGATTGTGGCATGCACAGCAGCATGAGGAGAAATGCTCACTCTCTGCAGATGAAACGACTTTGGCTCATCTATAAATTAAGAGGTTGGCAGTTTGGTTTATCGGTTAATCTCCTGTTATACTGGCTAATGTGCCTGCATATACACTGCTGATAAGAGCTGGGACTTGCATAAAGAGGTACAATCTATTCTTCTTTTCTCTATACACATTTCCCTTCTGGACATTTTTCTAGATAAGAAGAACATTTGATTAGATAATTCATTTTAGACTGGGTGCAAGTGACTCCTGCCTATAATCCCAGAACTTTGGGAGGCCAAGGCAGGTGGATCACTTGAGGTTGGGAGTTCAAGACCAGCCTGATCAACATGGTGAAACCCTGTGTCTACTAAACATACGATAATAATAATAATAACAATAACAATAATATCCTGGCATCATGTCTCATGCTTATAATCCCAGCTACTTCAGAGGCTGAGGCGGGAGGATTGCTTAAACCTGGGAGGCAGAGTTTTCTGTGAGCTGTGACTGTACCACTTTGCACTACAGCCTGGGCTACAGAGCAAGACCTTGCCTGAAAAGAAAAAACAAAAAAAAGATAACTCACTCTAAAAGTGTATATTTAGAAAATGTTGAGTTTGTGGATTTCCCATATGAATTTATTAATCAACATATCACAATGTGGTACAAAACATTCACAGTAAGATGTTCTATGAAAAATGTTCTTACTTTAGAGCAGCTAAAAACTATGGCTTCAAAATTAATGTTCCAAAATGATAGTATCCACACTTATAAAACTACATACTTTAATAAATAATACTGTACCTCAAAGACATATCAAATATAAAAAATTAAAACATTCACTAATACGGCATACTATTTTAAAATACTTTAAAATCGATATACAGGATCATAAAAATGAAAAAAATTAATTTTAATTTTGGAAAAGAGAAGATTAAATCTGTTTCTGAAAATAAAATGATATATCACTCCTTGCTGAATATGGTTATGAATAATATTTTGTTGTGTTTCTATTCTCTTTTGTATAGTAGAATCCATTTTTAAGAAGTCAGGAAAAGATAAATAATATTTTCCAAAATTATGATATACTTAATGTGTCTGTTTCAATTTTTGTTATCTTTTTATTTATTTATTTATTTTTTATTTTTTTATTATTATACTTTAAGTTCTAGGGTACATGTACATAACGTGCAGGTTTGTTACATGTGTATACTTGTGCCATATTGGTGTGCTGCACCCATCAACTCGTCAGCACCCATCAATTCGTCATTTAAATCAGGTATAACTCCCATTGCAATCCCTCCCCCCTCCCCCCTCCCCATGATAGGCCCCGGTGTGTGATGTTCCCCTTCCCGAGTCCAAGTGATCTCATTGTTCAGTTCCCACCTATGAGTGAGAACATGCGGTGTTTGGTTTTCTGTTCTTGTGATAGTTTGCTAAGAATGATGGTTTCCAGCTGCATCCATGTCCCTACAAAGGATGCAAACTTATCCGTTTTTATGGCTGCATAGTATTCCATGGCGTATATGTGCCACATTTTCTTAATCCAGTCTGTCACTCATGGACATTTGGGTTGATTCGAAGTCTTTGCTATTGTGAATAGTGCCGCAATAAACATACGTGTGCATGTGTCTTTATAGCAGCATGATTTATAATCCTTTGGGTATATGCCCAGTAGTGGGATGGTTGGGGCATATAGTACATCTAGTTCTATATCCTTGAGGAATTGCCATACTCTTTTCCATAATGGTTGAACTAGTTTACAATCCCACCAACAGTGTAAAAGTGTTCCTATTTCTCCACATCCTCTCCAACACCTGTTGTTTCCTGACTTTTTAATGATTGCCATTCTAACTGGTGTGAGATGGTATCTCATTGAGGTTTTGATTTGCATTTCTGTGATGGCGAGTTATGACGAGCATTTTTTCATGTGTCTGTTGGCTGTATGAATGTCTTCTTTTGAGAAATGTCTGTTCATATCCTTTGCCCACTTTTTGATGGGGTTGTTTGTTTTTTTCTTGTAAATTTGTTTGAGTTCTTTGTAGGTTCTGCATATCAGCCCTTTGTCAGATGAGTAGATTGCAACAATTTTCTCCCATTCTGTAGGTTGCCTGTTCACTCTGATGGTAGTTTCTTTTGCTGTGCAGAAGCTCTTTAGTTTAATGAGATCCCATTTGCCAGTTTTGGCTTTTGTTGCCTTTGCTTTTGGTGTTTTAGACATGAAGTCCTTGCCCATGCCTCAGTCCTGAATGGTACTACCTAGGTTTTCTTCTACGGTTTTTATGGTATTAGGTCTAACATTTAAGTCTCTAATCCATCTTGAATTAATTTTCATATAAGGAGTAAGGAAAGGATCCAGTTTCACCTTTCTACTTATGGCTAGCCAATCTTCCCAGCACCATTTATTAAATAGGGAATCCTTTCCCCATTTCTTGTTTTTGTCAGGTTTGTAAAATATCAGATGGCTGTAGATGTGTGGTATTATTTCTGAGGACTCTGTTCTGTTCATTGGTCTATATCTCTGTTTTGGTACCAGTACCATGCTGTTTTGGTTACTGTAGCCTTGTAGTATAGTTTGAAATCAGGTAGTGTGATGCCTCCAGCTTTGTTCTTTTGACTTAGGATTGTCTTGGCAATGGGGGCTCTTTTTTGGTTCCATATGAACTTTAAAGCAGTTTTTTCCAATTTGGTGAAGAAACTCATTGGTAGCTTGATGGGAATGGCATTGAATCTATAAATAACTTTGGGCAGTATGGCCATTTTCACGATACTGATTCTTCCTATCCATGAGCATGGTATGTTCTTCCATTTGTTTGTGTCCTCTTTGATTTCACTGAGCAGTGGTTTGTAGTTCTCCTTGAAGAGGTCCTTTACATCCCTTGTAAGTTGGATTCCTAGGTATTTTATTCTCTTTGAAGCAATTGTGAATGGGAGTTCATTCATGATTTGGATCTCTGTTTGTCTGTTACTGGTGTATAAGAATGCTTGTGATTTTTGCACATTAATTTTATTTCCTGAGACTTTGCTGAAGTTGCTTATCAACTTAAGGAGATTTTGGACTGAGACAATGGGGTTTTCTAAATATACAATCATGTCATCTGCAAACAGGGACAATTTGACTTCTTCTTTTCCTAACTGAATACCCTTGATTTCTTTCCCTTGACTGATTGCCCTAGCCAGAACTTTCAATACTAAGTTGAATAGGAGTGGTGAGAGAGGGCATCCCTGTCTTGTGCCAGTTTTCAAAGGGAATTTTTCCAGTTTTTGCCCATTCAGTATGATATTGGCTGTGGGTTTGTCATAAGTAGCTCTTATTATTTTGAGGTACATTCCATCAATACCGAATTTATTGAGCGTTTCTAGCATGAAGGGCTGTTGAATTTTGTCAAAAGCCTTTTCCGCATCTATTGAGATAATCATGTGGTTCTTATCTTTGGTTCTCTTTATATGCTGGATTACGTTTATTGATTTGCGAATGTTGAACCAGCCTTGCATCCCAGGGATGAAGCCCAGCTGATCATGGTGGATAAGCTTTTTGATGTGCTGCTGAATCCGGTTTGCCAGTATTTTATTGAGGATTTTTGCAATGATGTTCATCAGGGATATTGGACTAAAATTCTCTTTTTTTGTTGTGTCTCTGCCAGGCTTTGGTATCAGGATGATGTTGGCCTCATAAAATGAGTTAGGGAGGATTCCCTCTTTTTCTATTAATTGGAATAGTTTCAGAAGGAATAGTACCAGCTCCTCCTTGTACCTCTGGTAGAATTCAGCTGTGAATCCATCTGGTCCTGAACTTTTTTTGGTTGGTAGGCAATTAATTATTGCCTCAATTTCAGAGCCTGCTATTGGTTTATTTAGGGATTCAGCTTCTTCCTGGTTTAGTCTTGGGAGAGCATAAGTGTCCAGGAAATTATCCATTTCTTCTAGATTTTCTAGTTGATTTGTGTAAAGGTGTTTATAGTATTCTCTGATGGTAGTTTGTATTTCTGTGGGGTAGGTGGTGATATCCCCTTTATCATTTTTTATTGTGTCTACTTGATTCTTCTCTCTTTTCTTCTTTATTAGTCTTGCTAGCGGTCTGTCAATTTTGTTGATCTTTTCAAAAAACCAACTCCTGGATTTATTGATTTTTTGGAGGGTTTTTTGTGTCTCTATCTCCTTCAGTTCTGCTCTGATCTTAGTTATTTCATGCCTTCTGCTAGCTTTTGAATGTGTTTGCTCTTGTTTCTCTGATTCTTTTAATTGTGATGTTAGAGTGTCAATTTTAGATCTTTCCTGCTTTCTCTTGTGGGCATTTAGTGCTATAAATTGCCCTCTACACACTGCTTTCAATGTGTCCCAGAGATTCTGGTATGTTGTATCTTTGTTCTCATTGGTTTCAAAGAACATCTTTATTTCTGCCTTCATTTTGTTATGTACCCAGTATTCATTCAGGAGGAGGTTGTTCAGTTTCCATGTAGTTGAGCGGTTTTGATTGAGTTTCTTAGTCCTGAGTTCTAGTTTGATTGCACTGTGGTATGAGAGACAGTTTGTTATAATTTCTTTTCTTTTACATTTGCTGAGTAGTGCTTTACTTCCAATTATGTGGTCAATTTTGGAATAAGTGCGATGTGGTGCTGAGAAGAATGTATATTCTGTTGATTTGTGGTGGAGAGTTCTATAGATGTCTATTAGGTCCACTTGCTGCAGAGATGAGTTCAATTCCAGGATATCCTTGTTAACTTTCTGTCTCCTTGATCTGTGTAATGTTGACAGTGTGGTGTTGACATCTCCCATTATTATTTTATGGGAGCCTAAGTCTCTTTTTAAGTCTCGAAGGACTTGCTTTATGAATCTGGGTGCTCCTGTATTGGGTGCATATATATTTAGGATAGTGAGCTCTTCCTTTTGAATTGATCCCTTTACCATTTTGTAATGGCCTTCTTTGTCTCTTTTGATCTTTGATGGTTTAAAGTCTGTTTTATCAGAGACTAGTATTGCAACCCCTGCTTTTTTTTGTTCTCCATTTGCTTGGTAGATCTTCCTCCATCCCTTTATTTTGAGCCTATGTATGTCTCTGCATGTGAGATGTGTCTCCTGAAGACAGCAGACTGATGGGTCTTGACTCTTTATCCAGTTTGCCCGTCTGTGTCTTTTAATTGGAGCATTTAGTCCATTTACATTTAAGGTTAAAATTGTTATGTGTGAACTTGTTCCTGCCATGATGATATTAACTGGTTATTTTGCTCATTAGTTGATGCAGTTTCTTCCTAGCCTCGATGATCTTTACAATTTGGCATGTTTTTGCAATGGCTGGTACCAGCTGTTCCTTTCCATGTTTAGGGCTTCCTTCAGGGTCTCTTGTAAGGCAGGCCTGGTGGTGTCAAAATCTCTAAGCATTTGCTTATCTGTAAAGGTTTTTATTTCTCCTTCACTTATGAAACTTAGTTTGGCTGGATATGAAATTCTGGGTTTAAAATTCTTTTCTTTAAGAATGTTGAATATTGGCCCCCACTCTCTTCTGCCTTGTAGAGTTTCTGCCGAGAGATCTGTTGTTAGTCTGATGGGCTTTCCTTTGTGGGTAACCCGACCTTTCTCTCTGGCTGCCCTTAAGATTTATTCCTTCATTTCAACTTTGGTGAATCTGGCAATTGTGTGTCTTGGAGTTGCTCTTCTCCAGGACTATCTTTGTGGCATTCTCTGTATTTCCTGACTTTGAATGTTGGCCTGCCCTACTAGGTTGGTGAAGTTCTCCTGGATGATATCCTGAAGAGTGTTTTCCAACTTGGTTCCATTTTCTCCCTCACTTTCAGGCACCCCAATCAGACATAGATTTGGTCTTTTTACATAATCCCATACTTCTTGCAGGCTTTGTTCATTTCTTTTTCTTCTTTTTCTTTTGGTTTCTCCTCTGCTTCGTTTCATTCGTTTGATCATCAATCGCTGATACTCTTTCTTCCAGTTGATCAAGTCGGTTTCTGAAGCTTGTGTATTTGTCACGTATTTCTTGTGTCATGGTTTTCATCTCTGTCTTTATGACCTTCTCTGCATTAATTATTCCAGCTGTCACTTCTTCCACTCTTTTTTCAACATTTTCAGTTTCTTTACACTGTGTATGTAATTCCTCCTTAAGCTCTGAGAAGTTTGATCAACTGAAGCCTTCTTCTCTCATCTCGTCAAAAATCATTCTCCATCCAGCTTTGATCTGTTGCTGGTGATGAGCTGCACTCCTTTGCAGGGGGAGATGCGCTCTTATTTTTTGAATTTCCAGCTTTTCTGCCCTGCTTTTTCCCCATCTTTGTGGCTTTATCTGCCTCTGGTCTTTGATGATGGTGACGTACTGATGGGGTTTTGGTATAGGTGTCCTTCCTGTTTGATAGTTTTCCTTCTAACTGTCAGGACCCTCAGCTGCAGGTCTGTTGGAGATTGCTTGAGGTCCTCTCCAGACCCTGTTTGCCTGGGTATCAGCAGCAGAGGTTGCAGAAGATGGAATACTGCTGAACAGCGAGTGTACCTGTCTGATTCTTTCTTTAGAAGCTTCCTCTCGGGGGTGTACTCCACCCTGTGAGGTGTGGGGTGTCAGACTGCCCCTAGTGGGGGATGTCTCCCAGTTAGGCTACTCAAGGGTCAGGGACCCACTTGAACAGGCAGTCTGTCCCTTCTCAGATCTCAACCTCCATGTGGGGAGATCCACTGCTCTCTTCAAAGCTGTCAGACAGAGTTGTTTGCATCTGCAGAGGTTCCTGCTACTATTTTTGTTGTTGTTGTTGTTTAGCTGTGCCCTGTCCCCAGAGGTGGAGTCTACAGAGACAGGCAGGTTTCCCTGAGCTGCTGTGAGCTCCACCCAGTTCGAGCTTCCCAGCAGCTTTGTTTACCTATTTATGCCTCAGCAATGGCATGCGCCCCTCCCCCAGCCTCGCTGCTGCCTTGCGGTTAGATTGCAGACTGCTGTGCTAGCAATGAGGGAGTCTTTGTGGCCGTGGGACCCTCCCGGCCAGGTGTGGGATACAATCTCCTGGTGTGCCCGTTTGCTCAAAGCGCAGTATTGGGGTGAGAGTCACCCGATTTTCCAGGTGTTGTGTGTCTCAGTTCCCCTGGCTGGGAAAAGGGACTCCCTTCCCCCTTGGGCTTCCCAGGCGAGGTGATGCCTCGCCCTGCTTCAGCTCTCGCTGGTCGTGTTGCAGCAGCTGACCAGCACCAATTGTCCGGCACTCCCTAGTGAGATGACCCCAGTACCTCAGTTGAAAATGCAGAAATCACAAGTCTTCTCTGTCGCTCGCGCTGGGAGTTGGAGACAAGCTGTTCCTATTCGGCCATCTTGCTCCGCCCCATCTTTTGTTATCTTTTAATATAAAGATATTTTCATGGAAAAATGACTTTGGAAAAAATACTCTAAATAAAGAGAAGCTTTTCCCTTTTTATGAGTGTGACTAAACAAACACCAAAGAAATGATGAAAGATGCATTAGTCATGTCTTTCCCTAAGACATAGGTGGTCAAAAATCTGTTCTGGACTTAGCTACCAAATATGTGACTAAATTTTCAATTAAATGTATTTCTAGTCAACATTTAAATTTAAATTAACATTTTCTCGTATGAAAAATAACTGATTTGATGGTATAAAACTTTTATTCCTAATCTTTTACTTCCTCTTTTAATTTTTCCTCCTTGAACCCTACCATAGTAGTGAAAAGCTTTCTTAAATATAAATCTTTTCTCTGAGCACCAAATCATATTTCTTTACTTTCGTTTAGAAATGGAATATTTAAGGGGGTGACTTATCTTGAATGTCTTACCAATGTGATTACATCATCACTGTTATTGATGGCACTCCCACCAATGAGCCAAACCTGTGGATATTGCAATTGCTCACCTTACTTGTCCTAAATATACTTTACTTTCCCTCACATACACTGGTGGTCTTGCCACTCTTAGGAACCCGCCAAAAATATGTGCTCTGTTTTGAAGATTTTGTTTTGCATTCAGAATGGCCTTAATTTTCATTTGGTTCATTAAATCCTAACTTTAATAATATACATTTTTTAAAGGTTTGGAAAGCCATGTTTGTGTTCATTTTGCAGTCATTATTGTCTGTAGTATTTTACAGTCTACCTCATTCAGCTCAATATTTGGTTATTCTACCATACAAATTTCTTGAGTTTATGAATTATCTTCTCCTCCTATGTATGTACACTAATTTTGCTATTTTATGGATTGATTCCCTTTTTTATTTATTTATTTATTTTTTTGAGATGGAGTCTCGCTCTATCGCCCAGGCTGGAGTGCAGTGGCCAGATCTCAGCTCACTGCAAGCTCCGCCTCCTGGGTTTACGCCATTCTCCTGCCTCAGCCTCCCGAGTAGCTGGGACTACAGGCGCCCACCACCTCACCTGGCTAGTTTTTTGTATTTTTTAGTAGAGATGGGGTTTCGCGCTGTTAGCCAGGATGGTCTCGATCTCCTGACCTTGTGATCCACCCGTCTCGGCCTCCCAAAGTGCTGGGATTACAGGCTTGAGCCACCTAATTACTAGATTTGGAAGAAGGGACCAAATCTACTCAACCCATACCTAAACAAACAAAAACAAAAAATAGAGCCATAAGTGACTGAGCTGTTTTTCAGATAAGTACCTCATTAGGTCAAAGTGTTCCCTTGATTTGCATGTGACTGAAAATGACAGCACAATAATATCATAAATAAACTATGTTTGGACTAATAAAATGATATTCATATAACAGTATGAATGTTCAGGAAAGAGTATTGTTTTTAAGATTGTCTTCTAAATTAACGAAACAATTCTCCTCTGATGCCTGACTTTAAGTTTATTTTCCAGATGTAAAAAAAGGTGGGACAAGGGCTGATCCTTTAAGGAAAGAGACTGAAGCGTCCTATGGTTAGTAACAGCTAATGACCATACACCGAAAGACTCAAACCTTTTGCCGTTAAGAGAGGAAAATGTAATATACTGAAAACATGGTTTTAATTTTCCTTCATTGAACTCTTTAAGGGAATCATTTATGGAAATCTTTTTAAAATTTGCAAATAAAAGTCAGTGCTGAAAATCTCATAATACACTTTTGATTTTATTTTAAATTGTTTTCATATTTCTCTATTCTGTTATTTGCAATTACCAAATAACATGTTTTTAGGAAGTATGTATTGAATTGAATTACATTGTATAGACAATGTGAAGAAATATGCTACTGCTATATCATTAGAGGGCACTTAAGTAAAGGAGAAACATATCTGGCAATTATAAATATAATATGTTTTCATTTGTTAATTTATTCTTTCATTACTGCCAGCTTTAATTCTTTAGACCTAAAATAATCTACATTTCCGTCCTGGTAAAAGTTTATTATTTTAAAGAAATTACTGCAACAAAAATAGGGCAATATGATTTATCTCTACCTCAAATAAAGGGCAAAAATCAGGAAATGAAAATTCACTCATATTCCCTGTTTCCTGTCCGTTCTCGCATTGCTATAAGGAAATACCTGAGACTAGGTAATTCATAAAGGAAAAGGGTTTAATTGACTCACAGTTCCACATGGCTGGGAAGGCTTTAGGAAACATACAATTATGGCAGAAAGCAAAGGGGAAGCAAGGCACCTTCTTCACAAGGCAGCAGGAGGGAGACACACCAGCAGGGCAAATGCCAGATTCTTACAAAACCATCAGATCTCATGAGAACTCACTCTCTGTCACAAGAATAGCATGGGGGAAACTGCCCCCATGATACAATCCCTTCCCACGGGTCCCTCCCACAACACATGGGGATTATGGGAACTACAATTCAAAATGAGACTTGGGTAGGGACATAGCCAAACCATATCATTACACCCCTGGTCCCTCCCAAATTTCAAATTTCATGTCCTTCTCACATTTCAAGACACAATCATGCCTTTCCAACAGTCCCCAAAGTTTTAACTCATTCCAATGTTAACCCAAAAGTCCAAGTCCAAAGTGTCATCTGAGACAAGGCAAGTCCCTTCTGCCTATGAACCTGTAAAATCAAAAGCAAGTTAGTTACTTCCTAGATACAATGGGGGTACAAGCATTGGGTAAATATAGACAAATGAGAGAAATTGGCCAAAACAAAGAGGCTACAGGCCCCATGTGAGTTCAAAATCTAATAGGGCAGTCATTAAACCTTAAAATTCCAAAATATTCTCCTTTGACTTGGTCTCACATTCAGGTCATACTGATGCAAGATGTGGGCTCCCATGGCCTTGGACAGCTCCTCCCCTGTAGCTTTACAGGGTACAGCCCCCATCCCAGCTGCTTTCACTGCCTGGCACTGAGTGTCTGCAGCTTTTCCCAGGCACAGAGTGCAATCTGTCAGTGGATCTACCATTCTGGGGTCTGGAGGATGGTGGCCTTTTTCTCACAGCTCCAGTAGGCAGTGCCCCAGTGGGGACTCTGTGTGAGGGCTCTGACTCCACATTTCCCTTCTGCACTGCCCGAGCAGAGGTTACCCATGAGAAATCTGCTTCTTCAGCCAAAACTTCTGTCTGGACATCCAGGCATTTCTATAGGTTCTCTGAAATTTAGACGGAGGTTTTCAAACCTCAATTCTTGTCTTCTGTGCACCCACAGGGTCAACACCACATGGAAGCTACAAGACTTGGGGCTTGCATCCTCTGTAGCAATGACCCGAGCTGTGCTTGGCCTTGTCAGCCATGGCTGGAGCTGAAGCAGCTGAGACACAGGGCACCGTATCTCGAGGCTGCACAGAGCAGGGGGGCCCTGGGCCTGGCCCACGAAACCATTTTTCCCTCCTAGGCTTTTGGGCCTGTGATGAGAGGGGCTGCTGTGAAACTCTCTGACATGTCCTGGAGACATTTTCCCCATTGTCTTGATGATTAACATTCAGCTCCTTGTTACTTAGGCAAACTTCTGCTGCTGGCTTGAATTTCTCCCCACAAAATGGGTTTTTCTTTTCTACCACATCCTCAGGCTGCAAATTTTTCAAACTTTTATGTTCTGTCACCTCTTGAGCAATTTGGTTCTCAGAAATTTCTTCCACCAGTTACCCTAAATCATCTATCTCAAGTTCAAAGTTCCTCAGATCTCTAGGGCAGGGCAAAATGCCACCAGTCTCTTCGCTAAAGCAAAGCATAGCAAGAGTCACCTTTATTCCAGTTCCCAACAAGTTCCTCATCTCCATTTGAGACATCCTCAGCCTGGACTTCATTGTCCATATCACTGACAGCATTTTAGTCATTCAACAAGTCTCCAGGAAGTTCCAAACTTTCCCACATCTTCCTGTCTTCTTCTGAGCCCTCTAAACTGCTCAAAACTCTGCCTGCTACCCAGTTCCAAAGTCATTTCCACACTTCCACATTTTGGAGTTTTTTTTTTTTTTTTTTTTAAAGAAAAGGAGTCTTGCTCTGTCACCAGGCTGGAATGCAGTGGCATGATCTCGGCTCACTGCAACCTCTGCCTCCTGGGTTCAAGCGATTCCCCTGCCTTAGCCTTCTGAGTAGCTGGGACTATAGGCACGTGCCACCACACTAGGCTAATTTTTTGTGTTGTAGTAGAGATGGAGTTTCACTGTGTTGGCCAGGATGGTCTCAATCTCCTGATGTTATGATCAGTCCACCTTGGCCTCCCAAAGTGCTGGGATTACAGTCTCAGCCATTTTGGGGTATTCTTATAGCAGCACCCCATCCTTGGTGCCAATTTACTGTATTAGTCTGTTCTCATATTGCTCTAAGAAAATACCTGAGACTGGGTAATGTATAAAGGAAAGAAGTTTGACTGACTCATAGTCCCACATGGCTGGGAAGGTCTCAAGAAATTTACAATCATGGCAGAAGGCAACGGGGAAGGAAGGCATCCTTTTTACAAGGTGGCAGGAGAGAGATGTACCTGCAGAGGAAGTGCGACACTTATAAAACCAGCTGATCTCATGAGAACTCACTCATTAGCATGAGAACAGTATGGGGGAAACCGCTCCCATGATCCAATCACTTCCCATTGGATCCCTCCCACAACACGTATGGATTATGGGAAGTACAATTCAACATGAGATTTGGGTGAGGACACAGACAAACCATATCATCCCAGAGACATACAGTTCAAAGCATAGATCTAAATGTCAGATTTTCTGTTCTAGATTTGTGATAGTTCACACTGACGATTGAAGTTTCCAGTGTTTCTGCCATCTTCTCTTTGTTTGGCAAGGAACTTCATCATCTAATTACATCAGCTTAGTGTAAGCATTAATTTAGCACATTACACTGAACTAAGAATACTGCACTAAAAGTGAGGAAAAAAATAACAAATGTAGATGGGTCTTGATAATCTTCCTCCTGTTTCATTTCTCCAGTTCACAAATTTCCCTCCCATGTGTCTTCATGATTTTTGAAACCATTCCATTTGAGTAAAATCTTCATCTATCTAAACCTACAAATTTCTTCTTTCTTATTTTGGCATTCTGATTACAATAGCCTCCAGACTCACAGTCTTCCAGGTTTACCATCTACAACTAGGCTAGATTACAGCCTTTCTTTGCCTTTAGAGTCATCAGCTCTTTCTAACTCTTGCTTCTTAGTCTTTCTAAGATTCAACTGATTTACTGTTTCCTCAGCTGCCATTCTAATTCAAGAATAAGTTTTTGTACACTTGAGCAGCAACTACAGCCTCTGAGCCACTCTTCTTCCCTCTTTTTCTTACCCCAATTATAAACTCAACTTAGAATATACAGATTTTGTTAATCAATCTGAAGACAGGTTATGCAACCTTCTCTTATAAAACTCTGTGAGAGTTGCATGTATGTTTATTGCGGCATGATTTACAAAGGCAAAGACTTGGAACCAACCCAAATGTCCATCAATGACAGACTGGATTAAGAAAATGTGGCACATATACACCATGAAATACTATGCAGCCATAAAAAAGGATGAGTTCATGTCCTTTGTAGGGACATGGATGCAGCTGGAAACCATCATTCTCAGCAAACTGTCACAAGAACAGAAAAACACCGCATGTTCTCACTCATAGGTGGGAATTGAACAATGAGAACACCTGGACACAGGAAGGGGAATATTACACACTGGGGCCTGTCGTGGGGTGGGGGGAGGGGGCAGGGATAGCATTAAGAGATATACCTAATGTAAATGACGAGTTAATGGGTGCAGCACACCAATATGGCACATGTATACATATGTAACAAACCTGCACATTGTGCACATGTACCCTAGAACTTAAAGCATAATAAATAAGTAAATAAAGAAATAAACAACTCTGTGAGAGTTGGTTTAGCCAGTTTCTTACATTTTTTCAACAAAGCATACTCACTCCCATCTTTCCAAAACTGATCATGTAGTTCTTCCATAGTTTCTTCCCCTTGCCTTCTCTTCATTGATTGCTCTTCACAAATTTCCATGCAAACTCCTCTTCTTGTAAGTATTGCCATGACATCTTGGATCATGCTAAATTTTCTCATTATTTCATAGTTTGGGTTACACCTTTATATACTTGCCGCCCATAAACAAAATACTCCATTCATTTCTCTAATTTTAGCTTTTTTTTTTTTTGCACCAATTAGATTTGAAGTTTTCTGAAGGCTGATAACACATCTTCAATTTCTCTACTTCTATTATTGACAAAGCATTGCTCTAGTAAGACAGAGTTTAAGGGCTTGATGATTTAAATAATTGGTACTATAAACCATAGTCTAATAAATTTAGTTCAACAAATCTAAGACCCTTTCATACTTGATCTTACCAGAAGGCATCAACAGAATATTCTTATACAACTGTATTATCATTTCTTCATAGATTATAGGTATTGTAACATGCTACAAAATATAAGCAGCAGCCGTAATTCAGAAAAATGTAAAGAACTTTATCTTCAATATAAAAAATAACTAATGTCTTCTGAAAATCTGGAATATCTCAGGCATTGTACTAAGCAAATTCACATTTTACATAGTTTCCTCAATGTAAATTATAACATGGTAATGACAAATTCATTTTATAATTTGCACATATTAAGGTTTGTTAAGGTTAAATAACTTGTCCAAGGTCATAGGCCTAGAAGGTATTCAAATAATCTTAGAATCTAGTCCAATAAGACAGTTATATAACAGCTGGAAAACAGCTGGCCCTACTTCTATCATAAATGATGACCTATTGGGGTGCCATCTGAAGCACTTGAAGTCCACATATACTCTTATATTTCTTCCTGTTCCCTATCTTGGGGGACCAAAATTTAATGCATTTCCTTTACTGGAGTCTTCTTTAGAGGAGAAATCTGGATCAAACATAAATTATAAACATTATTAACATGAAGATACATTTAAATTCTTGCAAATGGGTAACAGTCTCCAAGGTAAATGTGTATAAAACTAATAAGAGGACTTAAGAATGAGCATGAAGGAATCTAGGCATTTGGAAGCAAAAATAATAATAATGAAGAAACCAGAGAGGAAGAAAAGAAGCAACCACTGAGTTGAGGCAAACCAGGAGAGTGCTGCTGTGAATGTTAAGAGAGGACAGTATTTCAAGAATGGTGTGGTTGACTTCTGAAGAGTAGTCAAAGTTTAAGTAATAATTCAGAGAGTGCTCTTTGGAAATAGGTTTTTGGACATCCTTGTATTTTGATAAGGGCACTTTCAGTGGAATTATGGGGTGAAAATCACTCTGTTGTGGGTTGAGTTGTGGAAGGTGAAGACACACAAATAACTAATGTAGACAACTCTTTTAGAAGTTTAACTTTGAAGGGACACAGAGAAATGAGATTGTAGTTGAGGAAAAGGGTTTATGATGGGAGATTATAGACTATGTTTATGTGCTGATGAGAATGATACAGTAGAAGGGGAGAGAGAAAATAACTGAAAGAGGTATAGCCCCAGGAACTTTGAGTGTTGGAGAGGAACGAGATAAAGAAGGAGTGTAGGAATTTGTATCCGATGCTGGTGGAGGTGAAATAGCCTCAGTTGAAATAATAGGAAAAAAAGAAGATAGATTTCAGTATAGGTAGGATTTTAGATTTGGCAGAGAAAATGTAAAATATGTCCTATCATACGGCTTCTATTTTCTCAATAAAATGTGAAAAAAGACCATCCCCTGATAATAATCGTGTAGTAGAGGTGAGGACTGTTTGAGGAAAGGAAAGAATATCTAAAATTGTCTTTTTAGTCTTTTTAGGAAAAATCTAAAAAATCTAAAATAGTCTTTTTAGGAAAAGTAATCCTGCTATAGGAACATAAGATTTCAGGGCATTATTGAGTGTCTATTTGATCTTTGAATTTTAAAGTGAAATCAGTCAACTTGTTATGGTAATTTTCTCCTGTATTCCTTGGCACATGGCTCCATCCACCTTCAAGCCAGAAATAGGGTATGAAATCTTTCTCATGCTTACAGTCTCTGATTTGCTCTTCTGCTAGCGTCCAGAGAAATGTCTCTGGTTTTAAAGGGTTAATTTAAGTAGGTTAGCTCCTTTCAGATAAGCTCTCTTTCTCATAGTTAACTGTGCCCTACAACATAACCCGATTATAGGAGAAACAATTCCTTGTATTCACATTCCCAAGGATTAGGGTAGAAAATCTGTGGGACTATCTAGGAATTCCACCTACCTCTCTTGGTAAGCAGCAAGAAAGAGCAACACGACATGTGCCCTTGACACTGAGATGATGAATTGTCCTGGAAAAGGTATGTAGGTGAATCTGGTCTTTTAGGCATCCATTATCCATGGGAAGACATGAATCCTTTAACATGAAACACGATGCCTTTCATGACTGAACTCCTTAATACCTGTTGAACCTCATCTCTCAAATTCCTCTCTCAATGGCCCTATACAGCAATATCCCAGAATGCTTCCGTTTCCCCAATCATGCCATGTTCTCTGAGGCTACTGAGTAAAGAAACATATTTTAAAAGGCACCTCTGAATTCCTTACAACCAATTCCTAGTAATTTTTATTTATACATGCTAATATACTCTGAAAGAAATCATCTTTTTTTTTATTAAACGATTAAATTTTGGTTGGACTTCATGAAATGGTTTGAAAGTGTTGATTGCTTCAAATGGTGGGGGTCTTACATGGCTAGGTATTTTCAGCTCAAAAACTGCAAGTAAAATGTGTATTATGGTACATTAGAAAAGAAATATGATGACGCAAAATAGGATCTGGAGCAGGACAAAGTGACTTTGAATCTCAGCTGTCACCACTACATGTGTGATCATGAGCAAGCTGTGAAACTCTCCTTCAGTCTCCATGTCTGTTAATAGTGGTAAATGGCCACCCCACTGAGAGCTGTGAAACTTGATGTCTTAAGATATGTGAACATTACAGGCTATCAATAATGTGAACACTGAATAAATATGTGAATGGAAAAATAATGCTATTAATTGCAAATTCACAAGCAAGGACTCAGCTTCTGTTTGTGCATAATGAAGAGATTGAATTGAAGGCTCTATAATGCTTCTTCGGTCTTTATTATCTAAATATTATAGCATTGAGCACTATGCTAGTTACTATGAACACATAAAAAGTTGAAAGACATAATACATGCCTAAAGAACATTAAAATGTAAAGAGTATGATAAGTCTTATATACAAATGAATTTCAAGGCATTAAGCCTATCAACAGGTTATATTAATAGCATAAGAATCTTGAGGTAATTACTTAAGTGCGAGAACAAAACAAAGATCTATATTAACATGCAGAAATAGGAGTTTATAAATAAGCCAACATAGATTTGCTTCTGAAATCAGGGATAAAGAAATATGAACAATTTCAAGAAATAATAAATAGCAGCATTTTGGTACAGGAAACAATGAGCCAAAGGAGCCCACACTCTTAGTTCAGTGATAGGGATCAGAGAAGTACACATGAAAGATGATGGCGTCTTTACTTCATTCAGATTTATGAGAAAATTCTTCAAAAGTGAAGCTGGAGGAGAATGTCAGAAAGTTGACATTTTCCAGAGTCAAACTTGAGAATTCAGCAAGATAGTAAATTTGCCAGAGACTCTAAATAGAATGTGTCATTTAGAAAGATACCAAGGTTAACTTGTTGAAATTAAGTGCCATCTGAAGAGAAATTGAACCTAAAGCTGGAAAATGAGAGATCACAGAGATAGAAGCAATGTCTATTCGTTGTTCAATATGGAAAAGTAGTTCAGGAAGAAAAGAAGTCAGTTGTACTGAAGTTTTAAAAGTGTATTGGTCTTTCCTTTGTTTTATTGGATGTTTTCATAAATTAATGAACAGAAATTTGGAGAGGCTAAATAGTGTTTATTGGGAGGGATCTGGAAACTATAAGCACTGGGTAAAATACTTTACCTCTTGAGGACTCAGTTTTTATATCTATGAAAAATCAAAGGAGTTAAAATAGAAAAAAACACTTAGGAGAGAGTACCTGGTACCCAACAGCATTGTCTGTTTTTTTATTTGTATTATTAGTTGTGTAGTTATGACATTGTTTGCAAGTCAAATGGAATTTTAGAGGCTTTTTGAGCATTTTCACATTTGTTTCAGAAACACTTCCTTAATTGAGGCTCTTAGGAATGAGTGAATGAGTACCAGCGAGAATAAGTCCTACCTTACAGTCACAGAGCTGTTAAGTGGGGTGCTGGGGCTCCCGTGAGCACAACTTGTGGCCCTATAGTGAATACAACTTGAGGAGGAGCTAAAAAAGTTAGAGGAAAGCAAGCACAGAATCACAGGGCAGAGACCTAGCAGATTAATAAGAGAAAGAGTAAATTAGCTCATCAGGTAAAAGACTAAACAGAAAGAACAGAACATCAATCAACAATATTCTTTAAAATGGTGTGGCTGTACATGAAGATGGTAATGAAATACCCATTAATAGAAAAATTAGAGATATACAGAAACTCAGAGTTTTCTTCCTTCTTTGAGTTTTATTTTTGTCTTTAAATTTTATTAAATTGAATTCATTATGTAGATTTAAAGGAATTTTAATATTACTCACCTCTAGAAAGATTTATTTAGTGCAAAATTTCAGCAATCTTTTATTCCAGGCTCCTCCTGCAAATACAGATTCTCAAGTTATTCTCAAGAAAATAAAAGAAACAAAGTATCAAGGATAATTTGACACTACTATTATAGATTTAACTTAGACTACATGCCAGATTATTTACACAACTCAAACAAATTTAAAGTCTGTGGTAGGTGGAAAACGTACATTTTTTCATTGCGTATATTCCCAATTTTACTTACTTATCCTATAATATTGCTCCATTGGCAAATCAGATGGGTTATTACTTTTCTTGGAAATAATAACAGTCCAAGTAAGATATATCAGTTATTGCTGCAGTCACTAATCAAATATTTCTCTGGTCCTAATTAAAAACAAGACAAGGCAACAAGAATCCATATATAACAGTCTTGGTGTTGACATAACTTAGCAAAAGATCACATGAAGAGTTGATTCTTCTAAATATCTGCTGAAATAACATATTGATTCTTTTTTAAAGTAACTTGGTAGAGAAAAGGAAATTGTCCATGATTATTCAGTCTCTACTGAAAATCACATAAAATAACCTTCGGTAGGTCAAAACAAATTTTAATTTACGCTATTTGATAAATAGCCTTGTGATAATTTTGAATGATACAATTGACTTGCAGACCTAGGAAGCCAATTCTTTTGAAGAGCAAAGCAAATTATTAAAGACATTTTTATCCTCTCTCTACTTGGATATTGATTCATTTCTATATAACAGGAAAAAAAGAGAAAATTGTAATTATAGCAGCACTGTTCATTCTATTATAAGTAGAGGACTACCAACATTTCCATTATTAACCCCTATTGTCACTGGTTCATGATCTCAGCAGTAAACTTGGCATAGATGATACCTCCTTGGGAGTACACTTTTTCATCGTGTTTCTTAAGCCATTTGTCTATTTATGAATTATACAATTGCCAGAAATGATGTGCATTCAATAGGCTTTTGATTTCCAATCACTCTGAATAAAGGTTTATATTTGAAATGAAAGCACTGACTTCAAAATATTCTACATTTTTTTCTGGCATTTTTGGTTTTTCCTTTTTATTTTCTTAATTCCTCAACATGTCTGTTTAAGGCTAAATTTTAATATAAATTAAGGAAACCTGGTCTGAAGCAATTGGCTCACTTCACCCATGTTAACAATTGGCACAGATTGCTAGGTGGAAAAGTCAGCTGTGATGATTGGATCAATTGCCAGCTAACTGAAATAATGCTCTTAGCTTTCTAACAATTCACTTAGTCTATCACGTGCCGGCAGAGACCTATTTAACATGCATTTTGAAACTCCTGATTCATAAAAGTGTCAACTAACATAGAATTGTTTCTTAGAGGGAAAGTGTTACATCATAAATGAAATTATACCCTCTATCATATATGTATGATGATGTGTATATGTTGTATACATTATTTACAATATTTGTGTATAATGTACAGTTAAAGAAAGCTAAAAGAAATACCCATACATCCACCACAAGCTTAATAGAATGTAACCAGGACCTTTAAATTCCCTAGGCACCTTTCTATTATTGAATCTCCCTTCCTCCTCCAAGAGGTAACCTAATTGTAAATTTGTAGCCTAATAAAAAAATAATTTCCACCCTTTTCTTTGATCTATTAATCTGTAAATAATATATTACTTACTTCTCTTGTTTTGGATGTTTAAATATCAAGATTTATGCTGAGTTTATTACTTAATTATTAAAAAAATTCCTTCAGTTAAATGTTTTGAAGATTCATCCAGATTATTACAAGTAGTAATAATCATTTCCATTGCTATATTCCATTGTTCAACCCCTCATACATTTTTTCAACCCATCATAAATTATCCAATCTACTGTTGATGTCCATGTTTGCTCAGTGTTTAGCTCCCACTACTAAGTAAGAACATGCAGTATTTCATTTTCTGTTCCTGCATTAATTTGCTTAGGATTATGGCATTCAGTTGCATCCATGTTGCTGCAAAGAACATGATTTCATTCTTCTTTGTGGCTGCATAGTATTCCATGGTGTATATGTACCACATTTTCTTTATTTAATCTACCATTGATGAGCACCGAGGTTTATTTCATGTGTTTGCTATTGTGATAGCTCAGTGATGAAGATACAAGGGCAAGTATCTTTTTGGTAGAATGATTCATTCTCCTTTGGAAGATACCCAGTAATGGGATTACTGGGTTGAATGGTAACTCTGTTTTAAGTTCTTTGAGGAATCTCCAGACTGCTTTCCACAGTGACTGAACTAATTTACATTCTCACCAACAGTGTGTAAGTGTTCCTTTGTTCCCTTTTCTCTTCAAGTTCACCAGCATCTGTTGTTTTTTAACTTTCTAATAAAAGTCATTCTAACTAGTATGAGATGGTGTCCATCTCAATGTGGTTTTGATTTGCATTTCTCTGATGATTAGTGATACTGAGCATTTTTTTCATATGTTTGTTGGTCGCTTGTATGTCTTGTTTTGAGAAGATTCTGTTCGTGACCTTTGCCTCTTTTTAATGGGGTTGTTTGATTTTCCCTTGTTTTCCCTTGTTGATTTGTTTAAGTTCCCTGTAGACTCCAGATATTAGGCCTATGTTGGATGCATAGTATGCAAAATTCTTCTCCCATTCTGTAGGTTGTCTGTTTACTCTGTTGATAGTTTCTTTGCTGTGCAGAAGCTCTTTAGTTTAATTAGGTCCCACCTGTCTATTTTTGTTTGTGTTGCAATTGCTTTTGGAGACTTAGCCAAAAATTTGTTGCCAAGGCCAATGTCAAGTAGAGTATTTCCTGGGTTGTCTTCTAGGATTTTTATAGTTTGAGGTCTTACATTTAAATCTTTAATCCACTTTGAGTTAATTTTAACCAAAATAGCATTGTATTGGTACAAAAACAGACACATAGACCAGTGAGACAGAATAGAAAACTCAGAAATAAAGCCACACACCTACAGTCATCTGATCTTTGATAAGATCAACAAAAAACAGCAATGGGGAAAGTACTCCTTATTCGATAAATGGTGCTGGGATAACTGATTAACCATAAATACCTTTTGCGTTTTGTTAAAGGTATTGCCTTGTTTACAATGCTGTTCTGTAAATGCTTCTACCTTTCGAGTAATCACTTTGATATTTATTATCTTATGGGTAACATGCTTTCCCTTTAATTTATGTATAAAATGAGAGCGTTATCAATGGCTTGGCACCACAGCTTTTATTTCTCTTGTATTTGCTGCATGACTTTAGTATGCACTAAGTCATTTTGTCTCTGGGTTTTCAGGATTTTTAAATGCTTTCTTTCTCCTTGTTCTGCCCCCTTGCACAATAGCCCCATATTTCAGAATTTTCTTGATGTCCAGATCCAGACCCTTAGAATTTCATTCATTCATTTAACAAGTATGCCTTGCATACCATATGATATGGGCCAAGCACTGTGCTAAGCACTAAGTAGACAGAACAAAGAAACACGGTCCTCGCTCTCAAGCAGTTCACAGTAGGAGTGAAATATTTTACATACATTTTAAATACTACAATACAATATGTAAACAGAGTGACAGAGATAAACATTGGGCATTATGAGAGCTATAAAATTGTCACACATTTAATAGCACAGAGAAGATGGGGAGATCAGATATCAGGCAGGTGAAGGGGTAGGGTTAACATCCTTCACAATGGACATAGCAGTAAGTGGTGAATATTAAACTATTAGCTTGATGTGGTATTTTCACCAGTGACAGAAAAGCAAGAGATAACATTATGAGGCTGGAGGCAGAGATGGAGGCAAGATCATGGAGGGCTGATATCCATTGTTAAGAAGCTAAGGCTTTTTTTTTTTTTTTTTTTTTTTGAGACAGAGTTTCGCTCTGTCGCACAGGCTGGAGTGCAGTGGGGCGATCTTGGCTCACTGCAAGCTCCGCCTCCCGGGTTCACACCATCCTCCTGCCTCAGCCTCCCCAGTAGCTGGGACTACAGGCGCCCACCATCATGCTTGGCTATTTTTTTTTTTTTGTATCTTTAGTAGAGACGGAGTTTCACCGTGTTCGCCAGGATGGTCTCGATCTCTTGACCTCGTGATTCACCTGCCTTGTCCTCCCAGAAGCTAAGGCTTTTCTTTAAGGTGAGGGGAAACTTTGAAGAATTTAAGGAGATAATTGAAAAGATCTGACAATCATATTAGATAGATTCTTTAAATACTAATGGGGTCAGATATGATGAAGTAGAAGACCGTTGCAACAGTCTTAGAGATGATGAGAAACTCTGAATCAAGGGGTAGAAAGAGTGATGTGGAGAAATTCCATACTTGATCTATATCTTGTTCATTTTTCCTCATAGTGTCTTTCTCTACCTAGCATCTGGCATATCTGTTTATTTTAACTGCTCTGATTGGAAGGCAAACTCTATGAGAAATAAAGACATTGCCTATTCTGATCACTACTCCAAATCTACCACCTGAATAGCCCCTGACACAAGCAGCACTCAATAAATACGTTTAGGTCCAATGAATGATTTATGTGAGAGGTAAGAAGCAGACATGATAGGGATGACATCTAGGTTTCTAACTTGAAGGCCTCCTGGTGGGCAGCGATGCCTTCAACTGAGAGACTATAAAAAATAAAACACAGAAGAAAGGTCGTAGATCTTTCTAGGAAGAAAGATCGTAAATTGATATTTTGTAAGCTGTGTTTGGTGAGTAATTTTCTAATCTGATAAGGCGAATTGAATTGAAATGTTACTATCATATGATAATATTTGATTGGGATTTAAATGTCTCACCCCAAAAAAGATAGTAATTATTTTCCTGTTTTTAATTTTAAATACACAGGGACAACTACCAAGAAATAATTTTGAGAGAATCTATGATCATTTCTATTGACATTGTAGTTTCTCCTCCACAAATAAGTCATTCATTTCTTCATTCACTCATTTATCATCTTTTTCCTGTTGTTGTTGCTGCTTTTTATGAATATGGCTCAATGAAAAAGAAAGTGTTCTGATTCTTATCTTCCTTGGGAACTACATGACACTATATGCCAGGGTCAACTGCTCAAGGGATCTTTCTGATCTTCAGGATTCTAAGAACATTTGATTGATTAGTATCAACTTGCTGACTCTGTGTACAAATAAAATTACATAAAAGAAAGTTATTAATAAAATAGCAATTAAAAATTTAAAACATTTATTTATCATTTAAATATTTTCCTCTCAATATGTTACCTCACAATTTAACTTGAGAACTGTGATGCATGATGAATGCTTTAATCTATTCTCACAGGATTCTTAAAAGACAAGGCCAAAAGATAGTGTGAATCCGTCTTTTTCAGAATTTGGGTAAAACTGATGCATTTAAGAGTAGAACTGAGGAAGTAAGTTGTATTAGTATGTTACTAAAAGGTATACCAATATTTACCTAAAAATTATCAAGTTGATTGAATAGACCCTGAAAATGTTACACATTAAAATCTTTATAATTATTAAAACGGAATGATGTGTCGAGAATGTCCAACAATTGGTTTATTTCCAAAATGAAAACAAGTTTTGAACTGAGTAATTTAAACCATTGATAGGGAGAAAAATGGTGGCACAACTGTGGCTTCTATTTGGCACACATAGCCCTGCCTCAGTTGGGATTGCTAGGTTGTGAGCTGCTTGTCTTTTATTTGCTGTTTTAGAGTGCACCTGGGAATTTGCATAAATGTTTGCAGAATGGCAAGCTTCAAAATAATAAAATTTATGTCACATATAGAAATTTAGTTTGAAAGGCATTGCTTCTACTCTGAAGTAATATAGACTTGACAACCAAATAACCTTAGGATATATGCCCTTACAGCATTAATGTATGCTATTAATTAAGAGTGATTTTATCTAAGTTGGTCATCTGGGCAAAAGCCATTTAAAATCAACACCCTGAACTGAACTGTTTTGCTACTGTAGTGGCTCTTTTACTCCCCTTTTCAAAGTCTTAATGAAAACTTCAATATAGGCAAAACATAAGTATTTTTTTTCGTTGATTTTTAAGTTTCACCTTTCACCTTAAAGTTATTTTAGTTCAAAATAAAGATGAAGATGAGCTCAAGGTACGACCTCCTTTCTTTTCTAACACTTCATCAAAATGGTAGCAGTGAGTTCAAAAGGAAGTACATTCAGAAAAAAAAAAAAAAAAAAACATAGATGAAATGGGAGTTGGAGTCATTAGAGAGGAGAAGCATAGGTAATTTTCTTCTGGAAGAATCAAATGAATGAGAATGACTTGCTGAATAAAAGAAGAATCTGATGTCCAGAATACACAGAAGATAAGTCTTGCCACATATGTGAGAATATATCTTTCCAACAGAATCCTTGAGAAGACCTACAGTTTCTCTTGGCAAATAGGGAGATCAGGAATGAGTGGAGGAGAAGAAAACAGATTGATTCACTGACAGACTGCTTCCAGAGCAGTTGCTCTGGTCATCTCTCTATCCTTTCTCTCAGCTCCCTTACCCAAACTAACTGGCTGTCTTCTGTTTACCCTGAGGCAGGAAATGGACAACTGTTCTCTACAGAAAGTGAACCATCTGTCTCAGAGAAGCTAGGACTTCTGGAGGGTATTGGAGCCCTAGAGAGAAAACCTCTTTATTTTAGCATAAGAAGGGCTTTCTCTATATCCACGTTAACTAAAGGTAAGTTTATTAAGTGACATTTTCTCTTCACATACATAGAACCCCCAGGCAACCAACCGCTTCAATGGAGAGGACTTGTAGGATCATAGAGCTGCCTATGTATTAGAAAAGGAAACTTGTACTAGATACTTTATTAGTCTATGTCTTTATTCTATACAATCACAGAAAGTCAGTAATCACTAGACAAACATTTATAACACGTAAGAGAACTAAGATGAATGAAATTTGATGACATTTAACATTATGAAAAAGAAAATCCAAAATGAATAAATAAGGCCACTAACTCCAAAGGTTATAAATAATTCAGGAAAGATCTTTGAAAATTCTACTCATATCCACAGAGAGATCCTAGAATGTATTACAACAACAAAACAAGAAAATAATGTTATTAAACAAAAAAACTATCCAAAACAATATAAGATCTTGGTAAATAAAAACAAGATTGACAATGTAAGAAGGTCAATAAAGAGTTTGAAAGACAACATTGAGGAAATGTTTTAGAACTTAGAGCTAAACAGGCAAAGAAAATGAGAAAAAATATCACAGACAAGTTGAGTACATTCATATAAAAAGTATTAAGCTAATAAGAATTTCAGGGAAAAATAAAGAAAATGAAAGAGTAACAATTATGAAAGTAATGAAAGATTTTGCATCAAGCAAATTTCATCCACCCTCTGAACCTTCCTTTCATACAGTTTTATTGTTGAGTGTTGAATGTAATAATGCAGATAATATCAATTACAGTGCCTGCTTAATAAATGCTAGTTGTGAATAAAATTTGTCTGTCTCATTTTCTTCATCTGTAAAAATGGAGACATTAATACCTCACAGTGTTGCTGTGAGAATTAAATGATATCCCTATCCATCTCTCTATTGTTATAAAGTATACCTGTTATAAAACCAATTGTTAGGAAATAATATTTCTCTTCTTTTTAGTCCTACTCATCTTCAAGGTTTTAGGTTTTCTACTACTTCTTCCTAGTAAGATGTTTGAATTTTGATGCACAGTGCAAAAGCAAACACATCTTTAATGACAGAGTAAATCTCATTTGTTTCACTAAGCAACTATATAACCTTAAGGACGTGACATACACTCTGTCTCAAGTGTCTTAGCTATTATTAAACTGGCATAAAAATACCTGCCTTATTTAGACAACAGTATTCTGCATATCATGTCAGCTTCATCTATAAGTGAATCATACATTCAGGCAAGAGAGTAGCCTACCCTTGAGAGTGAAGAAGGATAGAATGAAGTTGTTGTTGACAGTGCAGAATACACCAGTAACAGACAAGCAGAGAGCCAAATCAGGAATGAACTTCCATTCACAATTGCTTCAAAGAGAATAAAATACCTAGGAATCCAACTTACAAGGGACGTAAAGGACCTCTTCAAGGAGAACTACAAACCACTGCTCAGTGAAATCAAAGAGGACACAAACAAATGGAAGAACATACCATGCTCATGGATAGG